>NW_011494887.1:36104-46559 GCF_000754665.1 Bison bison bison
AATATGCTGTCTAGGTTGGTCATAACTTTCCTTCCAAGGAGTAAGCGTCTTTTAATTTCATGGCTGCAATCACCATCTGCAGTGATTTTGGAGCCCCCCAAAATAAAGTCTGACACTGTTTCCCCATCTATTTCCCATGAAGTGATGGGACCAGATGCCATGATTACCAATCCTTAAACATTTTTTATATTATTTACTTGATTTTTAAAAAGATAACATCAGTTTATAGTGTTATGATTATGTGTATTCTTAATCACCTTCCACGCTGAAAAGTATTCTCATGGGAGCAAGGTCTCTGTCCTGTTTCTAACATAATAATCATAGTGTTGCCTGTTAGGGCTTGAATGACTAGATGCCCTAGAAAGTTATGGTCTTTCTTGAGCAGCCCCACCCCTTCTCATACCTGTCTCCCAAGAAGAGTTTATTCTCCTTTCCAGAACTCCAATGTTACTTATTTTGTATTATGTCTCCTCATTGTCTTATGAGGGTCAGAAACTCAGTTTAATTGCCTTGCTACATTCACTTGCCAGCACAGGACCTTGAACCTGGTAAGTGTTGAATAGCTTTGTGTTAAATGTTTCTGCACCTTGAGTAAGCTTATATCTTTGGAAATCTTTCTAAAAACTTTTCCATTATTTCAGACTCCCTCTCCAACAACATTCCTACTACAAAGTAAAAAGAGAAAAAGTTCTTGCAAAACCACAATTTCCTATAATTAGTTGCATAGAAAAAAAAATCATGTTGAAATCATGAGGTCCAATCATACATCATACCCTGAGAATATTTTCCTTCTTTCACATAAGTATCAATCATTATCAAGAGAAATAACTATTTATTACACTCAATTCATTATTCATTACTCATAAATATTTGAGTTGAATCACTCCAGATGAGATTTGGTAATAAAAAATGCAATTTTAAGTCTCACTTTCTGTTGGACTACTTGATTTCAGAACTTCTTAGAGCTTCAAGTATACATTTTTTCTAAATTGTAAAATGAATGAATCCAGTTTGTCCCTTACACTGGTGACCATCCATTCACTGGAAATGGAAAACAGTATCTATTTAGCTCCTCTGGAAGCCATCAGCTGCAAGATTGGTAGTTTCTATTTCCTATTTCTTTTTATAAAAGCTTAATATTATTTTTAAAAGTATTAATTTACTGGGGGAAGTATAAATCAGTTCTATTTGAAATATGTACATTTATACATTTGACCTAAAAATTCTACTGTTAGAACTTAATGCTACATCTTAATGATGTGTCTATGTAGGTTCATTGGGGGATGTTAGTAACGGGGGCTATTAACATGCATCTGTAGAGAGTTTGGTACATATGGAAACTCTCCATACCTTATGCTCAATTTTGCTGTGAAAGTAAAACTGCTCTAAAAATGAAAGTCTGTTAAAATAAATAGAAATGAATAAATAGGAAAGACTACAAGGGGAAGTCATAGCATTAGTAATAGATGGCAAGGTAGTAGATTGAGCAACTCATCTCCAGATTTTGTGAATCACCTCTATCCTTCTTATTCCTTCTTCTTAATTACATCTTCTTTAAACTATTGGAAATAGGCATAATTATAATACACTTACATTCTATAAAACTAATATAAGTATATCCTGCCTCTCAGGAAATTTATGTGGGAAAAATCTTCTTTATAGAAGAATTCTAGATTATAATACAGAATAATTGAGAAAATCATGGTATTACCACACGTTCCTTAATGAATGAATCTAGGAAATGATTGTCAATAGCTGCTAAAGCCATTGGGTGGAAAGTTGATGGGAAACTATAATGAATGGATTAGGTCAATAGCATCAGAAACCCAAATCAATCTTAACATCACAAAAAGAGAGAACATTATTACATGCCTTTTGATGTAATGCAATAGAGAATGTATAGTGCCACCAATAAACTATTTGGGGCAGGCAAAGTCAGACTTGAAGCTGATCAAACCCTGGATCTAACTACCAGTCTACAGGAAATTCAGAGAATTGAAGAACACATTAGGGGAAAAACATGGAGATTCTGTTGGCCAAGTCCAGAGTATGGGAAATTCTATAGAAATACAAACAACCTGGGTTCTTCAACATTAACAAAAATGAAGAGACAGAAAGAGAGAGATAAGAGGAGAGAGAGACAGAGAAAGAAAGAGAAAAAGAATGAGAAGGAAAAAGAGAGAGGCTATCTTAGGACATCAAACACATTTCTGTTGGGGAGGAAACTTTTTCTCATTCCTCACAGCTTCTCTAGCAGGCTTTACAAAATTTTCTGGTTAATCTAACAACAGATTAACAGGAGAAAGGGTGTACACATTTATTTGATGTTAGTTTTATGTGGCTTGAAGAGACTTCATAAAGACAAGAGAAAACCCTTACAAGCAGCAGCGAGGCTTGTAAACATTTATACAATTCTCCAAAAGAGATTACATTAAAAGAGATATGACAAGACAAAGGAAAGGGACTTTGAGCTTCAAGAGGTGGCAAGTTGTAGGTAGGCAAATATATGAGGACACTGCTGTTGCTGCTAAGTCGCTTCAGTCGTGTCCGACTCTGTGCGACCCCATAGACGGCACCAGGCTCCCCCGTCCCCGGGATTCTCCAGGCAAGAACACTGGAGTGGGTTGCCATTTCCTTCTCCAATGTATGAAAGTGAAAAGTGAAAGTGAAGACGCTTTGTTGTGTCTGACTCTTAGCGACCCCATGGACTGCAGCCTATCAGGCTCCTCCATCCATGGGATTTTCCAGGCAAGAGTACTGGAGTGGGGTGCCATTGCCTTCTCCGGGATAAAGGCTAGTTAATAAGATTTATTGGAGAAGGCAATGGCACCCCACTCCAGTACTCTTGCCTGGAAAATCCCATGGATGGAGGAGCCTGGAAGGCTGCAGTCCATGGGGTTGCTGAGGGTCGGACACGACTGAGCGACTTCACTTTCACTTTTCACTTTCATGCATTGGAGGAGGAAATGGCAACCCACTCCAGTGTTCTTGCCTGGAGAATCCCAGGGATGGGGGAGTCTGGTGGGCTCCCATCTACGGGGTCACACAGAGTCGGACACGACTGAAGTGACTTAGCAGTAGCAATAAGATTTATTTATTGTAGAGAGTTTTTTTCAGCTCCATCTCATCTTGGGTGATAAGGTTTTTATTTTCTTCCTTGTATGGGATGTCTTTCTTTGTCTCTGTCTCTCCATTTCTTGTTAATGTTGAAGAACCCAGGTTGTTTGTATTTGTATAGAATTTCCCATACTCTGGATTTGGCCAACAGAATCTTCCTGTTTTTCCCCTAAGATGTTCTCCAATTCTCTGAATTTCCTGTAGACTGGTAGTTAGATCCAGGGGCTTGATCAGATTCAAGTCTGACTTTTCTTTCCCCAAATAGTTTATTGGTGGTACTATACATTTTCTATTGCATTTTTTTCAGGAAGAGAGGAGGATGCTTGAGAGCTCATCCTGTTTGCCTTTATCTCAAAATCATCCTCATGTCAGAGGGACATATTATGGGGTGATATATTCTGATCTTCTATACATCTGTAGACTAAATCTGGAATTCACATTAAAATTATCCAGTTTGGGAGGGGGTAGACAGGAATGTACGTGAATAAGATTGTGTATTGATACCCACTAAAGTAAGATGGACAGGGAGGCCTGGCGTGCTGTGATTCATAGGGTCGCAAAGAGTCAGACGTGACTGAGCGACTCAACTGAACTGAACTGAAAGATGATTTGTCTATTAGCTTCAATTTTGTATGTTGTTGTCTTGAACGACACAAGCTTGAACTGCACGGGTCCACTTATACATGATTTTTTTTCAATAAATATGTTCTGTACTGCGAAATTTGGGATTCAGTGGTAAAGAACCCGCTTGCCAACACAGGAGACATAAGAGAGGTGGATTCAATCCCTTGGTTGGGCATGGCAACACATTCCAGTATTCTTGCCTGGAGAATCCCCATGGACAGAGGAGCCTGGGGAGCTATAGTCCATAGGGTCGCACAGAGTAGGACATGACTGAAGAGACTTAGTACATGCGTAGTGTGAGATTTGCAGTTGGTTAAATCTGAAGATGTGGAATTGCAAATATAAATTTATACTCAAATTTTCAACTACATGGAGGGTATGTGCCCTTAACCCTGCGCTGTTCAAGAATCAACTGCATATTTGGACCACAATAAGATATTTTAAAACAAAGAGTCTAGGTAATATTAGATTTCCCCACCCAGTTTTGTGAGAAGTAACTTGCACACAAGGAGCCTGAAAAGCTGTGCCCAGATGTTTTTCCTTGTATTTAGTCTAAAAATGTCTAGCTATGTATTCTTGTTAGAAAAAATTTCTATGAAAGAAATCTATGAACTGACTTTCTTCAAGTTCCCTTGAGATTGAAAGAAACTTTGACTATGCTTGCAATAAATTGTTGCCTTGACAATTATTTGAACAACCCTGAGAGATAGGTAGTGTAAATATTAGCATACCCATTCTTTAGATAAGGAATTCTGAAATTCAGAAAAGTGGACTTTCCCAAGGTCAGAGAGTTCTACCTGAATAATTGGAAGAATTATTTTTAATAATTATTTTATTTTTTCATGTGATACTTAGTTGGGTGAGAAATCTGCTCCAACTGCTTCTCCACTGCCCTCCACTTCCTTGAAAAATGGAGGGAGATGTCAATTATTTTGACCCCACAGAAACCAAGCTGTCTGTGCTGCTGAGTATTAGACATCCTCTTTTTTATCTTGACACTATTGATTTGAGTTTAGATGTGCACAATGAAAGAACCATCCTCCTTTCTTTGTGGATCATTCTGACATATGATCACTATAATATCATACTACTAGAGCTTTACTACGGGCTTCCCTGATAGCTCAGCTGGTAAAGAGTCCACCTGCAATGCAGGAGACCCTGGTTCAATTCCTGGGTCAGGAAGTTCCCCTGGAAAGGGATAAGCTACCAACTCCAGTATTCTTGGGCTTCCTGGTGGTTCAGGTAGTAAAGAATCCACCTGCAATGTGGGAGACCTCAGTTCAATCCCTGGGTTGGGAAGATTTCCTGGAGGAGGGCATGGTAACCCACTCCAGTATTCTTGCCTGGAGAATCCCCTTGGACAGAGGAGCCTGGCAGGCTACAGTCCATGGGGTCGCAAAGGGTTGGACACAACTGAGTGACTAAGAACAACAAGAACCTTACTATAAGAAGATTGCTTCATGTAGGAGAGGTTATTTTAAGGCTACTTAATGCTATTCATTTAGAGGAAAATACAGTACATTTCTCAGACTGGATGTGAAAGGAATATAAGACTTGGCTTGCAAAATATGATGTCTCTTTGTCAGTCAGACCACTGGTATTCCTCATATTCTATGCTCATTTTTGTTTTGTAAGTCATCTAAAATATTTTAGTCTATTTCAACTCTATCTGAAATAAATAAAAAAAGGCTTTTGTCCATTCTTGTTCCAGAAAATTAATGTGAAAGCAGAGTAGCCTTCTGGGTGAGGATGATGGTAGTTGTAACTAAAGTCATGTCAACTTAAAAAAACACAAAACACCACACAGCACAAGGGTTGTGAATTTCAGTTTTATTCAGGGACCTAACTGAGGACTATAACCCAGGAGACAGCCACTCAGTAGCTCTGAGGAAGCTGTTCCAAAGAGGTGGACAGAGCAGCCAGTTTATATGTGAGTTTTGGCTGGGGAATGTGTGCAGTCAGGGATACCTCTTGGCAAAAGATGCTGCTAGTCACAAAGAACAAATATCTCAAGTTAATGATTTTACTGCTTTTCTATGTATGGAAATGTGGTGTTGGAGAAGACTCTTGAGAGTCCCATGGACTGCAAGGAGATCCAACCAGTCCATTCTAAAGGAGATCAGTCCTGGGTGTTCTTTGGAAGGAATGATGCTAAAGCTGGAACTCCAGTACTTTGGCCACCTCATGCGAAGAGTTGACTCATTGGCAAAGACTCTGATGCTGGGAGGGATTGGGGGCAGGAGAAGGGGGACAACAGAGGATGAGATGGTTGGATGGCATCACCGACTTGATGGACGTGAGTTTGAGTGAACTCTGGGAGTTGGTGATGGACAAGGAGGCCTGGTGTGCTGCAATTCATGGGGTCGCAGAGTCGGACACGACTGAGTGAACTGAACTGAACTGAACTGATGTATGGAAAGATGCAAGCAACTGGATTCATTAAAATTCTTCCTGAGATATACATCTAACTCTCTAAGGGGCCTGCCTGTCCCAAGCACAGAGAACTCTGTTCTCATCTTCATTTTCTCTGTCTGGAACATAGAGTGTACTGTTGGTCAGAGACTGAAGGGGTTAATCTTTATGTAACTGGGTGATAAACAACACCTTTTGTTTTTTGTTTACAGTTTTTTAGACATAAGTAAAAGTATAACCCAAAAGGAAGCTAGCACACCATTTAATTTGGCGACACTAAATTAATTAAGTAGCACATAGGAGAATGAAATTGAAATGGAGCAGAACTCTATGGTCCTTGTCCACCATGTCCTTTGCCTGCCTTTTGTCTGTGGAAAAGCTTTAGCCAAAGAAAAAGCTTAATCAGAGAAGTGAGAACATGCAGAAACAAAGGAAAACAGTCAAAGGAGACCAAATAATAATGTTGTTGTTTAACTGTTTGGTCTTGTCCGACTCTCTTGCAACCCTATGGACTGTAGCCCACCAGGCTCTGTCCATGGGATTTCCCAGGGAAGAATACTGGAGTGGGTTGCCATTTCCTTCTCTGTGAGGACTTCCCAACTCAGGGATTGAACCTATGTCTCCTGCATTGGCAGGTGCATTCTTTGCCACTGAGCCCCCAGGGAAGCCCAAATAATAATAGTTTAGTTATTAAGCATAATCAAGGACCTTTAGTTCCTTCTCAAGGGCAATAGATGATATTCTGAGCCATATCCTATGACCTGTCATAGATACTGAAACCTCCACCAGGTGAGAAGTTAACTACATGATGACCAGACTGTGGTCATGACATAAGCTGCCACAATTCCAAGAACTGACCTCAGAAATGGAAATAAACTAGCCTTGGAACTGAAGATTAATGGCACTTAGAACAATCAAGCGGAGAAGGCAATGGCACCCCACTCCAGTACTCTTGCCTGGAAAATCCCATGGATGGAGGAGCCTAGTAGGCTTCAGTCCATGGGGTCGCTGAGTCAGACATGACTGACTTCACTTTCACTTTTCACTTTCATGCATTGGAGAAGGAAATGGCAACCCACTCCAATGTTCTTGCCTGTAGAATCCCAGGGATGGCAGACCCTGGTAGGCTGCCGTCTATGGGGTCGCACAGAGTCGGACATGACTAATGTGACTTAGCGGCAGCAGCAGCAGAACAATCAAGATGATGCTGGTCAGACCACCAATGACCAAGTTCAGAGCTGACTGTGCTGTATCCCCCTCCCTCAGCCTATGAAAGCTCTGGCCCACTGATTGTCAGAGGGAGGTGGCCTTTGGACAGAAGTCCCTCCTCCCCCCTGCCAGTTTCCAGCATCCAAAATAAAGCAAACTTTTTCATCTACCTTGCACATGTGTGTGTGTGTTAGTTACTCAGTCGTGTCTGACTCTGTGACCCCATGGACTGTAGCCTGCCAGGCTCCTCTGTCCATGGGATTCTCCAGGCAAGAATACTGGAGTAGGTTGCCATTTCCTTCTCCTAACGTTGCCTATTTATTGGCGTTTGAGAAGCATGCAGCTAGACCCCACTTTCCATTACAAAATGACATGTATGGGCTGTGAGTAGGCTTTCTCAGGGAACTGTTTTTAATGTGGAAAGACTAAAACATGCTCTAAATATAAAGATAATAACAGAGCTTTCAGTCTATTAACAAATATTGATTGTTGACAGTACCACTTAGGTCAGCACTCTGGCACTAGATCTGTATAAGCTGGAGGGAAATGGAATAGAAGCACAGTAATAACTTACTTCAGTTTACAAAAGAAAAGAAAGGGTGAACTTCAGCAAGAAATGAAAAACCAGTTCTCCACAATCAAGGCAACCAGATTCTCTTCCAAATTTTACTATTATATATATAATTTTTTTTTTCCCTGCCACATGGCTTGTGGAATCTTAGTTCCCTGACCAGGGATTGAACCAAGGTCCTCAGCAGTGAGAGTGTGGAGTAATAATCACTGTACCACCAGGAATTCCTTCCTGTAATGATTCTGATAGTAATCGATTAGATACTGGTAAGTTTGAAGCAGAAGCGATGGAAGGATTATAACAACTTGGAACTCTAAACTGTACTTAAAAAGAAGCAATTGAGAGGATAAGAGAGGGGAGAGGTAATATAAATGCTTTAAATTCGCATTTAACACTGCTGAAGTCAGTACATCTAAAACTAATTAATGACAAAAATAACCGTATAATGAAAATACTAGCAGCCAACCTATTTTAAGTATTAATCGGGTAGGGGTGGCAAAGTGAGTGAAAGGAGTCAAAAAGTATAAACTCTACTTATAAATTGAATAAGTCCTGGGAATGTAGTGTACTGCATGGCTACTGTAGTTAATACTGCATGGCATGTTTGAATATTGTTTAGAGAGTAGGTCTTAAAAGTGGAATGGTATTACTATTGCTACTGTTATTTTTAAGTTAATCAATGATGATTGCACATATATGCACATATATGCACATGTGAATATATTTATTGTCACTGAATTGCATACTTAAAAATGAATAAAATGATTATCCTTACATGTATTTTATTATAATTTTCTGGGCAACTGATCAAGATTATTTCAAAATTTTATCAAAGACTTTATGAATTTAGGTTGGACTTCCAAAAAGAAAGCCATGGACTTGCCTGGTGATCCAGTCGTTAACACTCTACAGTTTCAAAATAGGGGGCACAGGTGCAATCCCTGGTTAGGGGACTAAGATCCCATATGCCATATGATGTAGCATATAAATAAATAAGTAAACCATGGTTTAAAAAGAAAAAAATCTAACAGAGTTTGGAAGACTATAAGAAATATTTGGAAGATAAAAGGAAGAATGTTGTATAAACATTTAATACGATCTGATTGACACAAACTGTTAACTAGTATAAAAAGTCTTATAGGTAGTAAATGGATTTGCAGCAAAAGATCGTTTACAAATAATAAAAAATATAATTATAAAATACCATAGCTTCAGGCCTATTATAACAAGAGTATTTGGTCTATGGACCACAAACAAAATGCTAATAGAAGATAATTGAACCCTTACATCATACACAAAAATTGACTCAAAATGGATCAAAGACTTAAACATAAGACCTGAAACTATAGAGCTCCTAGAAGGAAACAAGCAAACCACTTCTTGATACTGGCTTTTGTAGTGATTTCTTGATATAACACCAAAAGCACAGACAACATTAGGTAAGTGAGACTATATTAAACCAAAAAGATTCTGCACAACAAGGGAAACAATTAACCAAATGAAAAGGCAACCTATAGAAAGGGCAAAAATATCTGCATATCATATATCTGATAAAAATTAATGTACAAAATATGTAAGGAACTCTTACAATTCAATAGCAAAACAAAGAAACAAAGAAAAAACCCACAGAAAACCAAAACAACAACAACAAACACACTGAAGTCAAATACCTGATTTTAAAATGGACAAAGGAACTGAACAGATGTTTTTCCAAAAAGAAGACATACAAATGGCCAACAGATTTATGAAAGGTACCCAACGTCACTAATCATCAGAAAAATGCAAATCAAAACTGCAGTGAGATACCACCTCACACCTGTTGGGATAGCTATTATCATAAAAGACAAAAAATAACAAGTGCTGTGGAGGTTGTAAATAAAAAGGAATCCTTATGTACTGTTGGTAGGAATATAAATTTATATAGCCCTTACCAAACCAGATTCATCTGTTGGATGTGCAGCAAGCTAAATGCAGAATCTTCCAAGATTTGCAGCAGAGGAAAGGTTTATCCACAAGGCAACTGAGCCAGAAGACAAAAGACCAAATCTCAAACCCACCTCTTTCAAGGCTGGGGCTCAGGGTATGTATGAGAGAAAGCTAAGGTGTGGAGGTTATGGGAAAAGGTGATTGAAGATAAGAAAAAGGTGAGATAATCAGCAGTCCTCCTGCTTCTCGGGTGGCTCAGAAGTTAAAACATCTGCCTGCAATGTGGGACACCTGGGTTTGATCCCTGGGTCAAGAAGATACCCTGGAGAAGGAAATGGCAACTCACTCCAGTATTCTTGCCTGGAGAATCCCATGGATGGAGGAACCTGGTGGGCTACAGTCCACAGGGTAGCAAAGAGTTGGACATGACTTACCCAGCATTTTGCATGATGTATTCTACATATAAGTTAAATAAGCAGGGAGATGATATGCAGCCTTAACGTACCCATTTCTCAATCTTGAACCAGTCCATTGTTCCATGTCAGGTTCTAAGTGTTGCTTCTTTACCTGCATACAGGTTTCTCAGGAGGCAGGTC
>NW_011494887.1:46659-51925 GCF_000754665.1 Bison bison bison
CATCTGCCTGCAATGTGGGACACCTGGGTTTGATCCCTGGGTCAAGAAGATACCCTGGAGAAGGAAATGGCAACTCACTCCAGTATTCTTGCCTGGAGAATCCCATGGATGGAGGAGCCTGGTGGGCTACAGTCCACAGGGTAGCAAAGAGTTGGACATGACTGAGCAACTTCATTTTCACTTTTCTTTTCACAGGGCAACAGATGCACCTAGGTTACAAGCTTCTTCATAGGATGAAAATGTGGTGTTAGCATGTTCTGAGGGTGGAGTTTTCGGTTCTTTGACATCAGAAGGTCACCAATCAGACACTCATGCATGCCCAGTTGAAAGGTTGATGGTCTCAACAAGTCTTAACTAGCCCAAGCCCAAACTAGACACAGCTGACTCCAAGTTCCTGAAAAACAACTTGGGCAAATACCTTATTGTTAAAGCTTGGAGAACATGCAAGTTTTTGTTAAAATAATTAAAGAGAGCTTGATCAGCAAAGGCAGATTATAGTTCATTCTTTCTTCAGCAAGTTATAGTTTAATGGATCTAACTACTGATGACTACCCTTAGTAGTCACTATGGAAATCAGGATGAAGCATCCTCAAAAAAAAAAAAAAAAAAAAAATGCTGATAGAAGACAGACACATTTGAACCTTATAATGGCAATGTGAGGACCTGGCACATATAGCAGAATTTTTAGGGAAAAGTCTACATATGGAAGGTGGCAAAAAGCCTGGTAATTTTTTACCCACACTAATGAGCAAAGACTTTCCACCATGAGTTCCCTCTACATAAAGGAGAAGTTTCATTTGCAAAAGATTCCAAAGAAGGATTTGTGGTGTGGTTCTAAAAATGATTAAAGTATCTAGGGCACTTAGTTTAACGGAAACGGAGCTCCCTGGTGGCCCGGTGGTTCGGATTCAGGGCTTTCACCTCCGTGGCCTGGGTTCAGTCCCTGATTAGGGAACTGCAATTCTATAAGCCAAAAAAAAAAAGAAGAAGAAGAATGAAAAGAGAAAAATATAATAAAATGTAGGCAGATAGACATTTCCAAGTATTTTAGGGTCATAATCATTCCACAAATACCCTAAGTAGAGACACTATCACCCTAAGTAATAAAATTGATTCACTATTGGCCTTTTTCACCAACCTCTATAAAGACTTTGAAAAACCTTCAGGTTTATTGGTCTCCTAATATGATAAAATTTAGGTTTTATTCAGGTTAGAGCTTCAGTTTTCTGTAGTTTGACTTGAAAAACAGACTTGACCCCCCAAAAAAAAGTCTACCTTTTGTTATAAGAATGATTGAAGGATTTAAACTATTAATCTGGAAAGTGATACAGAGTAAGAGCATATAGTAACTAATTGTGTATATATATAGTAGATATTCAGAGAAGGCAATGGCAACCCACTCCAGTACTCTTGCCTGGCAAATCCTGTGGATGGAGGGGCCTGGTAGGCTGCAGTCCATGGGGTCGCTAAGAGTCGGACATGACTGAGCGACTTCACTTTCACTTTTCACTTCCATGCATTGGAGAAGGAAATGTCAACCCACTCCAGTGTTCTTGCCTGGAGAATCCCAGGGACGGGGGAGCCTGGTGGGCAGCCGTCTCTGGGGTCCCACAGAGTCAGACACGACTGAAGTGACTTAGCAGCAGCAGCATAGTAGATATTAGGACTTCCCTGGCAGCTCAGACGGTATAGTATCTGCCTACAATGTGGGGGACCTGGGTTCGATCCCTGGGTCGGAAAGATCATCTGGAGAAGGAAATGGCAGTCCACTCCAGTACTCTTGCCTGGAAAATCCCATGGATGGAGAAGTGTGGTAGGCTACAGTCCATGGGGTCACAAGAGTTGGACACGACTAAGTGACTTCACTTTCATAGTAGATATTATTCAGACATGAAAAAAGGAGGAAATCTTGCTATTTGTGACTACATGGATGGAAACTGTGAGCATTGTCATAAGTGAAATCAGTCAGGCAGAGAAAGACAAACATTGTATGATATCATCTATACGTGGACTATAAGAGAACAGGCAAACAAACAAAAACAAAACAAACATAAAAAGCAAAGGTCACAGATACAGAGAACAGATTGGTGATTGCCAGAGGTAGGGGGTGAAGGGTTGGCAAGGTGGATGAAGGGGATCAAAAGGTACAAACTTCCAGTTAAAAAATAAATAAATCATGGGGATGTAATATACCACATGCTGGCCATAGTTAATAATACTGTATTGTATATTGGAACAATAGATCTTAAAAGTTCTCATCACAAGAAAAAAATTGTAACTATCTATGGTGACAGATGTTAACTAGACTTGTGGTGATCATTTGGTAAAATATACAAATGTTGAATTAAAATTTTTTTTCTTTTTTTTAAAAATTAATTTATTTTTTATTGAAGGATAAAAAAGAATTAAAAGAAATGCCCACTGGTCAGATAACAAGTGATATACAAAAATCTGTCCAGGCACTACTTAACTGAATAAATTTAGATTCAACTCCCTATAGTAATGACAAACAGAAAAGTCTACATGTTATGGAAAGAACATGGACCCTTATATGCCTGAAACAGTGGTTTTAATGCACGTTTAGCTGGGTAGATCTTATGGCAATATAATTTGTGAGCAATCACTGAGTTGCAATTTTCTTTATCTTGAGAAAATTAAATAGCTTCCCACTCTAAATTTCAATAATTCTAGTCATTTAAAAAATAATATATTTGATGTTTAACTTAGTTATAAAATAAAGAGGTGCTCTATTTTTGTTAAAGCAACTAGATGAATAAACTACTAAAATTAGAGTTCGTTTATGCACACAAATGCCTCAAAATATTGAACAGTTATAAAGTTTTTATAGTTGATGAATAATTAGTGAGTGTTTTACTTTAATAAGAAATTTAAAAATGGCTAAATCTTTTCATTTGTAGCTCTCATGAAATGCAGACTAGAGAGTATATAATTTAATATACATAATAATCTCATGGACAGCTGGGAAACACAAAACTCATCTAGGAGATTGCATTTTTATTCATGTGCGTGCAATTTACTCTAGAGTAGATTATTTTTTAATTGTATGTGTTTGAAGGAATTTAGTTATATCAAAAGAGATGAAACAATAACATATGCTTCGCTCTGCAAGCTTTTACAAAAATACAGCAGACAATGAGATACTGCATTGTAGGCTTAACAGTTCTCTTTTTTAATGCTCCACAACCATCTGTCACATATTTCCTAGGACAGATCTGTTGTAATATCCTTTCTGATCATCTCCATAAACTTGTACAATTCTCTAGGAATGCAAATATTTTAAATATTTTGGCAAGTGGGAAATGAATAAATCAAGTTAGTATCCATTAAAATGAAAACATACCTCTGTCAAAAAAGAAAACCCACAGGAAGTCACAAGGGACATGGAATAACAGGTTTAGGAAACATCTTGATTGTTTACAGGAGTGCATGCCTGCCTGTTAAGTATTTACATATAGCTAAGGGGAACAGGCCCTAATTCTGCTCAGCCCCCCAAATCTCCAGACACACTTTCTCAAATAAACATGCTTCCACCTCTGTTAGTTGCTCCATTTCCGTCCATCTGTTTTGGTAATTGCTTTTCCTTCCTCATTATCGTTTCCAGTGTCTGGACAGGCTTATCCTGTTTCCTCCGGATGGTGTTTTTGTTTGTAGTCAGTTCCTGATTCCTCTTCCTGTTCCCTTTTATCCACTTTTGTTTGACCTCTCATTTGCACTGTAGGCTCCTTACACAGAACATTCTAAGCATGATTCCAACAACCATCCAAATTTAGGCACAATGGCTGGAATACTCTGGGTTTTGACTTTAATATAATAATCTTTTGCATCACTACATACATACACACAATCTTGGAAAATTGAGAACAGGGTAGATGGGGGAGTGGCTAAATGCTTTAAAAGTATTGTGGTATCTAAGTTGTATAGCTACATATAGACAACAATAGTCGATAAAATTCTACTTGAAAAGTCACAAAACAAGAGATGGTATTTAACTCTGTTTTAGTGTTGGGACAATAGGGTGGAAAGGATATACATCACTCTGAAGTCCAGCTAATAAGCTGTGAACTAAAAGAGAAGGTATCAAAAGCTGAAAGTCCAACTTGCTGCCAGGACAAGGGGAACTCGGTTATAGCTATGGAGATGGGAGGAAGGAGTCACTGTAAAAGACTGAGGGACTGAGACAGGCTATTCTCCAAGGGTTTCTTGCATTTCTGCACGACTTGCAAACAGGGCACTGACTGGCCTTTGTTCTAAACTATGTTTCCAAGGATATTTGTTTAACAAACTGCCTTGGAAGATAGAGATAGTGTTTCCCTTCAGAGCAAAGGATAAGTTGGCTTATTTTCCACTGTAGTAAAAGTAATGTTTTCTTCTAGAAGGTCATGTGTGCTTATAGTTTTATAGTGCATTTTAAAAGAAATTTCTGTTCCCTAAGCCCAAGATGCCTTTCCTATAAACGAACCCATTGTATGCACGGGTATAAACTGGCCCTCATGTCACCCTGTGAACACTGGGATTTGGGCAAATGGTGCAAAACTGCCTCACTTTGGCTACTGCTTTTGCTGCAAGTAATAAACTACCTGCATTCTCTACACAGGAGTCTCCTGTCTTCTATAAGCATCCATGAAATTGCAAAAGCCTAACTAGATAACTAACTCATACAGGAAAAATCTCAGATCCTCTCAAGTTCTTGATAGGGGCCGAAGTTCAGATTTTAGGATTATATGAGCACCTGATCCAGGGGAATCAAAGTAGGAGATGAGACATGGAGCCAGGGAATTCAGCTCCCAAGTCAGTCAAAGAGGAACAGTTCTTGAGCCCTATTTCCTCATGAAATGGACACACAAGATACCAGACCAGTGCCAGTTCTCTTACCTGGAGTTGGCAGTGGTTTGGTGGTAGCCATGGTTAGAAATTTTTCCACAGTTTATTGTGATCCACACAGTCATAGGCTTTGGCATAGTCAATAAAGCAGAAACAGATGTTTTTCTGGAACTCTCTTGCTTTTTCCATGATCCAGCAGATGTTGGCAATTTGATCTCTGGTTCCTCTGCCTTTTCTAAAACCAGCTTGAACATCAGGAAGTTCACAGTTCACATATTACTGAAGCCTGGCTTGGAGAATTTTGAGCATTACTTTACTAGCGTGTGAGATGAGTACAATTGTGCGGTAGTTTGAGCAATCTTTGGCATTGCCTTTCTTTGGGATTGGAATGAAACCTGACCTTTTCCAGTCCTGTGGCCACTGC
>NW_011494887.1:52025-52617 GCF_000754665.1 Bison bison bison
ATTTCTGTCCTTTATCGAGCCCATCTTTGCATGAAATGTTCCCTTGGTGTCTCTCATTTTCTTGAAGAGATCTCTAGTCTTTCCAATTCTGTTGTTTCCCTCTATTTCTTTGCATTGATCGCTGAGGAAGGCTTTCTTATCTCTTCTTGCTATTTTTTGGAACTCTGCATTCAGATGATTATATCTTTCCTTTTCTCCTTTGCTTTTCGCTTCTCTTCTTTTCACAGCTATCTGTAAGGCCTTCCCAGACAGCCATTTTGCTTTTTTGCATTTCTTTTCCATGGGGATGGTCTTGATCCCTGTCTCCTGTACAATGTCACGAACCTCATTCCATAGTTTATCAGGCACTCTACCTATCAGATCTAGGCCAGGAAGCAACAGTTAGAACTGGACATGGAACAACAGACTGGTTCCAAATAGGAAAAGGAGTGTGCCAAGGCTGTATATTGTCACCCTGTTTATTTAACTTATATGCAGAGTACATCACGAGAAATGCCGGACTGGAAGAAACACAGGCTGGAATCAAGATTGCCGGGAGAAATATCAATCACCTCAGATATGCAGATGACACCACCCTTATGGCAGAAAGTGA
>NW_011494887.1:53297-62329 GCF_000754665.1 Bison bison bison
AGACTCTGATGCTGGGAGGCATTGGGGGCAAGAGGAGAAGGGGACGACAGAGGATGAGATGGCTGGATGGCATCACTGACTTGATGGACGTGAGTTTGAGTGAACTCTGGGAGTTGGTGATGGACAGGGAGGCCTGGCATGCTGCGATTCATGGGGTCGCAAAGAGTCAGACACGACTGACCGACTGATCTGATCTGATCTGATCTGATGGTTAGTAACCCCAGGTATCCACGAAGTCTGGGTAGAAGAGTTCAGATAGCTCTGCAGACTTCCCCATGATTCATGGGTGTCCTATAAGTTCAGTTTAGTTCAGCCCCTCAGTTGTGTCTGACTCTTTGTGACCCCATGAACCACAGCACGCCAGGCCTCCCTGTCCATCACCAACTCCCAGAGTCTACCCAAATCCATGTCCATCGAGTGGATGATGCCATCCAACCAGCTCATCCTCTGTCGTCCCCCTTTCCTCCTGCCCTCAATCTTTCCCAGTATCAGGGTCTTTTCCAATGAGTCAGCTCTTTGCATCAGGTGGCCAAAGTATTGGAGTTTCAGCCTCAATATCAGTCCTTCCAATGAACACCCAAGACTGATCTCCTTTAGGATGGACTGGTTGGATTTCCTTGCAGTCCAAGGGACTATCAAGAGTCTTCTCCAACACCACAATTCAAAAGCATCAATTCTTCAGTGCTCAGCTTTATTTATAGTCCAACTTCCACATCCATACATGACTACTGGAAAAACCATAGCCTTGACTAGACAGACCTTTGTTGACAAAGTAATGTCTCTGTTTTTTAATATGCTATCTAGATTGGTCATAACTTTCCTTCCAAGGAGTAAGCATCTTTTAATTTCATTGATGCAATATAGTGCCATAGAAGTTCTTGACACTTCAGTCTGTGGACATTAGTGGGTTGATAATTTCCAAGTTCTTCTCATTTGTAGCTGTAGGCTCTACATGTGCCCCACAAGATTTCTTAAAGGAAGAGAGGATCAAGATGAATCTGCTGAATGCCCATTTTGAATAGCAAGTATGGGACAAAGACCGATATCAGACACTAGAGCAGGAGTCGGCAAACATTTTAAGGGCCAGATAGTAAACAGTTTAGTCTGTGTGGGCCAGTCCATCTCTGTAGCACGTATACAGCTCTGCTATTATAGGGCAAAAGCAGCCATGAGCTACATTCCAATATAACTTACAGAAATAGGAAGCAGCTGAATTTACACTGTGGGTGGTAGTTTGCTGACTATTGCACTTGGAGATTGCTCTCTGTAGGCTGACTTCCACAGTGTATGACCTCAGTAATCCTTCTGGTTTGATGCTCTGCTTTCGCTCTCTTAAAATTCCCAGTACTTTTCAAATGAGGATCTCTATATTTGCCTATATCCTATGTAGCTGGTCACTGGTTATATACAATCTTTTTGCTATCATATCTCTGTAGGCCTGAAGAAAACCAAACTGATCTGAGATACAGAGAGTATAATTATGAGATAAGGTCAGATGTATGGTATTAGTTATGTACCAGAGAAGCCTTAGAGATAAAATGTTTCCTGGTTTAGCAACAAGAAAATTAAGAACCTACCTTTTATCATAATAATACTGGCATATATAAAGAAGAAATGTGTCTGTCTGAAGAATGGCTATCTAGTGGTCCAGTAGGCAATATTCCAGACTGCTGTGATGAAGTATTCTATGTGCATGGAATCAGAACACTTCCTAACACCATACACAAAAATAAACTCAAAATGGATTAAAGACTTAAATGTAAGTCCAGATACTATAAAACTCTTAGAGGAAAATATACGCAGAACACTCTTTGACATAAATCACAGCAGGATCCTCTTTGACCCATCTCCTAGAGTCATGGAAATAAAAACAAAAATAAACAAACGGGATCTAATTAAACGTCAAAGCTTTTCCACAGTCAAGGAAACTATAAACAAGATGAAAAGACAACTCTGAGAATGAGAGAAAATAATTGCAAATGAAGCAACCGACAAAGGATTAAGCTCCAAAATATACAAGCAGCTTGTGCAGCTCAATATCAGAAAAACAAACAACCCAATCAAAAAGTGGGTGGAAGACCTAAGCAGACATTTCACCAAAGAAGACATACAGATGGCCAACAAACACATGAAATGATGTTCAACATCCCTCATTATTAGAGAAATGCAAATCAAAACTACAATGAGATATGACCTCACACTTGTCAAAATGGCCATCATCAAAAAAATCTACAAACAATAAATGCTGGCGAGGATGTGGAGAAAAGAGAATGATTTTGCAGTGTTGGTGGAAGTGTAAATTGATAGAGCCACTATGGAGAACAGTGTGGAGATTCCTTAAAAAAACAGAATAAAACTACCATAGGACCCAGCAATCCCACTACTGGGCATATACCCTGAGAAAATAAAAATCCAAGAAGACACACATACCCCAATGTTCATTGTAGCTATTTACAATAGCCAGGACATGCATATCTATTAATGAATGAATGAATAAAGAAGATGTGGTACATATATACAATGGAATATTACTCAGCCATGAAAAGGAATGAGTTGGAGTCACTTGTAGTGAGGTGGATGAACCTAGAGCCTGTTACACAGAGTGAAGTAAGTCAGAAAGAGAAAAACAAATATAGTATATTAACACATATATATGGAATCTAGAAAAATGGTACTGATGAACCCATTTGTAGGGCAGGAATAAAGACACAGATACAAAGAATGAACTTTTGGACACAGAGGGGGAAGAGAGGGCAGGACAAAGTGAGAGAGTAGCAATTATGTATATATACACTACTCTGTGTAAAATAGATAGCTATTGGGAAGCCGCTGTATAACACAGTGAGCTCAGTTTGGTGCTCTGTGATAACCTAGGGGGCTGGGTGAGAGGGAGGCTTAAGAGGGAGAGCATATATATATATATATATACAGCTGATTCACGTTGTTGTACAACAGAAACCAACACAACATTGTAAAGCAATTATCCTCCAATGAAAAATAAATTTTAAAAACTATATTTAAAAAATAAAAAGTACTCTAGTACTCTAGAGGGGCTATAATGCACTGCATATGAATATACTCAATGATATTGCAATAACTTTGTATGGAGACAGATGGTTACTAGACTTATTATGGTGACCAATCCATAATGTATCTAAATGTCAAATCACTAAGTTATATACCTGAAACTAAAATAACATTGAATGTCAACTATACTTCAATAAAAAAATAAAAAGGAAAAAAAAAGAAGGAAAAAAGATTCAATGTACAGTAAGAATCTGTCACTGAAATGTCAAGGCTAAAGTCAATAGGTTCCTAAAACAGACCACTTCTTGCCTTGTGTCCAAGTACTATAATTTCAATTATAATATGGTTTCTCATATATGTCTCTCCAAGAATTTAATATTGAATTGGTCAGAATAGCCAATCCTTTTGCCAGTTAAATTTCTCATTGTAGTTAAATACATTGGTACTGCTATTTACATATCAATCTGATACTTCAGTGAGCCTGGGCTCTTGGCAAATTGACAAAATTAATTGAAACGAAGACCCTACACAGAAGTGATGACTTCAGCAAGGCAGATGCCATCTTGGGAAGCCATCTTCTTCACCATATGCCTTCTTTTAGTTTTCATAGTAGGTTTTATCCAGGCAATGCTAATCCATTAGAAACTTTTATGCAGGGTAGTTATAGGGTTGACTCCAGATCTAGTGATAGTTTGAAAGAAGAAATGGATAGAGATAGATTGGTGGGGTAGAGTGAGAAAGGAAAGTAAGGAGGGAAGTGAGAAGGGGTTGGGGATCAAAAACATTCCAACATGTTTGGGTCTGATAGTTTACATGAAATCTCTAAGAGTTAGCCTTTCTACTCAGCCTAGTAATAGAGAGTGTAGAATTACCTCACATGTACCCTTCATCTCACCAAATGATCAGTGTGAAGACAGGATGAAAGGTAATCTTTTTCATATGTGGTGGGTTTGCCCAAGGACAGCTAAGATTTAGAACAGCATACTTTAATTATGAGGAATGTTTGGTTAAAGATATTTGATTACTATTAAATACATTCCATAAGATTAATGTTTAATTTAAAAAAGGAAGTTTGCTTTTGATTCTAATAGCTGTAAAATTCTGTTAAAGAAAGAAAGCAGAAGAATTTACTCAAATCCAAGCTTGCATAAATGAGATATGGAAAAGTAAGATACAAGAAAGACATCATAAATGAAAACACATTTTCAACTTAAGTATGTCATTTTTTAAAAAACATAGGATGACTTTCACAAAAATAAAAAGTTAAAGGTTATTTAAAAGTAAGTTACAAAAACCAAAGGGTAATTTATAAACACTGGTGACATGGCAAAGAATAAAATGAGCTATAAATATCTGGATTAGTATCTAAGAACCAAACAGTTGTTGAAGACTTTATATAAAGCAACCTACAATGCACGCTTTTTTGTTACTAAAAAGAAGCTTTACAAAGGTTCAAAAACTGCTAATTGATTACCTACATTTTGTAAAGGAATTATTGTAGGGAAAGTAGAATATATTGTATTATGATGCCATCTTTCCCTCAACCTTGGAATCTAAGTTGAGGGAGAAAGGGCACTCAAAAAAAAAAAAAAAAACCAAATGAATTTTATGCAATACTGGACAAGTAAAATCATAAAAATCAATACTGATAAAAATTTAGCCCTTAAGCATTTTTATGCAAATAGAACAATTTTTTTTAATTAAAAAAATCACACAAGACTATTGGAGAGGAAAAACTCTTGTTTAACTTTTCACCTTTGGGGTCATGTGAGTTAAAATAAC
This sequence comes from Bison bison bison, assembly GCF_000754665.1. Classification (NCBI taxonomy): domain Eukaryota; kingdom Metazoa; phylum Chordata; class Mammalia; order Artiodactyla; family Bovidae; genus Bison; species Bison bison. The sequence goes on from NW_011494887.1 coordinate 58,107, forward strand.
AAAAAGAATAACAGGAGAAAAGGCACACAATTTTTATTTATATTTAGACGCATGGCATTTACAGGAAAGAAGCAAAACTCAAGAAGTTAGACTCAGGGCTTATAAATCAAGTTAACAATAAAAAGTCAGGGAGGGTTTGGGCTTCAAGGGATGATAAATTGTGAGAAAATGACTAGGAAATATATGAGGGAACTGATAGAAGATAAGGGCTGTTTTAGTGAGGTCTATTTATGCAAAGTCATCTTGGTGTTGACTCCTTGTCTTCAGTGATAAGAATTGTACTTCTCTCTCTCTGATGATGTTGGGGGGCTACCTTCCTTAAAGGAAATCTTATGCCTTGCTTTGAAGCAAATAAAGAGAAGGCAGAAAACTCTTCCCTAATCTGTTTATTCTTTATTATTACTATTATTATTGTTGTTATTTTGGCCACACTGCATGGCTTGTGGGATCTTAGTACCTTGACCAGGGATTGAACCAGGGCCCCAGCAGTGAAAGCACCAAGTCATAACTACTGGACTGCCATGGAATTCCCCTAAATCTGTTGATTCTTAATTGCCTTCAGCTCAAATTAATCCTCATGCCAAAGTGGTTTATTATGAGGTTGCTCTTGCAGATTAAGGCAGTTCACCCAGATGGCCAGGTTAAATATTTGTGATAGGAATATTGAGAAGAAAGATTACTCTTTGGGCTTCATGGACACAGGAAACTTTTCCTAAGGAAGTGATGACAAATTTGCTATTTCCTATTATGAAATTTTGAAATAACTTTATAAAAGTTTTTTTTTTTTTTACTGATTATAAAGTATTACATGTTGCTCAAAATGGAAAATTAAGAAAGTTCAGAGAAAAATAACTCCATCATCCAGAGATACCATCATTGTGACATTTTTTTCCACATTAATTTTTAACCAGTTTTAATTGTTATATTTTATATATGTAAGAACATGTAGCTGGGATGGCAGAAAAATCCCTCTTGAATGCCAAGTCTAATTAGTATGCACTGATCTGAAGCATGGAATGGAGAAAGCAACTAAAGCTCAGTCCAGTTCAGTTCAGTTCAGTCACTCAGTCGTGTCCAACTCTTTGCGACCCCATTAACTGCAGCACACCAGGCCTCCCTGTCCATCACCAACTCCCAGAGTCCACCCAAACCCATGTTCATTGAGTTGGTGATGCCATTCAATGATCTCATCCTCTGTCGTCCCCTTCTCCTCCTGCCCTCAATCTTTCCCAGCATCAGGGTCTTTTCAAATGAGTCAGCTCTTCAAATCAGGTGGCCAAAGCACTGGAGTTTCAGCTTCAACATCAGTCCTTACAATGAACACTCAGGACTGATCTCCTTTAGGATGGACTGGTTGGATCTCCTTGCAGTCCAAGGGACTCTCAAGAGTCTTCTCTAACACCACAGTTCAAAAGCATCAATTCTTTGGTGCTCAGCTTTCTTTATAGTCCAACTCTCACATCCGTACATGACCACTGGAAAAACCATAGTCTTGACTAGACGGACCTTTGTTGGCAAAGTCAAGTCTTTGCTTTTTAATATGCTATCTAGGTTGGTCATAACTTTCCTTCCAAGGAGTAAGCGTCTTTTAATTTCATTGCCGCAATCCCCATCTGCAGTGATTTTGGAGCCCAGAAAAAAAGTCAGCCACTGTTTCCCCATCTATTTGCCATGAAGTGATGGGACCAGATGCCATGATCTTTGTTTTCTGAATGTTGAGCTTTAAGCCAACTTTTTCATTCTCCTCTTTCACTTTCATCAAGAGGCTCTTTAGTTCTTGTTCACTTTCTGCCATAAGGGTGGTGTCATCTGCATATCTGAGGTTATTGATATTTCTCCTGGCAATCTTGATTCCAGCTTGTGCTTCCTCCAGCCCAGCGTTTCTCATGGTGTACTCTGCATATAAATTAAATAAGCAGGGTGACAATATACAGCCTTGACGTACTCCTTCACAGCTACCACCGAGAAAGCTCAGTCCAGTCTATGCTTTTTCATGTCGAAAAATGCATCTTGTTGTTGTTGTTCAGTCACTAAGTTGTGTCTGACTTTTTGCACCCCATAGACTGCTTATCAAATCCTTGTCTTAAATGCTTGCCAAGGGGAGAGGTCAATTGATTCTTATTCCTTGTTAGAAACTTCTTGATTATATTTTAAAGAGCTTTATTTAAATATAATTCACATACTATACAATTGACACTCTAAAAATACACAGTTCAATGGTTTTTAGTGTGTTTGCGCTGTGCAACCATCTATGTTCTAAACATAGAACATTTTACCTCAGCCCCCAAAGAAACCCAGTACCCGAGTAAGAGTCATTCTCTCTATTTGCCCCAATCCTTCCAGCCTATTCTGTACATTTCACAGGAATGGTATTGTGCATTACATAGTTTTTTGTGACAGGCCTCTTATACTTGGCATGGTGTGTAAGATTCACTCACATTGTAGCATATATCTGTACTTCATTTTTTCTCATTGACAATTTTCCATTGTATGGATATACCACATTTTATTTATCCATTCATCAATCGATACACATTTGGCTGGTTTCCACTTTTTTGCCATTAGGAGTAATGCTGCCAGGATTTCCCTGGTGGTCTAGTTCTAAGACTCTGAACTTCCAAAGCAGGGTCCCAGGTTCAACCTCTGGTCAGGGAACTATATCTCACACATCTTAATTAAGAGTTAGCATGCTGCAACTTAAAGATCTTGCATGTTGCAATGAAAATTGAAGCGCTCGAGTGCTGCAACTGAGACCTGACACAGCCAAATAAATATTTTTTAAAATAGTAATCCTGGCATCAATATTTGTGCATATGTTTTTGTATAGACATATGTTTTCATTTATCTTGATAGATACCTAAGAGTGAAATTACTAGGTCATGTGGTAACTCAATATTTAACATTTTGAGGGACAGCCAGACTATTTTATGAGGGAATTGGGCCATTTTACATTCCCACACAATGTGTAAGGGATCCAATTTCTTCACAACTTTGCCAAAATTTTTATTATCTGTTTGATTATAGCCATCCTAGTGGGGGTATGTGGTTTTGATTCTGCACTTCCCAGATAGACAATGGTGTTGTGTATCTTTTCATGCACTTTTTGGCCATTTGCACACATCCTCTGAAAAAATGTCTTTTAGATCACACCTGTCAAACAGCATCATCAAAAGGACCACAAGTAACAAATGTCAGTAAGTGTATGGAGAAAAGAGAACGCTTGCACACTGTTTGCTGGTTGGAAGGTAAATTGATGCAGACATTATGGAAAATAGTATAGAGACTTCACAAAAAAACAAAAAATAGAACTACCATATGATCTAGCAATTCTACTCCTGGGTACATACCCAAAAGACACAAAAACACTAATTCAAAAAGGTACCTGCATCCTGATGTTCATATCAGCATTATTTATGACAGCTAAGATATGGAAGCAACCTAAGTGTCTGTCAACATACGAATGGATAAAGAAAATGTGGTATATATACACAATGGAATATTAGTCATAAAAATGAAAACTGCAATTTGCAGCAACATGATTGGACCTGGAGGGAATTTGCACATGTGCGTGGTGTCGTTTCAGTCATATCTGACTCTTTGCAACCCTATGGACTGTAATTTATCAGGCTCCTCTGTCCATGGGATTCTCCAGGCAAGAATACTGGAGTGGGTTGCCATGCCCACCTCCAGGGGATCTTCCCTAACCAGGGATGAAAGTTCTCCTGCATTGGCAGGTGAGTTCTTAACTACTAGTGCCATCTGGGAAGGCCCTAGAGGGTATTATGCTTAGTGAAATAAGTCAAACAGAGAAAGACAAAAACTACATGTTATTACTTATATGTAAAATCTAAAAAATAAAAGAAATGAATAAATACAGCAAAACAGAAGCAGACACATAGACATTGTTGCTACCAGTGGGGAGAGAAAGGGGGAGGGACAAGATAGAGGTAGGGGATTAAGAGCTTCAAACTGCTATGTATAAAATAAATAAGCTACAAGGGTATACTGTAAAACACAGGAAATATTGCCAATATTTTATAAAAACTTAAAAAGTTTTTATTTTCAACAAATGAAAATTTGTTTTATCTCTGCTTCTTACTTTTGATCTTTTCTAGGTTTGCTTTTGTTAACTTTTTCGGATTTTTTATGAGTACTTATGAAGAACTAAAGAGTTTCTTGATGAAAGTGAAAGAGGAGAGTGAAAAAATTGGCTTAAAACTCGT
>NW_011494887.1:62429-83315 GCF_000754665.1 Bison bison bison
TGGCATCTGGTCCCATCACTTCATGGCAAATAGATGGGGAAACAGTGGAAACAGTGAGACTTTATTTTTTGGGGCTCCAAAATCACTGCATATGGTGACTGCAGCCATGAAATTAAAAGAAGCTTGCTCCTTGGAAGAAAAGTTATGATCAACCTAGACAGCATATTAAAAAGCAGAGACATAACTTTGCCAACAAAGGTCCATCTAGTCAAGGCTATGGTTTTCCCAGTAGTCATGGATGGATGTGAGAGTTGGACTATCTAGAAAGCTGAGCACACAAGAATTGATGCTTTTGAACTATGGTGCTGGAGAAGACTCTTGAGAGTGCCTTGGAGTGCAAGGAGATCCAACCACTCAATCCTAAATGAAATCAACCCTGAATATTCATTGGAAGGACTGATGCCGAAGCTCCAATACTTTGGCCACCTGATGTGAAGAACTGGCTCATTGGAAAAGACCCTGATGCTGGGAAAGATTGACAGCGGGAGGAGAAGGGGATGACAGAGGATGAGATGGTTGGATGGCGTCACCAACTCGATGGACATGAGTTTGAGTAAGCTCTGGGAGTTGGTGATGGATGGGGAGGCCTGGCGTGCTGCCGTCCATGGGGTGGCAAAGAGTTGGACACGACTGAGTGACTGAACTGAACTGAAAGATGATTAGGTAATTGTTTAATCTTTCTCTTTTCTTCTAGAATCTCATTACCACAATTAACCCACTATATATTTAGCTCACTTTCTTTGTGACAAATGTAAGTAAAAGTTTTATCAGTTCATTTCAGTTGCTCAGTTGTGTCTGACTCTTTGCGACCCCATGGACTGTAGAAAGCCAGGTTTCCCTGTCTATCACCGACTCTTGGAGTTTACTCAAACTCATGTCCATCAAGTCGGTGATGCCATCCAACCATCTCATCCTCTGTCATCCCCTTTTCCTCCCACTATCAATCTTTCCCAGCATCAGGGTCTTTTCTAATGAGCCAGTTCTTTGCATCAGGTGGCCAAAGTATTGGAGTTTCAGTTTTAGCATTAGTGCTTCCAATGAATATTCAGGACTGATCTCCTTTAGGATGGACTGGTTGGATCTTCTTGCAGTCCAAGGGACTCTCAAGAGTCTTCTCAAGAGTCAACACCACAGTTCAAAAGGATCAATTCTTCAGTGCTCAGCTTTCTTTATAGTCCAACTTTCACATCCATACATGACTACTGGAAAAACCATAGCCTTGACTAGATGGACCTTTGTTGGCAAAGTAATGTCTCTGCTTTTTAATATGTTGTCTAGGTTATTCATAACTTTTCTTCCAAGAAGTAAGCGTCTTTTAATTTCATGGGTGCAATCATCATCTGCAGTGATTTTGGAGCCCCCCAAAATAAAGTCTGTTACTGTTTCCACTGTTTCTGCATCTATTTGCCATGAAGTGATGGGACCAGATGCCATGATTTTAGTTTTCTGAATCATCTTTAGAAAAGAGAAAAAAGAATGCCTAGATAAAGATCATTAGAATATTCATTGATTGGATGAATACATACTTTCTCAGAGGTCTTTAATTTCATTAAGGTTTATTAGAATTACCCAAACCTTTTATCAGGACTGCTAATTTCTTCCTAGGAGAAGACTATGAAGGAGTAGAAATTTTGCTCTAGACTTGCTTTGGGATTTCTTTTTAAAAAAATCTATTGTTGTTATTCCTATCTCCCCAAACTTACTCAGAACAAACAAACAATTCTACATACAGCCAGACAGAAGAGGTCATCTGATAGGGAAATCCATCAGCCTGGACTAAATTTCTTAAATAATATTTGAACACATTACAAATTCCAAAAAGGAGTTTTCCTGCTCAGTAGTTAAAAGCAAGAGAAAGATGTTCTTTTATGTGCAAATCCTCTAAAAATGCCCTCAGGACTTTTCCTAAGGAAACAAACAACAAAAACCCAACCACACTGTAGGGAAATACATTTTGAAAATTTACATGATAAATTATTTAAAATAATTTTCCCTCTGCTATTCTGAGTTCTTGGCTAGAATCTTTGTAATAAAAGACATTAACAAATGAAAAAGAAATGCAAGTTTATTAACATGTACACCTACTGCACACATAGTTCATAGCCAGGAAAACTAACTCCCTGAGATGGCCCAAGTCACCATCTTAAATACCACCCTCAGCAAAAGACAAAAGAAAATATTGGTGGGGTAGGGTGTGTGTAGGGAAATAGTTTTGGGAAGTTATGAGGAAAAGTTCTGTAGAGGAGGGTAAGATTTGTTCTGCAGATTTAAGTAGGTGTCCTCTCTATTGACCAAATTCTCTTATGGTTTAGAGTCAACCTTCTCTTCCTAGTGAGACAGGAATTGGAGTTCTTGTCTGTGGAGCCAAAGAATGGAATCCACAAACACCCAAACACTCATGGTAGCAAGCAAATAGGATTTATTACAGGAAGAAAGTACAAAGCTCTCAGCATAGACACTGAGAGGGGTAAAGAGTCCTTCAAGGTGGGACTTAAAGCAGTTTTTACATCCTTTCTTAAATCACATTATTATTTCTAACCAATCAATTTAAAGGTCAAGATACTTAACATCTTTATGGCTTCTCTTGATCCTTGGATTAAGTCACCAGCCTTTTTCATGCCTGGCCATTTTACCAGGGACCAGATGTATGGTCTTAAGATTAAGGATCACCAGTTGTTTTTCCCTCAAGTATATGGAATAGAATTTAATTACTGCCCTTCCCTAAATCTGAGGGCTGATAATTTATCAGACTAAAGAGCATTCCAAGAATTCAGGACAATGGAGTAGGATGTTTACTGAAAATAAGACTGAGGGTGGGAACTCTACACTGATTGTCTAGTAATTTCTACCTCAGTGGGAGAGAGGGAGACACTTACAAACGGAGATTTCCTTTATAAATGCACATTTCTCTCACAAAAGGGTAACTTCAGCTCTTTTTTTCAGAGCTTGTCCTGTGTCTGCAGTTTCTCAAAATAATCCTTATGCCAAAGAGGTACATTTTGTAGGTAGCACATTCTTCCACTCTTCAGCACAACCAACTAAATGACATAACCCAACAAGGAGAAGATGCGAAGAACATAGAAAAGACAAGAATGGGAGAAAATTATGAGAAAAAAGGGGTTGTGTGTAATTGATGTACTTATCCATTGAACTTAGTTTAAATGGATATTTAGACTAAAAGGAAATGTGTATGTTATGATTTTTGAAAGAAATGAAAGATGAATGAGAGCAGGGGTTATTATAGATTTTGTTTACTGCTGTGTCTTAAAAACATGGTAAAACAATCAATGGGCAAATTCCTTTAAAAGGGAGTTTCAGGGGTGCAGGCAGAGGGAAGGGCTATATGCAGAAACAGCACAGTCAGCTCTGACAGTCATCTTGAATTGATGGTGCACTGATCAGAGTCATCTTGATTGTTTTAAGTACAGTTGGTCTTCAGTTCCAAAGTTGGTTTGTTCCCATTTCTTTAAGGCCAGCTCTCAGAATTGTGGCAGCTTATGTCATAGCTACAGTCGGATTATCATGCAGTTAACTTCTTCCTCTTGGTAGGGGTTTAAGTATCCATAAGACAGCTCAAGGGATATGGCTCAAAATATTATAGCCCTTGTGGATGAAGTAAAGGTCCTTGACTTTGTTTAATGAATAAACTATTACTATTTCATCTTGTTTGACTGCTTTATTTTGCTTCAACATTTTCTCACTTTTCTGATTAAGCTTGTTCTTTGGCTTAAACTTTTCTATAGACAAAAAGCAGGTGGAAGACATGAGAGGGAAGGACCATAGGGCCCTTCTCTATTTCAATATCTCAGGATACTTTCCCTTCCCCATCAATACCCTTGCTTTAATGGAAATGTCCAGCACTGCAACTCTGCAACCCTTACAGTCTGGTCATGGCATTAGTCCTTGACAGTGACCAGTGAAGGATGTGAGGGACTCCTCACAGCAGTCTTGGAAGCTCTCTAGTTCTCTTTGTGTTCTTAGTTGCATATGCATGGCTTTCAATATATCTTTATCCTCTGGCATCAAAAGATGCCAAGTGACTTTACTCTTTAACATCATTATTATTGTCATAATGACTGACTACCCAGTGCCTTCCCTTTCACTTGAATTCAAACATCTAAAAGATAAAGTAAGATACACTAAGTTTTTAAGAGTTTAAAATCAGTTGAAATCAGACAGCACCAAACCAGAGGGGGTTACAAGTCCTCTGCCCACAGGAACCAGGAAAAGAGACTTATACAGAGAAAATGGGGAAGCAAAGAAAGGAAGTTCATTGGAAGAGGAAATGGCAAACCACTCAGTATTCTTGCCCTGAGAACCTCAGAAACAGTATAAAAAGGCAAAAAGATATGACACCAGAAGAGCTCCAGGGGTGGAAGGGGTCCAATATGATACTGGGAAAGAGCAGAGGACAATTACTAATAGCCCCAGAAAGAAAGAATCTGCTGGGCCAAAACAGAAACAACACTCATCATGGATGTGTCTGGTGATGAAAGTAAAATCTGATACTGTAAAGAATAATACCAAGTTACCAAGTAGGAACCTGGAATGTTAGGTCCATGAATCAAGGTAAGCTGGACGTGGTCAAGCAGGAAATGGCAAGAATGAACATCGACATTTTATGAATCACAAACTAAAATGGACTGGAATAGGAAAATTTAATTCAGATGACCATTGTATCTACTATGTGGGTAAGAATCCCACAGGAGAAATGGAGTAGCCCTTATAATCAACAAAAGAATCCAAAATGCAGTATGTGGGTACAATCTTAAAAATGACAGAATGATCTCAGTTTGCTTCCGTGGCAAACCATTCAACATCACAGTAATCCAAGTCTATACCCCAACCACTGGTGCCAAAGAAGCTGAATTTGACTAGTTTTATGAAGACTTACCTCCTAGCTCAGTTGGTAAAGAATCTGCCTGCAGTGCAGGAGACCCAGGTTTGATTCCGGGGTTGGAAAGATCCCCTGGAGAAGGAAATGGCAACCCGCTCCAGTATACTTGTCTGGAGAATCCCATGGATAGAGGAATCTGGGGGGCTACAGTCCATGGGGTCGCAAGGGTCGGACACGACTTAGCAGCTAAACCACCACCACCACCATGAAGACTCACAAGACCTTCTAGAAATAACATAAAAAAAAAAAAAAAAAAGTCCTTTTTTCATCATAGGAGATTGGAATGCAAAAGTAGGGTATCAATAGATACCTGGAGTAACAGGCAAGTTTGGCATTGGAGTACAAAATGAAGCAGGGAAAAGGCTAACAGAATTTTGCCAAGAGAATGCACTGGTCATAACAAACACCCTTTTCCTACAACACAAGAGATGACTATTGTGATGAAATGGACATCACCAGATGGTCAATACTGAAATCAGATTGATTATATTCTTTGCAGCAGAAGATGGAGAAGCTCTATACAGTCAGAAAAAATAAGACCTGGAGCTGACTATGGCTCAGATCATCAGCTGCTTATAGCAAAATTCAGGCTTAAACTAAAGTAAATGGGGGAAACCACTAGGCAATTCGGATATACCCTAAATCAAATTCCTTATGATTATACAGTGGACATGATGAATAGACTCAAAGGATTGGGTCTGGTAGATGTAGTGCCTGAAGAACTATTAATGGAGAGGCAGTGATGAAAATAATCCCAAAGAAAAAGAAAGGCAAGAAAACAAAGTGGCTGTCTGAGGAGGCATTACAAATAGCTGAGGAAAGAAGAAAAGCAAAAACAAGGGAGCAAGGGAAAAATGTATCCAGCTGAATGCAGAGCTCCAGAGAATAGCAAGGAGAGATAAAAAGGGCTTCTTCAATGAAAAATGCAAAGAAAGAGAGGGAAAAAATAGAATGGGAAAACTAGAGATCTCTTCAAGAAAATTGAAGACATCAAGGGAATATTTCATGCAAGGATGGGGATGTTAAAGGACAGAAATAGTAAAGACTTACAAGAGGCAAAAGAGATTAAGAAGAGGTGGCAAGAATACCCAGAAGAACTATACAAAAAGGGTTTTAACGACCCGGATAACCACCATGGTGTGGTCACTCACCTAGAGCCAGACATCCTGGAGTGTGAAGTCAAGTGGGTCAAAAAAAACCTTATCACCAATAAAGCTAGTGTAAGTAATGATTTAAATTCCAGCTGAGCTATTTAAAATACTAAAAGATGATGGTGTTGAAGTGCTGCACTCCATATGTCAGCATATTTGGAAAATCCAGTGGCCATAGGACTAGAAAAGATCAGTTTTTTCCCCCAATTCCAAAGAAGGGCAGTGATAAAGAATATTCAGACTACCAGACAATTGTGCTCACTTCCCATGCTAGTAAAGTGAAAGTGAAAGTCGCTCAGTCCTGTCTGACTCTTTGTGACCCCATGGACTGTAGTCGGCCAGGCTCTTCTGTCAGTGAAATTCTAAGGTTATGCTCAAAATCCTTCAAGCTAGGCTTCAGCAGTATTTGAATTGAGAACTGCCAGATGAACAAGATGGGTTTAGAAAAGACAGAGGAACCAGACATCAAATTGCCAGCATTCTTTGGATCATGGAGAAAGCAAGGGAATTCCAGAAAAAATATCTGCCTCTGATTCACTGACTAAGCAAAAGCCTTTGACATTGTTGCTGTTGCTGCTGCTAAGCCGCTTCAGTTGTGTCCAACTCTGTGTGACCCCATAGACGGCAGCCCATTAGGCTCTGCCGTCCCTGGAATTCTCCAGGCAAGAACACTGGAGTGGGTTGCCATTTCCTTCTCCAATGCATGAAAGTGAAAAGTGAAAGTGAAGTTGCTCAGTCGTGTCCGACTCTTCATGACCCCATAGACTGTAGCCTACCAGGCTCCTCCGTCCATGGGATTTTCCAGGCAAGAACACTAGAGTGGGTTGCCATTGCCTTCTCTGTTTGACACTGTGGATCACAACAAACTGTGGAAAATTCTTAAAGAGATGAGAATACCAGACCATCTCACCTCTTTCTTCAGACACCTCTTTCTTCATCTCACCTCTTTCTTCTTTGTCGTCAAGAAGCAATGGTTAGAACCTTACATAGAACAACTAACTGTTCAAAGTTGGGAAAATAGTAAGACATGAACAATGGATTTTTCAAAATTGAGAAAGGAGTACATCAAGGCTGTATATTGTTATCCTGCTTATTTAACTTATAGGAAGAGTACATCACACAACATACCAGGCTGGATGAGTTACACACTGGAATTAAGGTTTCTGGGAGAAGTATCAACAACCTCAGATATGCAGATGATACCACTCTAATGGCAGAAAGCAAAGAGCCTCTTGATGAGGGTGAAGGAGGAGAGTGAAAAAGATGACTTAGAAATCAGCACTCAAAAAACTAAGGTCATGGCATCCAGTCCCATCACTTCATGGCAAATAGAAGGGGAAAAACTGGAAGTGGTAACAGACTTTATTTTCTTGGGCTCCAAAATCTCTGCAGATGGTGACTGCAGCCATGAAATTAGAAGATACTTGCTTTTTGGAAAGAAGGCCTAGGTTGCATATTAAAAAGCAGAGACATCACTTTGCCAGCAAAGATCTGTACAGTCAAAGCTATGGTTTTTCTAGTAGTCATGTAAGGATGTGAGAAAGTGAAAGTGAAGTCGCTCAGTCCTGTCCGACTCTTTGCGACTCCGTGGACTGTAGCCTACCAGGCTTCTCCATCCATGGGATTCTCCAGGCAAGAATACTGGAGTGGGTTACCATTTCCTTCTCCAGGAGATCTTCCTGACCCAGGGATAGAAGCCGGGTCTCCTGCATTGGAGGCATACGCTTTAACCTCTGAGCCACAGGGAAGCCCTAAGGATGTAAGAATTGGACCATAAAGAAGACAGTGCTGCAGAATTGATGCTTTTGAATTGTGGTGCTGGAGAAGACTGTTGAGATTTCCTTGGACAGCAAGGAGATCAAACCAGTCAATCCTAAGGGAAATCAATCCTGATTATTCAACAGAAGGACTGATGCTGAAGCTGAAGCTCCAATACTTTGGCTACCTGATGTGAAGAACTGACTCATTAAGAAAAGACTGATATTGGGAAAGATTGAGGGCAGGAGGAAAAGGAGGTGACAGAGGATGAGATGGTTGGATGGCATCATTGACTCAATTGACATGAACTTGGGAAAACTCCAGGAGATGGTGAGGGACCAGGAGGCCTGCTGTGCTTCAGAGGTTGCAAAGAGTGGGACATGACTTAGCAATTGAACAACAACAAAAAGAAGGAAATGGGGCAATTAGCTGAATGGTTGTCTGTTTGTGACTGGTTGAAATTAGTGCTTTGATTTAGAAAACTTGAGGCATTTTTAGGCCTAGATTTTGGTTTGGTTATGTAGGCTGTGTCAGTCAGTTCAGTTCAGTTGTTCAGTCCTGTCTGACTCTCTGCGACCCCATGGACTGCAGCACACCAGGCTTCCCTGTCCTGCACTATCTCCCGGAGCTTGCTCAAACTCATGTCCATTGAGTCAGTGATGCCATCCAACCGTCTCATCCTCTGTCGTCCCCTTCTCTTCCTGGCTTCAATCTTTCTCAGCATCAGGGTCTTTTCCAATGAGTCAGTTCTTTGCATCAGGTGGCCAAAATATTGGAGCTTCAGCTTCAGCATCAGTTTTTCCATTGAATATTCAGGGTTGATTTCATTTAGGATTGACTGGCTTCATCTTCTTGCAGTCCAAAGGACTCTCAGGAGTCTTCTCCCCCACACCACAGTTCCAAAGCATCAATTCTTTGGCACTCGGCTTTCTTTATGGTCCATATCTCACATCCATACATGACTACTGGAAAAACCATAGCTTGGACAACATGGACCTTTTTTGGCAAAGTAATATCTCTGCTTTTTCATATGCTGTCTAGGATTGTCATAGCTTTTCTTCAAAGGAGCAAGCATCTTTTAATTTCATGGCTACAGCCACCATCTGCAGTGATTTTGGAGCCCAATAAAGTCTCTCACTGTTTCCATTGTTTCCCCATCTATTTTCCATGAAATGATGGGACTGGATGCCATGATCTCTGTTTTTTGAATGTTGAGTTTTAAGTTGGCTTTTCATTCTCCTCTTTCACTTTCCTCATGAGGCTCTGTAGTTCCTCTTTGCTTTCTGCCATAAGGGTGGTGTCATCAGCATATCTGAAGTTATTGATATTTTTCCTGGCAATGTTGATTCCAGCTTGTGTTTCATCCAGCCTAGCATTTCACATGATGCACTCCACATATTTGTTAAATAAGAAGAGTGACAATATATAGCCTTGATGTACTCCTTTCCAAATTTGGAACCAGTCCATTCTTCCATGTCTGGTTCTAACTGTTGCTTCTTGACCTGCATACAGATTTCTCAGGAGGCAGGTCAAGTGGTCTGGTATTCCTATATCTTGAAGAATTTTCCACAGTTTGTTGTGATCCACATGGTCAAAGGCTTTGGCATAGTCAATAAAGCAGAAGTACATATTTTTCTGAAACTCTCTTGCTTTTTCGATGATCTAACGGATATTGGCAATTTGATCTCTCGTTCCTCTGCCTCTTCTAAATCTAGCTTGAACATTTGGACATTCTTGGTTCACGTACTATTGAAGTCTGCTGCTGCTGCTAAGTTGCTTTAGTCATATCCGACTCTGTGTGACCCCATAGACGGCAGCCCACGAGGCTTCCCTGTCCCTGGGATTCTCCAGGCAATAACACTGGAGTGGGTTGCCATTTCCTTCTCCAATTGAAGTCTAGCTTGCAGAATTTTGAGCATTACTTTGCTAACGTGTGAAATGGATGCAACTGTGCAGTAGGTTGAACATTCTTTGGCATTGCCTTTCTTTGTGATTGGAATGAAACCTGACCTTTTCCAGTCCTGTGGCCACTGCTGAGCTTACCAAATTTGTTGAGCACATTGAGTGCAGCACTTTCACAGCATCATCTTTTTAGGTTTTGGGCTTGCCACCCCAAAATATGTCTCTGCCATGAGGATTATTTTAAAGCTGGTTATTTTTAAGAAACTACAGATACAGGAAAAACTGAAAGCTGAGTAGTAGAAGTTTCTCTTTTGTTAGATACATTTACACCTGTAAGGGCAATCTCCATTTCTAAAAGTGTGTCTCTTGCTTTAAGAGAAAGAAGATGACAGTATTTCTAGAAACTCTTTTCAATGCAGAAGACAAAGAATTAAGTTTACTGCACTTTTCCTGGTAGCCTCCCATAACTGACTCCACCCACCCCTAATATCCTTTCTTGTTTTTAGCAAAAAAGTGTTTTGTTTTTTTTAAATTTAAATTTATTTATTTTAATTGGAGGGTAATTACTTTACAATATTGTGTTGGTTCTGCCACACATCAACATGAATCTGCCATGGGTGTACACGTGTTCCCCATCCCGAACCCCCTCCCACCTCCCTCCCTTTACCATCCCTCTGGGTCATCCCAGTGCACCAGCCCCAAGGATCCTGTATCGAACCTGGACTGGCGATTTGTTTCTTATATGGTATTATACATGTTTCCATGCCATTCCCCCAAATCATCCCACCCTCTCCCTCTCCCACAGAGTCCAAAAGACTGTTCTATATATCTGTGTCTCTTTTGCTGTCTCGCTGAAGTAAGCCAGAAAGAAAAACACCAATACAGTATACAAACACATATATATGGAATTTAGAAAGACGGTAATGATAACCCTGTATGTTAGACAGCAAAAAAGTGATTAAAGTGATTGTGGAACAGGAAGGAAGGGAACTGGGCACAACCTTTGAAAGACTGACACAGCCTGAGGACACAAAATATACTGAGTAGAATCAAATGGATCCAAGATGGCAGCCAAGTCTACTTGACTAGACCTTGATAATCAGTAACACTCATAGGAACATATCAGCACCAAGAGACGCCATGACAATTTCTAAGTGGTTTAGTCACTAAATTGAGTCTGACTTTTGTGACCCCATGGACTGTAGCCTGTCAGGCTCCTCTGTCCATGGGATTCTCCAGGCAAGAATACTGGAGTGAGTTGCCATTTCCTTTTCCAGCGGATCTTTCCAGCCCAGGAATCAAACCCAGGTCTCCTGCATTGCAGACAAGTTCCAAGGCCAAACATCAAAGACCAAAAAGTGGATGGTGGCCAATTCCTGGAAATCTCTGCTCTTTTTCCAAAATAGTTGGAATAATCCTATCACTCATTAACCTATGAAATTATCCAGTCCATAGAAGCTAACCATACCACTTTTCAAGGCCACACTCAGCCCTCTGTGATGGCCCACACCCTGTCTATGGAGTGTGTTTCTCTCTAAATAAATCCACTTCCTACCTATCATTTTGTCTTTCACTGAATTCTTTCAGCAAAACATTAAGACATTAAGAATCTGAGCTTCATTAGGTTCTGAAACCAGGTGTGTGATCTCAGTTGGAAGACTATGGGTTTTGGCAGAGTTTGAGTCTTGATCATGTGGGTTAGAGTCCCACACTGGATTTTGTCCGGGTTTGGAGTCCCAATCTGAGGTGAATGGTTTCAGTGGTTTTCCGCATTTGGGGGAGTTAGTTTTCCTGAATCTCTCCCATGTACATAGGAGGTATATACATTATTAAACTTTGTTGTTTTTCTCCTGTTAATCTGTCTCATAGAAATTTGATTTTTTATTAGGTCAACCAAAGAACCTGGAAGAGTAGTAGGTGTGATATAAAATTCAGATTTCATGGCAAGATGAGACACACTTAAACATAAAAATTTTTTCTGCCCTTTGGCCCCCTTTTTCTCTTCTACTGTGCAATGTGTATCTGTATCACACATTGATCAAACCTCCCCATGGGCAGAAACACCTGCTCAACCATATAGAGAAACATTCTTTTAGCGTCAACAAGACAACGCCTTAAAAGATAACATTCCTTTTCATCTTGTAAGGAGTCACGATGATGCACTACTCTGTACTTGCAGATCTGGATTGTACAAGGTGTCAATAATGATGTTGAAAGCTTGGCTTCTCTGCACTGGTGCTGAATTGAATCTTTGAGACAGAACTTGGGTGAAGTAGAAAAGGATAGCTTTATTGCTTGCCAGGTAAAGGGGGCCACAGCAGACTCCTGCCTCAGAAAAACTATGTATCTCAACTCAGAAGGATTTGATGAGGAGCTTCCCTGGTGGCTCAGATGGTAAAGTGTCTGCCTGCAATGCAGGAGACCTGGGTTCGATTCCTGGGTTGGGAAGATCCCCTGGAGAAGGAAATGGCAATCCACTCCAGCACTCTTGCCTGGAAAATCCCATGGATGGAGGAGCATATTAGGCTACAGTCCATGGGGTCACAAAGTCACTTCATTCACTTTTCATAATAATACTTCAAGGGTGGGGTTGCTGAAAAGATTAGGGTGTGTGCAGTGTCTCAGGCGGTTTCAGTTCAGGTCAGTTTCTCAGTCCTGTCTGACTCTTTGAGAACCCCTGGACTGTAGCATACCAGGCTTCCCTGTCTAGCACTATCTCCTGGAGCTTACTCAAAATCATGCCCATTGGGTCAGTGATGCCATCCAACTGTCTCATCCTCTGTCGATCCCTTCTCCACCTGCCTTCAATCTTTCCCAGTCAGGGTCTTTTCTAATGAGCCAGCTCTTTGCATCAGGTGGCCAAAGTATTGGAGCTTCAGCTTTAGCATCAGTCCTTCTAAAGAATGTCCATGGTTGATTTCCTTTAGGTTTGATCTCCTTTCACTTAAATGGACTCTCAAGAGTCTTCTCCAACACCACAGTGCAAAAGCATCAGTTCTTTGGCACTCAGTTCTTTTTATGGTCCAACTCTCACATCCATACATGACTACTGGAAAAACCTTAGCTTGGACTATATGTACCTTTGTTGGCAAAGTAATGTCTCTGCTGTCTAGCAATGTCTATGCTGTCTAGGTTTGTCAATAGCTTTTCTTCCAAGGAGCAAGCATTTTTTAATTTCATGGCTACAGCCACCATCTGCAGTGATTTTTGAAGCCCAAGAAAATAGTCTCTCACTGTTACTATTGTTTCCCCATCTATTTGCCATGGAGTGATGGGACAGGATACCAAGATCTTTGTGTTTTGAATGTTTAGTTTTAAGCCAGCTTTTTCACTCTCCTCACTCACTTTCATGAAGAGACTCTTTAGTTCCTCTTTGCTTTCTGCCATAAGGGTGGTGTCATCAGCATATCTGAGGTTATTGATTTTTCTCCCGGCAATCTTGATTCCAGCTTGTGCTTCAACCAGCCCAGCATTTTGCATGACATACTCTGCTTATAAGTTAGATAAGCAAGGTGACAATATGCAGCCTTGATGTACTCCTTTCTGAATTTGGAACCATTGTTCCATGTCTGGTTCTAACTTTTGCTTGTTGACCTGCATATAGATTTCTTAGGAGGCAGGTAAGGTGGTTTGGTATTCACATCTCTTTAAGAATTTTCCACAGTTTATTGTGATCCACAGAGTCAAAGGCCTTAGTCCAGTCAATGAAGCATAAGTAGTTGTTTTTTTTTTTAGTTCTCTTGCTTTTTCTATGATCCAATGGATGTTGGTAATTTGATCTTTGATTCTTCTGCCTTTTCTAAATCCATCTTGAACATCTGGACATTCTTGGTTCATGTATTATTGAAGCCTAGCTTGAAGAATTTTGAGCATTACTTTGCTACCATGTGAAATGAGTGCAACTGTGCAGTAGTTTGAACATTCTTTGGTATTGCCTTTCCTTGGGATTGGAATGAAAACTGACCTTTCCCAGTCCTGTGCCAGCGCTGAGCCTTCCAAATTTATTGAGGATATTGAGTGTAGCACTTTCACAGTATTGTCTTTTAGGATTTGAAATAGCTCGGCTGGAATTCCATCATGTCCACCAGCTTTGTTTATCAGTGATGCTTCTAATTCCTAAGGGCCATTTGACCTCGTATTCCAGGATGTCTGGCTCTAGGTGAGTGATCACACCATCGTGGTTATCTGGGTCGTTAAGATCTTTTCTACGTATTCTTGCCACCTCTTCTTAATATCTTCTGCTTCTGTTAGGTCCATACTGTTTCTGTCTTTTATTGTGCCCATCTTTGCATGAAACGTTCCCTTGGTATCTCTAATTTTCTTGAAGAAATCTCTAATCTTTTCAATTCTATTGTTTTCCTCTATTTCTTTGTTTTGATCACTTAGGAAGGCTTTCTTATCCCTCCTTGCTGTTCTTTGGAACTCTGCATTCAGATGGATATATTTTTCCTTTTCTCCTTTGCCTTTTGCTTGTCTTCTTTTCTCAGCTATTTGTAAGGCCTCCTCAGACAACCATTTTGCCTTTTTGCATTTCTTTTTCTTGGGGATGGTTAGTTTCCAAATTTTGATGAGTTTCCCTAGTTCCTTGAATCTTGCCTCAGGTGGTTTCTTGGTTGCTCCTCCCTTGATAAGTCAAACCTTTGGAATCTGCCCTTTGGGACTCAGGGATTGTCATGGAGGTTGACGTCTTGCCTACAAGGAACAAGGTGTCAAAAAAGGCTTGTCCCCAGGAACTCTCAGTCCACTAGTTTCAATAATATGTTATTTAATATAGAGCCCTTTGTCTCAAAAAACTTACATAACCGTGCCTTGACTTCTAACAGGCAGTTCTTAAAGCTTCCTGAGATGCTCTTTCCAAATTATAATACTCAATTTGGCTTGAATAAAATTTTCCATTTCTTTCTTAGATTGACTGATTAATATTTCATGAACAAAGGAAAAAAAATTTCCAGTAGCTATCATGGCATTAAAACCACCTCAATCTAATTGCTTCCTTGTTTAGTTAATTTCACAACCCTAAGCTAATGCTGATGATAACTTGAGTCACTTTTATACGGTACCATGCAATGAATTACTAAGGTTCCATGCCTTCATCTGCCACTCTTCTCCACATCAGGGATCAGACTGGGTGCATTTACTGTTGGTCTGACCCTGAGAGTGAAGGAAGTTATTCTGACGTTCCTCAAATATATGAGCAACCTAATCTAGATGTCTATTTTGAGGGTGTATTTTCTGAGGTCACTCCTGGCACCAATCAATTCCACTGAAACAGGAGGAAGTGGGCAAGGCACAACCTTTCAAAGAATGACATAGTCCAAGGACATGACATAAACTGATTAGAAAAAAAACAGTTTCGAGATGGGTCATGAGTTGGCTTCTACTAGAATTTGAGCCTCAGTATACATGCCAAAGCTTCCCTAGTGGCTCAGAGGGTAAAGCATCTGCCTGCAATGCAGGTTGACCTGGGTTTGATACCTGGGTCAGGAAGATCCTCTGGAGAAGGAAATGGCAACCCACTCCAGAACCTTTGCCCGGAAAATCCCATTGACAGAGGAGCCCGGTAGACTACAGTCCATGGGGTCGCAAAGAGTCGGACATGACTGAACGACTTCACTTTCCTTTCTTTCCTATACATGCCAAAGAATGCTCAAACTACCACACAATTGCACTCATCTCACACGCTAGTAAAGTAATGCTCAAAATTCTCCAAGCCAGGCTTCAGCAATATGTGAACCGCGAACTTCCTGATATTCAAGCTGGTTTTAGAAAAGGCAGAGGAACCAGAGATCAAATTGCCAACATCTGCTGGATAATGGAAAAAACAAGCGAGTTCCAGAAAAACATCTATTTCTGCTTTATTGACTATGCCAAAGCCTTTGACTGTGTGGATCACATTAACTGTGGAAAATTCTGAAAGAGATGGGAATACCAGACCACCTGACCTGCCTCTTGAGAAATCTGTATGCAGGTCAGGAAGCAACAGTTAGAACTGGACATGGACCAACAGACTGGTTCCAAATAGGAAAAGGAGTATGTCAAGGCTGCATATGGTCACCCTGCTTATTTAACTTATATGCAGAGTACATCATGAGACACGCTGGGCTGGAGGAAGCACAGGCTGGAATCAAGATTGCCGGGAGAAATATCAATAACTTCAGATATGCAGATGACACCACCCTTATGGCAGAAAGTGAAGAGGAACTAAAAAGCCTCTTGATGAAAGTGAAAGAGGAGAGTAAAAAAGTTGCCTTAAAGCTCAACGTTCAGAATACTAAGATCATGGCATCTGGTCCCATCACTTCATGGGAAATAGATGGGGAAACTGTCAGACTTTATTTTTTTGGCCCCAATCAGATGGTGATTGCAGCCATGAAATTAAAAGACGCTTACTCCTTGGAAGGAAAGTTATGACCAACCTAGATAGCATATTAAAAAGCAGAGACATTACTTTGCCAACAAAGGTCCATCTCGTCAAGGCTATGGTTTTTCTTGTGGTCATGTATGGATGTAAGAGTTGGACTGTGAAGAAAGCTGAGCACCGAAGAATTTATGCTTTTGAACTGTGATGTTGGAGAAGACTCTTGAGAGTCCCTTGGACTGCAAGGAGATCCAACCAGTGCATCCTAAAGGAGATCAGTCCTGGGTGTTCATTGGAAGGACTGATGCTAAAGCTGAAACTCCAATACTTTGGCCACCTGATGCGAAGAGTTGACTCATTGGAAAAGACTCTGACGCTGGGAGGGATTGGAGGCAGGAGGAGAAGGGGATGAGATGTCTGGATGGCATCACCGACTTGATGGACATGAGTTTGAGTGAACTCTGGGAGTTGGTGATGGACAGGGAGGCCTGGCGTGCTGCAATTCATGGTGTCGCAAAGAGTCGGACACGACTGAGTGACTGAACTGAACTGAACTGATACATACATTGTAACATATCATCAAGTTAAATGACACACCCACAGGCACTATGGAAGTTTTAAGGCTGACCATAAAGATCAAAAACTGGATGGCGGCCCATTTTCTGGAAATTCCCACTCCTTCCCCCAAATAATTGGAATACTCTTCCCACTCATTAGCCTATGAAATGACCCACTGTTTAAATAAATTCACTTCTAATCTATCATTTTGTCTCTCACTGAATTATTTCTGTGATGAGACATCAAGAACCTGAACTTCAATAAGTCCTGAGACCAGGTGTGCGTACTCAATTAAAAGAACATGGGCTCAAGTCTCAATCTGGGTTGCACGATTTCACTATCAGCCAGAGTCCTAGGAGGGAACAGATGTTAAACTAAAATTAGAATGACTTGAGAAGGACTATTTGCAAATGTGAGGGCAAAGTTTAGAGAAACCACTACCTTCAGAACAATGACTGCATGGACCTATTAGCATGGAGATCTAAATGGGTAAAGGGAGGGACAGAGAGGTTACCAGAGACAGAGAACAAGAGCCCAGAGGGTACCTGACAAGTTCTTAAGCTCTGATCAATTTCTTAGTGATCTTGCAGGGAGGGAGCCAAGGGAGTGAATGCCCAGACCTCTCCCTCTATGTGAAAATGAAAGTAAAGTTACTCAGTCATGTCAGACTCCCTGGGACCCCAGGGACTGTAGCCTGCCAGGCTCCTCCATCTGTGGGATTTTCCAGGCAAGAATACTGGAGTGGGTTGCCATTTCCTTCTCCAGGGCATCTTCCTGACCAAGGGATTGAACCCAGTCTCCCGCATTGCAGGCAGACTCTTTTACTGTCTGAGCCATCAGGGAATCCCTCTATGTACTGATGTGTTATTGGTTTTCCCCTCTGGCCAGCAAATGTTGATCAGCTTCCTGGAGTGGGTGTAGAAATGGGGAGAGTAAAATGAGAGGAGTGAGCAAAGTATCTCCATCACAAGTGGCTAACTGTATGCCAAGTAAAAGAGTATCAGAATAACACAAGGAAGAGAGGGGTCATTATATTCATATCAAAGTTGAATACAAGGAAAAAAGTAACAAATAAAATAAAGTAACTCAACAAAAAGCCCCACACCACCTTCATGGACACTTTTCTTTCTTTCTTTTTTTGCACCTAATAGCATACCTACAAAAATATGAAAAAAACTTAGCTGTAAGAAATCTAAGGAGAAATCAACAGATGGAATATAGTGATGTTCAGACACATTTTTTGCAAGACAAGGAAACTTTAAACAAAATTTTTTCTCTGCCCATTGGGCCTTTTCCTCCTCTCTAGTGTGTATTGTGCATCTGCATTAATCAGACTTCCTTAGAAGATAACTTCTTTCTCAAGCTTGTGTGAGGTCACAATGACCCACTACTCACTTTACAACTGTGCTTTTCCTGGTAACCTCCTATAACTTTTTTTTGTGTGTGTATAAGCCATCAACATGTCCTTTGGCATATAATCCTTTGTTTCAAAAAGGGGTTTAACTGTGCTTTAACCTCTGATGGGTGGAACAGTCCTCAGAGCTTTTTGGGAAGACTGTCTCTTGGGTTATAATCCTAATGTTACCTTGAATAAAATTTTCTATTTCTTCCCTAGATTGACCAGTGGCTAATTTTTTTTTTTCAACAGTGAGAGGCATTATACAATATTAATAGAAAAACCCAAGATACTTTTCTAGCTATGATTAGACTGCAAAACTGGAAGACATACCATAGAACAGGAGCTGGAGATCTCTATAGAAAAGATGCAACAAAGATGTGGCCAGAGTTACAAGCTAAGATCCAAGCACTGGTCTAGAGAATTTGTAGTATTACAGCTTGAAAAAGAGATGTTTATCAATTAGGATTCAATTCAGCTGCGATTAGCAGGAAGTCCCCAAATCACATAGACTTAAACAGGATATAGTTCAATGACCAGAGGAAGGCAGTCTAAGGTTGGTATGGTGGCTCTACACAAAATCCTCAGGAACGCAAGCTACTTTCACATTTCTGCCTCACTGTGTATAAAAGGTGGCTTTTAGCTCATGGTTAAAGATAGAGCCATGGACTTGTTCATACTGTGGTCAGCAAAGAGGAGGAAGAGGGGACGAACGGATAAAGCAGAAGGGAAGGGAAGCTCTTGAGAGTTGCCCTACAATACTTTTGCTTATATTCCTGGGTCTAGAACGTTCATATTTCCATGTCTACATCACATAAAATATAGAATTCTTTTTCATGTTCTGGCTGGCTGAAAATCTATGACTAAGAAAAACGGTGAAAGAAGATATTGAGAAGCAACCAGCAGTTAGTCTCAGCCACAGCCAGCCCTGCACACACTTCCTGAAACACAGTCAACATTTCTTCTTTGTGGGAGAAATGTCAATGGTTTTTATTAGGTGAATAAATGAGAAAAGAAAATGAGAAAGTTGGAGTTAGGTTGGAGTTATGTCCTCAAGTTCCATTTTCAGTTTGACCCATAAAGTTGGAAAACCAGGTGGCAAGATAGTGCAAGACCAAGTCTGAAATTTCTTCTCTTGTTAAAGTACCTGTCTCTGGTGTAGTAATAATACCAGATAATGGACATGAGAGTGATTGTGCAGTGGACTGCCCAGTTAAAGACCAAGTGTATTGGTTTTTTTACTCTTCTTTATTGAGATGGTGCCAGAAATGACTTTGGACTCATTGATGGAACCTCTCTTAATGGTTCGGACACTCTTTTTCATCATCTGTCTTAAAAAATGTAAATAATTTTACTTGGACTAGAAATAACTCTTGCCTCCTAGTTTAGTAGTCAAGAGACCAGTGAATCTTATATTTATAGGTATATAAGAATTACCTAGTACATTTGTTGAAAATTCTTAGTAATGGACCCCATTACCCAGATATTCTGCTGCAATGTCAGATATGGGGTAGGACTTGCAATCTACATTTAAACAAGTTTTTCAGATAATTTTAACACATATACCTAGAGTAGCACTATCAGAAATATATTGTGAGCACATGTCATTTTAAATTTCCTAGTAATCACTTTTAAAAAAACAAGAAGAAATTGCTAAATTAATTTGAATGATATATCTTATGTGGTGGTTTAGTTGCTAAATCATGTCGACTCTTGCGACCCCATGGACTGTAGCCTGCCAGGCTCCTCTGCCCATGGGGTTTCTCCAGGCAAGAATACTTTAGTGGGTTGCCATTTCCTTCTCCAATATCTTATGTAACACAATATATCTAAAACATTATCATGTAGACATGTAATCCACCTAAAAAATTATTAATGAAATATTTTACATTTTTTTCTACTAAGTCCTCAATACCTGGCCTGTGTATTTTATACTTAGGGTACACCTCATTGGGACCTGCCACCTTTCAAATGCGCCACCACCATGTGAGGCAATGGCTTTTACACTGGACAGGGCAGTTTTCAAGGATTAGACAGCACTAGATTGAAACTATGGAGGTCAGAAACTGCATTTCATTCTTATATTTGTAGAGCTTAGCAAAGTGCCTAGAATACAGAAAATGTTCAAAAAATATTGGTCGGTTGGTTGGTTAGTCACAGTAACAGTCTGAGCTATAATCACACGAAACTATGTGCCAATGGCTGTTATTGTGGCAGGGAAAGAGCCCCAAGGTTTTTTTGTGGGGGAGGCACAGAAATTTCTGGGATGTTCAGAAATCTGCTAGGACAGTTAATAGGTGGTATTTAGAATTCTATTAAGAGTAACTTCAAAGGCATGAGGGAGGAGGAACTCATTTTAAAGGCTTTAAGAGGAGAAATAGAGCCAGTTAGCGAAGACTGTTGCTAGGACAACCTTCTTAGGATTGAAAGAGGAGACTCGGACACTGTAGACTGGGGTTGGTATGGCTGTGATCTCTCCTTTTGTACTATACTCTCCTTTTGCCTGGCTCGAAGGAAGAACAATTTTAAAATGGCTATTTAAAAGTGCAATTTGGAGCCACAAGGCTGTGTGGCACTAAAAGGTTTTAAGTGCAAAGAGAAGGAGAAAGGACCGAAAGTTGATTGGAAAAGGGCCACCTGAAGTGAAGCATAATCACAAGGGTTCCTATTAAATTACTGGAATATGCAGTTCAAGAAGAACATCTCCCAGTTGCTGGGACACTCCATTTATGGGAATCAAGGATAGGGAACAAGGTAAGTTTTTCCTGGGGCTTCTCTAGTGGCACAGACAGAAGGTAAAGAATCTGCTTGCAGTGCGAGAGATCTGGGTTTGATCCCTGGTTAGGGAAGCTGCCCTGGAGAAGTG
>NW_011494887.1:83415-83770 GCF_000754665.1 Bison bison bison
AACCAGTCTGTTGTTCCATGTCCAGTTCTAACTATTGCTTCCTGACCTGCATATAGGTTTCTCAAGAGGCAGGTGAAGTGGTCTGGTATTCCTATCTCTTTCAGAATTTTCCACAGTTTGTTGTGATCCACACAGTCAAAGGCTTTGGCATAGTCAATAAAGCAAAAATAGATGTTTTTCTGGAACTCTCCTGCTTTTTCCATGATCCAGCAGATGTTGGCAATTTGATCTCTGGTTTCTCTGCCTTTTACTAAAACCAGCTTAAACATCTGGAAGTTCACGGTTCACATACTGCTGAAGCCTGGCTTGGTAAAATTTTGAGCATTACTTACTAGCGTGTGAGATGAGTGCAATT
>NW_011494887.1:83870-85678 GCF_000754665.1 Bison bison bison
GATCCCTGGTTAGGGAAGCTGCCCTGGAGAAGTGAATGGCTACCCACTCCAGTATTCTTGCCTGGAGAATCCCACTGACAGAGGAGCCTGGTGGGCTACCATCCATGGGGTCTCCAACTGACTGAAGAACTAACATTTTCACTTTAGAATATCATTAGATCAAGCAGTTTAAAATTATTAAAAAAATAATTATTGGGAACTAAAGTGATTTTATTTTCTTAAGTCTTATTCTCAATTTATCATTGACATTTATAAAGGTATTAGCTGATAATTAATATTTAAGTTTTTAAATAAATTCTAAATAGTGAACTTTTGTTGGACAATTATTATATGCCTGGTATTCAGCTGAAGGCTTTCCATTTATTAATTTCCAGAAAAAGTGTTTTCTTTTTTATCTACAATTTACTGATTTTTTTAAAAAAAATTGAAATTAAGAGAGATTAAGTGATTTGTCTAAGAACTGTTTCTGTAGGAACAATAGAACTAGGGATAATTTTTATATTGTGCTTTCCACTTTAGGAGATACTTGTATTATTTCTCATAATAACCTTAACTAAGCTGTAAAATTCAAATTTGTACCATGATGGTAAATTCGTAGGGCCTTACAGGATCTGATATTAACAATAGGCTACAACCGTATATTTATATAGTGAAAGTGACATTTGAGAAATCAGTTCAGTTCAGTAGCTCAGTTGTGTCCGACTCTTTGCGGCTCCATGAACCACAGCACACCAGGCCTCCCTGTCCATCACCAACTCCCGGAGTCCACCCAAACCCATGCCCATTGAGTTGGTGATGCCATCCAACCATCTCATCCTCTGTCGTCCCCTTCTCCTCCTGCCCTCAATCTTTCCCAGCATCAGGGTCTTTTCAAATGAGTCAGCTCTTGCATCAGGTGGCCAAAGATTTGGAGTTTCAGCTTCAAAATCAATCCTTCCAATGAACACCTAGGACTGATCTCCTTTAGGATGCACTGGTTGGATCTCCTTGCAGTCCAAGGGACTCTAAAGAGTCTTCTCCAACACCACAAGTCAAAAGCATCAATTCTTTGGTGCTCGGCTTTCTTTATACTCCAACTCTAACATCCATACATGACTGCTGGAAAAACCATAGCCTTGACTAGATGGACCTTTGTTGACAAAGTAATGTCTTGGCTTTTGAATATGCTGTCTAGGTTGGTCATAACTTTCCTTCCAAGGAGTAAGTGTCTTTTAATTTCATGGCTGAAATCACCATCTGCAGTGATTTTGGAGCCCCCAAAATAAAGTCACCCACTGTTTCCACTGTTTCTGCATCTATTTGCCATGAAGTGATGGGACCAGATGCCATGATCTTAGTTTCCTGAATGCTGAGCTTTAAGCCAACTTTTTCACTCTCCACTTTCACTTTCATCAAGAGGCTCTTTAGTTCTTCTTCACTTTCTGCCATAAGGGTGGTGTCATCTGCATACCTGAGGTTATTGATATTTCTCACGGCAATCGTGATTCCAGCTTGTGCTTCTTCCAGCCCAGCGTGTCTCATGATGTACTCTGAGTATATGTTAAATGAGCAAGGTGACAATATACAGCCTTGACGAACTCCTTTTCCTATTTGGAACCAGTCTGTTGTTCCATGTCCAGTTCTAACTATTGCTTCCTGACCTGCATATAGGTTTCTCAAGAGGCAGGTGAAGTGGTCTGGTATTCCTATCTCTTTCAGAATTTTCCACAGTTTGTTGTGATCCACACAGTCAAAGGCTTTGGCATAGTCAATAAAGCAAAAATAGATGTTTTTCTGGAACTCTCCTGCTTTTTCCATGATCCAGCAGA
>NW_011494887.1:85778-86087 GCF_000754665.1 Bison bison bison
ATTCCTGTCTCCTGTACAATGTCACGAACCTCCATCCATAGTTCATCAGGCACTCTGTCTATCAGATCTAGTCCCTTAAATCTATTTCTCACCTCCACTGTGTAGTCATAAGGGATTTGATTTAGATCATACATGAATGGTCTAGTGGTTTTCCCCACTTTCTTCAATGTAAGTCTGAATTCGGCAATAAGGAGTTCATGATCTGAGCCACAGTCAGCTCCCCGTCTTGTTTTTGCTGATTGTATAGAGCTTCTCCATCTTTGGCTGCAAGGAATATAATCAATCTGATTTTGGTGTTGACCATCTGGT
>NW_011494887.1:86187-86748 GCF_000754665.1 Bison bison bison
TGGCCACTGCTGAGTTTTCCAAATTTGCTGGCATATTGAGTGCAGCACTTTCACAGCATCATCTTTCAGGATTTGAAATAGCTCAACTGGAATTCCATCACCTCCACTTGCTTTGTTCATAGTGATGCTTTCTAAGCCCCACTTGACTTCACATTCCAGGATGTGTGGCTCTAGCTGAGTGATCACACCATCTTGATTATCTGGATCATGAAGATCTTTTTCCTACAGTTCTTCTGTGTATTCTTGCCACTTCTGCTTAATACCTTCTGCTTCTGTTAGGTCCATACCATTTCTGTCCTTTATTGAGCCCATCTTTGCATGAGATATTCCCTTGGTATCTCTAATTTCCCTGAAGAGATCTCTAGTCTTTCCCATTCTGTTGTTTTCATCTATTTCTTTGCATTGATCACTGAGGAAGGCTTTCTTATCTCTCCTTGATATTCTTTGGAACTCTGTATTCAAATGGGTGTATCTTTCCTTTTCTCCTTTGCTTTTTGCTTCTCTTCTTTTCACAGCTATTTGTAAGGCTCCTCTGACAGCGATTTTGCCTTTTTGCATTTC
>NW_011494887.1:86848-93603 GCF_000754665.1 Bison bison bison
CTCCATCCATAGTTCATCAGGCACTCTGTCTATCAGATCTAGTCCCTTAAATCTATTTCTCACTTCCACTGTGTAGTCATAAGGGATTTGATTTAGATCATACATGAATGGTCTAGTGGTTTTCCCCACTTTCTTCAATGTAAGTCTGAATTCGGCAATAAGGAGTTCATGATCTGAGCCACAGTCAGCTCCCCGTCTTGTTTTTGCTGATTGTATAGAGCTTCTCCATCTTTGGCTGCAAGGAATATAATCAATCTGATTTTGGTGTTGACCATCTGGTGATGTCTGTGTGCAGAGTCTTCTTTTGTGTTATTTGAAGGTGTTTGCTATGACTAGTGTGATTTCTTGGGAAAACTCTATGAACATTTGCCCTGCTTCATTCTGTACTCCAAGGTCAAATTTGCCTGTTACTCCAGGTGTTTCTTGACTTTCTACTTTTGCATTGCAGTCCCCTATAATGAAAAAGGACATCTTTTTTTGGGTGTTAGTTCTAAAAGGTCTTGTAGGTCTTCATAGAACCGTTCAGCCTCAGCTTCTTCAGTGTTACTGGTCAGGGCATATGCTTGGATTACCATAATATTGAATGGTTTGCCTTGGAAACGAGCAGAGATCATTCTGTTGTTTTTGAGATTGCATCCAAGTACTGCATTTCGGACTCTTTTGTTGACTATGATGGGTACTCCATTTCTTCTAAGGGATTCCTGCCCACAATAGTAGATATAATGGTCATCTGAGTTCAATTCACCCATTCCAGTCCATTTTAGTCTGCTGATTCCTAGAATGTTGACGTTCACTCTTGCCATCTCCTGTTTGACCACTTCCAATTTGCCTTGATTCATGGACCTGACATTCCAGGTTCCTATGCAATATTGCTGTTTACAGCATCAGACCTTGCTTCTATCACCAGTCACATCCACAACTCGGTGTTGTTTTTGCTTTGGCTGCATCCCTTCATTCTTTCTGGAGTTATTTCTCCACTGATCTCCAGTAGCATATTGGGCACCTACTGACCTGGGGGTTCATCTTTCAGTGTCCTATCTTTTGGCCTGTTCATACTGTTCATGGGGTTCTCAAGGCAAGAATATTGAAGTGGTTTGCCATTCCCTTGTCCAGTGGATCACATTGTGTCAGACCTCTATGCCATGACTGTCCATCTCAGGTGGCCCCACACAGCATGGCTGTTTCATTGAGTTAGACAAGCCTGTGGTCCGTGTGATCAGATTGGCTAGTTTTTTGCCATGTGGTTTCAGTCTGTCTGCCCTCTGATGCCCTCTCTTAGTTCCTACTTTCTTACTTGGGTTTCTTTCCTTGGACGTGGGGTAAGATGTATTTGAGAAGTATTTGAGAAATACATTGCCCTAATGATATTAGGAGAAATTGAAATAAGTAGAGACTGGAGGCAAACACAGTACTACAAGTAATTTATCATAATCCCAGCAGGAGATGGATAGAGCCTGGAGTATAAAAAGGCATTTAGGGGACTTGCCTTGAAGTCCAGTGTTTAAGACTCCGGCCTTTCCCTACAAGGGGTGCAGATCTAATCCCTGCTCAGGGAACTAAGATCCCACATGTTGTGTGGGAAGTATTTGTACACAGAGAAAGGAAGGTGCTGGTGATGATCTTTAGTGACTGGTCTCAACTACTCTTCTCTCTTTTATTTTCTATAGGGTTCTATAATCAGATCAGTGTGGTTATTATTTCAATTCCATTTATTGCCACTTTGGTACTGAATACTGATTTCTCCAGCCTCATGTATCTTCCTTGTTTTCTGTAGAGGAATAATTGGGTGAAGAACAGATAAATTCTACTCCCTTTGTCGAATGTGAAATTAATTTGCCCATTTTTTTAGGATAAAGCAGAAAAGATTCAAAATTCAAGGAGGTAGACATGAGTCAGAGGATTTTTCAAAGGAATATCTTCTAACCTAATAGTAAGCCATCATCAGAAGTTATCTGTACTTCTCCTCAACCCTTCTTGGTGAGGGTGGCTTTTTTAATTTGAAAGTTCTAATAGTGAGGACAACCCTCTTCGCCTCTCCTCCACCCCAAGTTCTCCTTCTCCCATCTAAGGAGAGGGAGCTCGAGAGTCCTCCATAGTCAAATTATACAACCAAGGAATTGAATACTCTAACTTCCTTTTCTGATCTAATTTTTTTCTCCTATTTAAAATTTTGTTTTGTTTTTGACTGTGCCACACAACATGCAGGGATCTTAGTTCCTCAACCAGGGATCAAACCCATGCCCCCTACAGTGGAAGCATGGAGTTTTAACCACTGGACAACCAGGGATTTCCCAGGCCTAAATTTTTGACAGTGATACCCATTTGCGGTATTCAAATGTTTCTGCCAAAATGAAAGGGACTAGAAAATCTAGAAATTTTGGGATTTATAGGCTTGGAAAACAGATTGCTTTTCAGCCTGATGACATAAAATTTAGATATAAAGGCTGATAGCGATCCTCTTTGCAAGGATTAAATCAGAGATGTGACCATCACACCATTAACAAAACTCTTTACCATATTAAGGTGAAGCCAAGCAAATCTTTTTAGTTAGACCAAATGGCTTGGGGATGGTAGTGAGTGAAGTAGGGATATTAAAGGTATGGTTCTCTCACTGGAGCTTGATAGTTAAGCCAGACAGAAATATGTGGTGAGAAAACAAAAAAATATAGAATCCCACCCCTCCAAAAAAGTATAGCTAGAAGTAAACTGTATTTGGCATTATTGGTGTTTTCAGTTAACTGTAATCAGAAAAGAAGCTGACTGGAGTAGGTGCCAGAAGAACTGCCATCATGGACTAAAAAGATACAATTGTTGACGATATAAAATCATACTTAGCCCCCAACCTTCTATCAGCAGGAAGCAGGTTAAAAAAGTTACTCAGTCCCCAAGGAGGACATATTCTCCAACTCTCTTTTCAAATATAGCTGAGGAGCAAAATAGAAAAGGAAGGAAATTCCAGTGGGTGGAACTGCAGAAAGTCATGGACGGTGGAACCTTACCAAGGAGTAAACAGGAGCTAATATGGACCTGTCTCTGCAGTGTATCTCCTATTCACTCCCTTTTCAAATGAGAGTATTTTGTGTGTATACTGCATCTGTTTCCTTATGGTCGCTTGGTTGTATAAGGGATAAATATTTTGTACTTTTAATTCATAGGCATGATGTCTCAGATTTTTGTTCATCAAATATTCACTCCTCTCCACTCTTCTTTGTGTGGCAGTGTATTTCCATTCTTAACACTTTAAACATGACCCTACTTTGCGACTTGTAAACCTCTAACTTGCTTTGGCTAATGAAATGCAAATGTATATAAAGGCTTCAAATATTGAGTGTTTATTTGGTTTGTGCTCTCCTGTGCTTAAAAACTGCCACTAATTGAGCATATTCCTTCAATGAAGAATACATGAAGACACCTGGAGAAGAAGTGAACCAAATCCAAGCAAAGCCAGAAATGTTTATTTTAAACTATTGAATTTAGGAGTGGTGTATTACACATCACTATTGTATTAAGAGTTGACTAATACATTCATTCTTTGAATGAAGAGAAGCTATATCTGGATATGAAGTAAAGAAATAGTGACAATCTCAGATATGCAGATGATACCATTCTAATGGCAGACAGCAAAGAGGAACTAAAGAGCCTCTTGATAAGGGTGAAAGAGGACAGTGAAAAAGCTGGCTTAAAACTCAGCATTAAAAAACTAAGATCATGGCATCCAGTCCCATCACTTCCTGGCAAATAAATGGGGAAAAAGTGGAAGCAGTGACAGGTTTTCTTTTCTTGGGCTCCAAAATCACAGCAGATGGTGACTGCAGCCATGAAATTAAAAGACGGTTGCTCTTGGAAGAAAAGCTATGACAAATCTAGACAGTGTATTGAAAAGCAGAGACATTACTTAGAAAACAAAGGTCTGTCTAGTCAAAGCTATGGTTTTTCCAGTAGTCATGTATGGATGTGCGAGTTGGGTGTAAAGAAAGCTGAGTGCCGAAGAACTGATGCTTTTGCACTGTGATGTTGGAGAAGACTCTTGAGAGTCCCTTGGACTGCAAGGAGATCCAACCAGTCAATCCTAAAGGAAATCAACCCTAAATATTCATTGGAAAAACTGATGTTGAAGTTGAAGCGCCAATACTTTGGCACCTGGTGTGAAGAGCTGACTCATTGGAAAAGATCTTGATTCTGGGAAAGATTGAGGACAGGAGAAGGAGGTGGCAGGGGATGAGATGGTTGAATGGCATTGCTGATTCAGTGAATATGATCTTGGGGGAATTCTGGGAGATGGTGAGGGACAAGAAGGCCTGACGTGCTGCAGTCCATGGGGTTGCAAAAAGTTGGACACAACTTAGCGACTGAACAACAATGATGTTGAGAGACCACATATCATGCCATATGTAGAGTCTATCCTGACTTGAGCTTGATACTCTAACTAGTGGAGACTTTCAGACTGTTAACTTGGGGAGGTTGTGAATACACTTGGGGTTTAGGAAGAAGAGTGAATTAAATAGTTAATGACCATAAGGTGTATAGCAGTTGTCTGGACCCCCTGCCCCCACTTGCAGGCACATAGTAGAATTGTATTTCCTGACCCCTTGTGATTTTGAAGGATCAAATAACTAGTTCTGATAAATGAGTTGTGACCAGAGTGACATGCATTTGCTAATATGAAAATCTCCAGGGCTTTCAGGCTTTCTTTTCATCTTTGCACAGTGATTGGTATTCTAGATTATGGATGCTCTGTCAGCCCAGGGCCTAAGAACATAGATGACGTAAACCAGAGTCCCAAAAACACTCAACATAAGTGTAGCGTTAGTAAGAAATATTAGTCTTTGCTGTGTTAAGCTCACAAGGGTGCTGTAGTGGGAGGTAAGGTCTTTCCCATCTATTTTTGGATTTGGATTTGCTGTCTGGATGTGGAATAGCTGGACTGATATTTTCTTAGCATTCATAGTGAATTTTTGTACTGCCCATTCACATTCAACTTGTTCAATGCCCTTGTTCTGCTAGTTATTAAACAATTTGAGAGAATTCCCTAATGGTTCAGAGGTTAAGACTCAGTGCTTTCACTGAAATAGGCTGGGGTTCAATCCCTGCTTGGGAATTAAGATCCTGCAAGCTGCACTGCATGGCCAAAAAAAAAAAAAAAAAAATTGAATACCATCCCCTTGGCTGGCCAAAAATAATGGAAAATGCATAGTATAATGTTGCAATAAACATTTTGATTATGGAGAATATTTATTTATTCATAAAAATTTTAATTCTTAGATTACATCACTGGTATAGACTCCCCAAAGAAAGCATATTATCTTACATTATCGTTGTACTGTGCAAGCATGCCAGATCGCTTCAGTTGTGTCTTACTCTTTGCGACTCCATGGACTACAGCCCACCAGGCTCCTCTGTCCATAGGATTTCCCAGGCAAGAATACTAGAATGGGTTGCCATTTCCTTCTCCAGGGGATCTTCCCAACCCAGGGATCGTACCAGCACCTCCTGCAGCTCCTGCATTGCAGGCAGATTCTTTACCACTGAGCCACCGGGGAAGCTCCTGTCATGGTACTAAGTAAGGTAAATATTTGCCTGAACCAGGAAATGCCTTATGAGTCAACTCATGTTCATTTATTAAGACTAAAGTATACAAGTCAAGACTCACTTGCCTCACTGTGCCCACCAATCCACAGTTACTTTGTGACAAACGATGCCCAGTCCTCAACAATTCCTCACCTTGTAAGATCTGCTTTAAAAGTCTCCGAGACTAAAACTCTAAAAATCAGTTCAGAGGAGCTAAGATGGCGGAGGAGTAGGACGGGGAGAACACTTTCTCCCCCACAAATTCATCAAAAGAACATTTAAACGCCGAGTAAATTCCACAAAACAACTTCTGAATGCCGGCAGAGGACATCAGGCACCCAGAAAAGCAACCCAAGTCTTCGAAAGGAGGTAGGAAAAAATATAAAAGACAAAAAAAGGGACAAAAGCGGGAGGGATGGAGTTCCATCCCCGGAAGGGAGTCTTAAAAAAAGAGAAGTTTCCAAACACCAGGAAACCTTCTCACTGCCGAATCTGTGCTGAGCCTTGGAAACACAGAGGGCAACATAACAGGGAGGAAATATAAATATTAAAATCCGCACATTGTGAGCCCTATGGTAACTTCCCCAGCGGAGAAGCAGCGCAGACGCCTGCATACGCCATTAGCAAGCGGGGGCTGGGCAGGGAGGCATGGCGCGGGCTACATCACAAGAATCTGGCCTGAATACCCCGAGCACTATCTGAGCGAAATAATTTGGGCTAGCAAACCAGACTGTAGGATATCTACCATGCGAAAAGGCAGCCCTAACCTATGACACCGCCAGGCCCGCGCACGGAACAAAGAACTGAACAGAGATAGCCGGCGGCAGACCATCCCCCTCCGGTCATAGGCAGCCAGAGCCGGAAGGGGACAATCGCAGCCCCAGAGAGACATTATCTATAAAACTGTAAGCAGGCTTCTTTGCTAACTAAAACTTCTTGGGGGTCTGGACGGTCAACATCTACTTGAGAAGGTACGCCGGTGCACAACTAGATAACGGAGCGGCAGAGAGGCGATAAGTCGCAGCAATCGCGCGCGCAAAACACCTCATCACCTGAGCTGCTGGGATCTGGGAAGGGCACAAAACGCAGGCCCAACAGAGAGTCTGCGCCTCTGAGGCCTGAACCTGAGCGGCTTGGACCTGGGAAGTACAGGCAGGCCAGGGCCGGCCGTGGATGGTTCGTGGTGG
>NW_011494887.1:94434-95267 GCF_000754665.1 Bison bison bison
TAAATTTTTGCTTTTATGTATTTGTTACCAATTTTGTACCTTTAAGAACCCAATCTTCAGTACCCATTTTTCACTAGGGAGCGAGATTACTGGCTTAACTGCTCTCTCTCCCTTTGGACTCTCCTTTTTCTCCACTAGGTCGCCTGTGTCTCCTCCCTAACCCCTCTCTACTCTACCCAACTCTGTGAATTTCTGTGTGTTCCAGACGGTGGAGAACACTTAGGGAACTGATTACTGGCTGGATCTGTCTCCCTCCTTTTCATTCCCCCCATTTATCCTCCTGGCCACCTCTGCCACCTTCTTCCTTCTTCTCTTCTTTGTATAACTCTGTGAACAACTCTGAGCGGTCCAGTTGTGGAGTGCACATAAGGAAGAGATTACTGAATAGCCCACTCTCTCCTCTATTGATTCTACCTCATCTCATTTGGGTCGCCTATAACTCCCTCCTCACTCTTCTCTTCTCCATATAATGCTGTAAACCTCTCTGGGCGAAACAAGTTTCAGGGCAAGACATACCAAGAAAATTCTCCAGCAGCAAGGAACACAGCCCTGAGCTCCAAGATACAGGCAACCCAAAGTCACCCCAAAACCATAGACATCCCATAACTCATTACTGGACATTTCATTGCACTCCAGAGAGAAGAAATACAGCTCCACCCACCAGAACACCGAGACAAGCTTCCCTAACCAAGAAACCTCGACAAGCCACCTGTACAAACCCACACAGAGCAAGGAAATGCCACAATAAAGAGAACTCCACAAACTGCCAGAATACAGAAAGGACACCCCAAACTCAGCAATTTAAACAAGATGAAGAGACAGAGGAATACCCA
>NW_011494887.1:95537-96590 GCF_000754665.1 Bison bison bison
CACTCTGGAGGCAACAAATAGTAGAATAACAGAGGCAGAAGATAGGATTAGTGAATTAGAAGATAGAATGGTAGAAATAAATGAATCAGAGAGGATAAAAGAAAAACGAATTAAAAGAAATGAGGACAATCTCAGAGACCTCCAGGACAATATTAAACGCTACAACATTCGAATCATAGGGGTCCCAGAAGAAGAAGACAAAAAGAAAGACCATGAGAAAATACTTAAGGAGATAATAGTTGAAAACTTCCTTAAAATGGGGAAGGAAATAATCACCCAAGTCCAAGAAACCCAGAGAGTCCCAAACAGGATAAACCCAAGGTGAAACACCCCAAGACACATATTAATCAAATTAACAAAGATCAAACACAAAAAACAAATATTAAAAGCAGCAAGGGAAAAACAACAAATAACACACAAGGGAATTCCCATTAGGATAACAGCTGATCTTTCAATAGAAACTCTTCAAGCCAGGAGGGAATGGCAAGACATACTTAAAGTGATGAAAGAAAGTAACCTACAGCCCAGATTATTGTACCCAGCAAGGATCTCATTCAAATATGAAGGAGAAATCAAAAGCTTTTCAGACAAGCAAAAGCTGAGAGAATTCTGCACCACCAAACCAGCTCTCCAACAAATGCTAAAGGATATTCTCTAGACAGGAAACACAAAAACAATGTATAAACTCGAACCCAAAACAATAAAGTAAATGGCAACGGGATCATACTTATCAGTAATTACCTTAAATGTAAATGGGTTGAATGCCCCAACCAAAAGACAAAGACTGGCTGAATGGATACAAAAACAAGACCCCTACATATGTTGTCTACAAGAGACCCACCTCAAAACAGGGGCCACATACAGACTTAAAGTGAAGGGCTGGAAAAAGATTTTCCATGCAAATAGGGACCAAAAGAAAGCAGGAGTAGCAATACTTATATCAGATAAAATAGACTTTAAAACAAAGGCTGTGAAAAGAGACAAAGATGGTCACTACATAATGATCAAAGGATCAATACAAGAAGAAGATATAACAATTATAAGTATATATGC
>NW_011494887.1:97621-98498 GCF_000754665.1 Bison bison bison
TGACAAAATCCAACATCCATTTATGATAAGAACTCTCCAGAAAGCAGGAATAGAAGGAACATACCTCAACATAATAAAAGCTATATATGACAAACCCACAGCAAACATTATCCTCAATGGTGAAAAATTGAAAGCATTTCCTCTAAAGTCAGGAACAAGACAAGGGTGCCCACTTTCACCATTACTATTCAACATCGTTTTGGAAGTTTTAGCTACAGCAATCAGAGCAGAAAAAGAAATAAAAGGAATCCAAATTGGAAAAGAAGAAGTAAAACTCTCACTGTTTGCAGATGACATGATCCTTTACATAGAAAACCCTAAAGACTCCACCAGAAAATTACTAGAACTAATCAATGATTATAGTAAAGTTGCAGGATATAAAATCAACACACAGAAATCCCTTGCATTCCTATACACTAATAATGAGAAAACCGAAAGAGAAATTAAGGAAACAATTCCATTCACCATTGCAAGGGAAAGAATAAGATACTTAGGAATATATCTACCTAAAGAAACTAAAGACCTATATATAGAAAACCATAAAACACTGGTGAAAGAAATCAAAGAGGACACTAATAGATGGAGAAATATACCATGTTCATGGATTGGAAGAATCAATATAGTGAAAATGAGAATACTACCCAAAGCAATTTATAGATTCAACGCAATCCCTATCAAGCTACCAACGGTATTCTTCACAGAGCTAGAACAAATAATTTCACAATTTGTATGGAAATACAAAAAACCTCGAATAGCCAAAGCTATCTTGAGAAAGAAGAATGGAACTGGAGGAATCAACCTACCTGACTTCAGGCTCTATTACAAAGCCACAGTTATCAAGACAGTATGGTACTGGCACAAAGACAGAAATATTGAT
>NW_011494887.1:99421-101728 GCF_000754665.1 Bison bison bison
CTTATGATCCAGCAATCCCACTGCTGGGCATACACACTGAGGAAACAAGAAGGGAAAGAGACACGTGTACCCCAGTGTTCATTGCAGCACTGTTTATAATAGCCAGGACATGGAAGCAACCTAGATGTCCATCAGCAGATGAATGGATAAGAAAGTGGTGGTACATATACACAATGGAGTATTACTCAGCCATTAAAAAATACATTTGAATCAGTTCTAATGAGATGGATGAAACTGGAACCTATTATACAGAGTGACGTAAGCCAGAAAGAAAAACACCAGTACAGGATATTAACTCATATATATGGAATTTAGAAAGATGGTAACAATAACCTTGTGTATGAGACAGCAAAAGAGACACCAATGTATAGATCAGTCTTATGGACTCTGTGGGAGAGGGAGAGGGTGGGGAGATTTGGGAGAATAGCATTGAAACATGTATAATATCATGTATGAAACGAGTCGCCAGTCCAGGTTCGATGCACGGTACGGGATGCTTGGGGCTGGTGCACTGGGACGACCCAGAGGGAGGGTAGGGGAGGGAGGAGGGAGGAGGGTTCAGGATGGGGAACGCGGGTATAGGTATGGCGGATTCATTTTGATATTTGGCAAAACTAATACAATATTGTAAAGTTTGAAAATAAAATAAAATAAAATAAATAAGAAAATAAATAAATAAAAGAACCCCTCCCCCCCCAAAAAAAATAAAAATAAAAATCAGTTCATTTCAGTCAGTCAGTCATGTCTGACTCTTTGCCACCCCATGGACTGCAGCATACTAGGCGTCAGTGTCCACCGCCAACTCCCTGAGCTACTCAAACTCATGTCCATCTAGTCAGTGATGTCATCTAACCATCTCATCCTGTGTCATCCCCTTCTCCACCTGCCTTCAATCTTTTCCAACATCAGTGCTGGGAAATGAGTCAGCTCTTCACTTCAGGTGGCCAAAATATTAGAGCTTCAACTTCAGCATCAGTCCTTCCAATGAATATTCAGGGTTGATTTCCTTTAGGATTAACTGATTTGATCTCCATGCATTCCAAGGGACTCTCAAGAGTCTTCTCCAACACCACAGTGCAAAAGCATCAGTTCTTTGGTGCTAGCCTTTCTTTCGCAGAAGGCGATAGCACCCCACTCCAGTACTCTTGCCTGGAAAATCCCATGGACAGAGGGGCCTGGTGGGCTTCAGTCCATGGGGTCGCTAGGAGTCAGACACGACTGAGTGACTTCACTTTCACTTTTCACTTTCATGCATTGGAGAAGGAAATGGCAACCCACTCCAGTGTTCTTGCCTGGAGAATCCCAGGGACGGGGGAGCCTGGTGGGTTGCCATTTATGGGGTTGCACAGAGTCGGACACGACTGAAGCGACTTAGCAGTAGCAGCAGCAGGCTTTCTTTATGGTCCAAATCTCACATCCATACATGACCACCGGAAAAACCATGGCTTTGACTAGACAGATCTTTGTTGGCAAAGTAATGTCTCTGCTTTTTAATATGCTGTCTAGGTTGACCATAGCTTTTCTTCCAAGGAGCAAGCATCTTTTAATTTCATGGCTGCAAGTGATTTTGCAGCCATCTGTAGTGATTTTGTAGACCCCCAAAATAGAGTCAATCACTGTTTCCATTGTTTCCCCATCTGTTTGCCATGAAGTGATGGGACCAGATGCCATGATCTTGGTTTTTTGAATGCTGAGTTTTAAGCCAACTTTTTCAGTCTTCTCTTTCATCAAGAGGCTCTTTAGTTCTTCTTCCCTTTCTGCCATAAGGGTGGTGTCATCTTCATATCTGAAGCTATGGATATTTCTCCTGGCAATCTTGATTCCAGCTTGTGCTTAATCCAGCGTGGCATTTTGCATCATGTACTCTGCATGTAAGTTAAATAAATAATGTGAAAATATACAGTCTTGACATCCTCCTTTCCCAATTTGAAACCAGACCATTGTTTCATGTCCAGTTCTAACTGTTACTTCCTGACCTGCATACAGATTTCTCAGGAGGCAGGTAAGGTGGTCTGGTATTCCCATCTCTTTCAGAATTTTCCACAGTTTGTTGTGATCCACATAGTCAAAGGTTTTGGTATAGTCAGTAAAGCAGAAATTGATGCTTTTCTGGAACTCTCTTGCTTTTTCAATGATCCAACACATGTTGGCAATTTGATCTCTACTTCCTCTGCCTTTTCTAAAACCAGCTTAAACATCTGGAAGTTCTTGATTCACGTACTGTTGAAACCTAGCTTGGAGAATTTTGAGCATTACTTTGCTAGCGTGTGAGATGAGTGCAATTGTGTGGTAATCTGAACATTCTTT
>NW_011494887.1:101828-116318 GCF_000754665.1 Bison bison bison
GAATTCCACCACCTCCACTAGCTTTGTTCGTAGTGATGCTTCCTAAGGCCCACTTGACTTCACATTCCAGGATGTCTGGCTCTAGGTGAGTGATCACACCAACCTGGTTATCTGCATCATTAAAATTTTTTTGTTTAGTTTTTCTGTGTATTCTTGCCACCTCTTCTTAATATCTTCTGCTTCTGTTAGGTCCATACCATTACTGTCTTTTATTGTGCCCATCTTTCCATGAAATATTCCCTTGGTATCTCTAATCTTCTTGAAGAGATCTCTAGTCTTTCCCATTCTATTGTTTTCCTCTATTTCTTTGCATTGGTCTCTGAAGAAGGCTTTCTTATCTCTCCTTGATATTCTTTGGAACTCTGCATTCGGATGGCTATATCTTTCCTTTTCTCCTTTGCCTTTCATGTCTCTTCTTTTCTCAGATATTTGTAAGGTCTCCTCAGACAACCATTTTTGCTTTTTTGCATTTCTTTTTCTTGGAGATGGTTTTGATCTCTGCCTCCTGTACAATGTTACAAATCTCCATCCATAGTTCTTCAGGCACTCCATCAGATCTAGTCCCTTGAATCTATTTCTCACTTCCACTGTATAATCGTAAGGGATTTGATTTAGGTCATATCTGAATGGCCTAGTGATTTTCCCTATTTTCTTTGACTTAAGTCTGAATTTTGCAATAAGGAGTTCATGATCTGAGCCACGGTCAGCTCCTAGTCTTATTTTTGCTGACTGTCTAGAGTTTCTCCACCTTCAGCTGCAAAGAATATATTAATCTGAAATTGGTGCTGACTATCTGGTGATGTCCATGTGTAGAGTCATCTCTTGTGTTGTTGGAATAGGGTGTTTGCCTTGACCAGTGTGTTCTCTTGTTAACCTGTTAAGCTTTGCCCTGCTTCATTTTGTACTCCAAGTTCAAACTTGCCTGTTATTCCTGGAATCTCTTGACTACTTACTTTTGCATTCCAGTCCCCTATGATGAAAAGAACATCTTTTTTTGGGTGTTAGTTATAGAAGGTCTTGTAAGTCATCATAGAATCATTTAACTTCAGGTTTTTCGGCATTAGTGGTTGTGGCATAGATTTGGATTACTGTGATATTGAATGGTTTACCTTGGAAATGAACAGAGATAATTCTGTCACTTTTGAGATTGCACACAAGTACTGAATTTTGGACTCTTTTTTTGACTATGAGGGCTACTCCGTTTCTTCTAGGGGATTCTTTCCCTCAGTAGTAAATATAATAGTCATCTGCATTTAATTTGCCCATTCCGGTCCATTTTCATTCACTGATTCCTAAAATGTCGATGTTCACTCTTGTGATATCCTGTTTGACCACTTCCAATTTACCAGTCTGCCAAATACATGGGGAAACAATGGAAACGGTTACAGACTTAATTTTCTTGGGCTCCAAAATCACTGCATATGGTGACTGTACCTATGAAATAAAAAGACATTTGCTCCTTGGAAGAAAAGTTATGACCAACCTAGACAGCGTATTAAAAAGCAGAGACATTACTTTGCCAACAAAGATCCATCTAGTCAAAGCTATGGTTTTTCCAGTAGTCATGTATGGATGTGAGAGTTGGATCATAAAGAAAGCTGAGCTCCAAAGAACTGATGCTTTTGGCTTGTGGTGTTGGAGAAGACTCTTGAGAGTCCCTTGGACTGTATGGAGATCCAACCAGTCAATCCTAAAGGAAATCAGTCCTGAATGTTCATTAGAAGGACTGATGCTGAAGCTGAAGCTCCAATACTTTGGCCACCTGATGCAAAGAACTGAGTCACTGGAAAAGACCCTGATGCCAGGAAAGATTGAAGACAGGAGGAGAAGGATATGACAGAGGATGAGATGGTTGGATGGCATAACCACCTTTATGAACATGAGTTTGAACATGCTCCTGGATATAATGATGGACAGGGAAGCCCGGCGTGGTGCAGTCCATGGGGTCACAAAGACACGACTGAGCCACTGAACTGACTGAGTTTACCTTGATTCATGGACCTAACATTCCAGATTCCTATGCAATATTGTTCTTTGCAGCATCAGACTTTGCTTCCATCACCAGTCACATCCACAACTGGGTGCTGTTTTTGCTTTGGCTCAGCCTCTTCATTCTTTCCTGAGCTACTTCTCTGCTGTTCTCCAGTACAATATTGGGCACCTACTGACCTGGAAGGCTCATCTTTCAGTGTCTTATCTTTCTGCCTTTTCATACTGTTCATGGGGTTCTCAAGGCTAGAATATTGAAGTGGTTTGCCATTCCCTTCTCCAGTGGACCACATTTTGCCAGGAGGTCTTTTTAAAAGACTCAACTCTGAACATTGCTTTCTTAAATGTGAAGCTTCATGTACATGCACAAGGGTGATAGTAGCCCTTTATCATTGCTAGCAATAATTAATATCGAGTTAGGAAATCTTTGCTTATTTGAGGTGGGGGTGAAGGGAGTAGTATTGTTTTCATTTTGAACTTAGATTACTCCTAAGTTTGAACGTATTTCAAGTTTTAAGTATTCCTTCTATTAAGTAATGCATGTGGTTGTACTTGTTGTTTTAGCCACTAAGTTGTGTCTGACTCTTTGAGACCCCACAAACTGTAGCCTGCCAGTCTCCTCCATCCATGGGATTTTCCAGGCAAGTATACT
This sequence comes from Bison bison bison, assembly GCF_000754665.1. Taxonomy (NCBI): domain Eukaryota; kingdom Metazoa; phylum Chordata; class Mammalia; order Artiodactyla; family Bovidae; genus Bison; species Bison bison. The sequence goes on from NW_011494887.1 coordinate 104,470, forward strand.
GGAGTGGATTACCATTTCCTTCTCCAGGAGATATTCCTGACCCAGGGACTGAACCCCTGTCTCCTGCATTGGCAGGCAGATTCTTTACTGCTGAGCCACCAGGGAAGCCCAACATATGTCGAGTAAGCCCTAAAATTAAGGCACAGTATAATGTACTGCTTTGAAATCTAGTGAAATTGAGAGGGCTTTCAATGGCCTATCTGCAAGTTCCCCACCTGGCTCTGTTCTCAGAACTAGGTGTGTTTGCCAAACAACCTTCCTTTTCAAAAGGACTGGGGACAGTTGCTGCTTATCCCTGAGTAGTGGGGCTTTAGTTCCCTGCATATAATTGGAATTATTCAAACAAACCAGTTGCATCCTTCCACGGGAATTGTGGGCACTCCACCCTCATGATCCTACAAGCCTGCTTTGCAGAGCACTGGTTGTTCAACCTGTTCCCAAGTACCAGCCTTGTGTGACCTTGCCTGGGATGTCCTCCTTCCCAGGCTGCGATTATACATACTAGTAAACTGCTGTTGATCTCATCTGTCCAGTGTCGAGTATGGTGTCTTCAGCCAACCTGTTAATCCTAAGGCAGGAATCCCTTCTTCACCAACCAGAAGAGGAGGTCGGTGATTAAAGAAATTAGATAAATATATGCCTGCAAAGAGTAAAGCAGTATGTCAGTTGGTGAGGTCACCAGAGTGAACAAAACAGAATTACTCCGCCTTCACCAAGCTTACAGTTTTTTGAGAGAGACAGACATTAAACAAATTGTCACATGATAATATTATAATTGTTGTTGTTCAGTCACTCAGTCGTGTCTGACTGTTTTTGACCCCATGGACTATAGCATGCCAGGCCTCTCTGTTCTTCACTATCTCTTGGAGTTTGCTCAAACTCATGTCCACTGAGTTGGTGATGCCATTCAACCATCTCATCTCACTCTTTTTCATTCTGATTTTTTTTGTTGTTAGTTTTACTTTTAGAATTCTTCCCTGTCAGAAATTTGGTAACTATTCATTTTTGCATATAATTTTTTTTAAAGAAATACATGCACATGTGTTACATGCCCATGAAAAAAATGTCAATAGTGCAAAAGAATATAGAATGAAAAGTAGATCTCTCCAAAACAAACCTCCACAATCCATGGATCTACGTTCTTTCAGAATTTTTTACGCACATACCCACATATAGCCTTTACAAACTGTCTTCTTGTAACTTGTAACTTTACAAACTGTCCCTTGTTCCTTTTCCTTAAAGATATATATCAGAACTTTCAGATTAGTGTGTGTATTTGTAGCCCATTTAAAAAAACAGCTACAGAATTTTCCACTGAGGATCTTAGGATAAAAAACTCCACCTCCTATTTACTGTGTTACATATAATGTTGCAATGAACAATATGTTTCTGTGCATATATGCAAAAGTTTCAATGGTTAAGTTTTCAGAATTTGAATTGTTGGGTCAAGGTAATTATTTATTAAGACGTTTCTATATATTAAGAAAATTAGTATTTTGTCAAATATTTTGTAACTATTTTTTCTCAGTTTGTGATTTAAGTTTTTGTTGAGACCATACAGAAAATGTAAATGTTTATGTTGCCCAATTTGTCAATCTTTCCCTTTATGGTTTCTATATTTTGTTTAGACATATACCAAGGTTAATTGTGTTTCTTTTTTACTACTTTTAAGGTTTAATTTTACATTAAAAATTTTAATTTATATGAAGTTGAATTTGGCAAAAAGAATGAGCTAGGGAGCCAAGTTAATTTTTTTCCAGATGGCTTCTCAGTGGCCCAACATCATTTATTACAAATCAGTTTTTTTCTTTACTATTTTGGTATGCTGTCTTTATCTTATATTAAATTCCCATTTACTTTTAAATTTAGTTCTATAGTTTATACTTTGTTCTAATGATCTGTTTGTTTATTCATGCATCAGGGCCAAATCTCTTAAATTACTATACTTTATATGATATTCTATACATTAATTTTTATTCCATGTGCAATTGATTTTGGTATATGATGTTATATGAGAATGTAAATGTCAAATAAAGTTGCTCTATAGACAGAAAACAGAAGTTGAAGAAAATGGAGATGGTAGGTATAAGGTATCTCATAGCTTTATGGATAACTATTTCATGAAATGTGGAAAAAGAAAGGATAGCTTACAACTATGGTACTTTTATCATTTTAATACTAAAAATATGTTATGATATTAAATATTATTAACAGTATAATAGATAAATGTTGTTAATATATGACCCTTTTGATCATTATTTTCTGTCCCTGTAGTTCTTTGAAATCATTAAATTTTGCTATCTGAATAAATTATGGAAGGCCCTATTCTGTTATTACACTTCCCTACCCTTCTCCCTTTATACTTTTTTCTTTCCTGTTTTTACCATTCTTTTTTAAAGATTTAAATACAAAATAATATGTTTGAATTTTGCCACAGGACTCCAGAGAGGAGCAGTACCATGATGTGACAAATGTCTGGAGCAGAGCCCAGCATTTTCCTGCAACAGATTAGACTTGCCTATAATTATAAGCATTTGCTTCCTTTTGGTGAAATACAAAGTGAGCCACATCTCTAAATAATACAGAAGTTTTAAACACTGATGGAGTTTAAAAGCAAAACTACAAAAGAAAATGACACTAGGTCACCTCCTCCTGTATGTATCTCCCAGAAATAGAGCTTAATTTCAAAAGGAACACAACGATTTAGGGTGGATTTTAGCTACAATTTTGTGGCAGACACAGTTCATGACAGCTTCTACCACAGAGACTTGAAAAACCAAATACTGCCTTCATTAATCTTACTTGTAGCCAGCTGTGGTTGATGTGACACATTGACTGTTGGTGAATACTGGAAATTTTTTTTTTCTATGAAAGAGACAGCTACAGATCCAAAGTTTGTGCCTACCAACTTTCATATTGTTGCTGTTCAGTTGCTCTGTTGTGTCCGACTCTTTGTGACCCCATGGACTGCAGCACACCAGGCTTTCCTGTCCTTCACTATCTCCCAGAGCTTGCTCAAACTCATGTCCATTGAGTCTGTGATGCCATCCAACCATCTCATCCTCTGTTGTCCCCTTCTCTTCCTGCTTTTAATCTTCCCCAGCATCAGGGTCTTTTCCAATAAATCGTCTCTTCACATCAGGTGCCAAAGTATTGGAGCTTCAGCTTCAGCATCAGTCCTTCCAGTGAATATTCAGAACTGATTTCCTTTAGGATTGACTGGTTGGATCTCCTTGCTGCCCAAGGGACTCTCAAGAGTCTTCTCCAACACCACAGTTCAAAAGCATCAGTTCTTTCTCACTCGGCCTTCTTTATGGTCCAACTCTCACATCAATGCATGACTACTAGAAAAGCCATAGCTTTGACTAGATAGATGTTTGTTGGAAAAGTAATGTCTTTACTTTTTAATACACTGTCTAGGTTGGTCATAGCTTTTCTTCCAAGAAGCAATCTTTCCCAGCATTCATATGCTTAAATCTAATCCCCAATGTGGTGATATGAGAAGATGGGGCTTTTGTGAGGTGATTAGGTCATGAGGATGGAGCCCTCATGAATGGCATTAGTGCCCTTATAAAAAAGGACCCAGAGAGTACCCTTGTCCCTTCTATCTTGTGAGGATACAGTGAACAGACAGTCATATATGAACCAGCAAGTGGGTACTCAGACACTGAATCTGCCAGTGCCATAACCTTGGACTTCCCAGTCTCTAGAACAGTGAGAAATAAATATCTGTGGTTAAAGTCACTCAATGTATGGTATTTTTATTACATCAGGCTGAGCAGACTAAGAGAGAACAGATGTGGTTGACACCATCTTTTCTCCCCTCTTTTTCTCTTGAAAGCTGCCTTGATGTCCAGAGATCTGAAAACTATATTTTAACCATGAGTTATATTACAAGAAAGTCTCAGAGCCTTACCCTGAACTTAGATGCCAGTACTCCTTATCTCCAGATTTCTTGCTGTGATGAAACAAAAACCCTTTTGTGAGTCCATGCTGTTTTTAAGTCGATAACTCGTACCTGACTCTTTTGCAACTGCATAGACTGTAGCCTGCCAGGATCCCCTGTCCATGGGATTTCCCAGGCAAGAATACTGAAATGGGTTGCCATTTCCATCTCTAGGAGTTCTTTCTGACCTAGGGATTGAAACCCTGTTTCCTGCATTGGCAGCTGGATTCCTTACCACTGAGCCATTTGAGAAGCCCAGTTCACTGTTCTATAATGTGCTGCCAACGGACTGCAAGATCAAACCAGCCAATCCTAAAGGAAATCAACCTTGAATACTCATTGGAAGGACCAATGCTGAAGCTGAAGCTCCAATACTTTGGCCACCTGTTGCAAAGAGGCAGCTTATTGGAAAAGATCCTGATGCTTGGAAGGACTGAAGGCAAAAAGAGAAGGGGGCAGCAGAGGATGAGATGGTTAGATAGCATCGCTGATTCAAGGACATGAATTTGAGAAAATTCCAGAAGATAGTGGAGGACAGAGGAGCCTGATGGGCTGCAGGGCACATCATCGCAAAGAGTCTGACACAACTTAGCCACTGAACAACAACAATAAGAACAAAAAATGTGCAACCAAGAACGGTAGATGATAAAGTCTAATAACGTATGAAATGAAGCAATAATTTAAAGAATACAGTCCAGTAGTAAACTTGTTGTAGGGAGAAGCCAATTCTGACTCCCTGTTGGAAACTATTTCTTTGAGTTGCTTTTCATGGCTTTGTTTTGTTTTGTTTTGTTTTGTTTTTTTACAATCATACATAATGGCCTGCCTCAGAGGACCCTGCCCCTCTGCCTGACTGTTAAACTAAAGAGCCTTTGTTTAGCTCATAAAGAGATAATCTGACCCTGCCTGTGTGCTAAATCACTTCAGTCATGTCTGACTGTGCAACCCTATGAACTGTAGCCAGCCAGGCTCTTCTGTCCATTGGATTCTCCAGGCAAGAATATTAAGAACACTGGAGTGAGTTCTCATTTCTTTCTCAATGGGATCTTCCTGACCTAAGGATCAAGCCCATGTCTCTATGTCCCTTGCATTGGTTCTTTACCACTTACGCCACCTGGGAAGCTCACTGCCCACAGATGAATGGCTTTAGGGGAAAAAAAGGAGATTAGTATAACCTTTCCAAAGGCTGGCCATTCCTAGAGATGTTTTGCGAGACTGAAGACTCTTTTACTTCCTCACTGCCTCTCCCTTTTGACTTTAGTTCCTCATTGCTTCTCTTTCTCTGACTCTATAAAAGAACCTGGCATCCAGACCCTGACAAGATGGTTATTTTGAGACATTAGTCTGCCATCTTCTCAATCAGCCAGCTTTCCAAATAAAGTTGTATTCCTTGCCTCACCACTTCATCTCTCAGGTTCATTGGCCTGTCATGCAGAAAGCAGAGCAAGCTTGGACTTGGTAACAAATTGGCTTCTTCTCTACATAATTCAATGACTTTTTTCAAAAAAGATTTTTTTAACTGATATTCACAGGAGATGAGGTCCTATGAGAATAAAAACAAAGTGTCACTATATTTTATTTGAAGATTTAAATATGAAACCCTACTCACAGGCTGTAGGTGATAATATTCTCTTTGAATTATTGAAGGTAAACATTAAGAGAATTCACAGAGCTGATGCTGAGCAGGATGCCTTGGGGCTCCTGGGCACAAAGCCTTTCTGTGCACCTCATTTCTTTGATTATAGTAAACAGCCTTCACTCAGCATCCATGACCTTCCCTGAGTTCCAGCAGGCAGGTTCAAGCAGTTGTTAATTTGGGATGAGAGAGGATGCAAGACCAAGGAAAAACAGTCAAGAGCAGCCTTGGGGCATGATCCGATTTCCTCATCAAAGGATACACACAGCAATATCTTTGAGCTATTTTGCAGATACTGAAACCCCTTCCAGGTGGGAGAAGTTAACGAGGGTATTCTGCCCACAAGCATGTAGACCCCAGACCAGTTGGACCAGAGGGCTGATGATGTTGACTCCTACTTACCTCATCATCAACCCTTCAGAAGAGTGTCCACAAGTTGATTATGCCCTCTTTGAACAATTACTTTAAAACTTCCCACTATCTTCTCCAAGTTGGCATACCTGGTTTTGAGGGCATTAGCCCACTGTGGCCCCCATTGCCTGGCAAAGTAATAAAGTTATCTTTTTTTACTTCACCTATAACTCTGTCTCTGAGACTTGATTCAGTACTGGTGTACAGAGAAGCTGAGCTTTCAGCATCAGAGCTAAAAAACATTTCAAGAAACACTCTGTTCTTGCCACTCATTTTCTGTCTGATGGAGAATGAAATAAAATTTCTTTCTTTTTTTTAAAACTAAAGCTTAAAACATCCCCAAACTCTAACAGACATTTGTCTGTTTTATTATTATTATTACTAATTTATGTATTTGTCGGCTGTGCTGGGTCTTTGCTGCTTTGTGAGGGCTTTCTCTAGCTGCAGAAAGCGGGGCTTTCTCTTCACTGTGGTGCACTGGCTTCTCTTTGCGGTTGTTTCTCTCATCGTGGAGCGCTGGCTCTGGGCGCTCAGGCTCAGTAATTGTGGCACATGGGCTTTGTTGCTCCGCAGCGTGTGGAATTTTCCCAGACCAGGGCTTGAACCCGTGTCCCCTGCTTTGGCGTGCAGATTCCTATACTCTCTTACGTGTGCAATAGTCAACAGCATTATGTCTAATCAATGTACATATCCTAATTTAAAAATAATACTATTGGGAGAATGGTGCTTATAGACTTGCTCCAAGGCAGAGTTGCCACAAACCTTCAATTTATAAAAAGCACAGTATCTTAGAAATACAATAAAACATATACATGTGTATATATATATAAAGTATATTTATATGTCTATGATCATTTTTACCCTTAATTACATACATGAGTACATGTACATACTCACTTATATGTATACACACATAAGTTGTATATGCATGTATATGTATATATTCATTTATACACTCAGTATATACACTCATATGTATGAGTCTGCAATTACATTGCCACAATATAATTATATATTTTCAGGCTTCTATAATATCATCTTGGGCTTCCCAGGTAGTGCAATGGTAAAGAATCTGTCTGGCAATGCAGGGGATGTGGATTTGATCCCCGGGTCAGAAGATCCCCTGGAGAGGAAATGGCAACCCACTCCAGTATTCTTGCCTGGGAAATCCCAGGGACAGAAGCGCCTGGCAAGCTTCAGTCCATGGGTTTGCAAAAGAGTTGGTCATGATTTAGTGACTAAATAACAATAAAACCATCTTAGCCACTCTACCGTTGTCTTTAGCTTTCGGAAGTTCACATATATCTTGGTGTGGATTTCCTTTTTTGGGAATTCTTTCAGTTTCTTTCATCTGTAGATGTATATCTTTTCTCAATTTGTGAAGTTTTCAGCCACTATTATTTCTTTGAATTTTTCAACCATTCCCCCCACCCACCCCACCCCCATTCTTTCTCTTCTTTCGAGAATCCAGTGATTAGATCTTTTGTTACTTTCCCACAAGTCCACAAGGCTCTAATTTTTATTTGTCCCAGGAAACTTTATAATTGCACATAAAAGCAATTTTTGGTGATAGCTGCTTTAAAATCTTTGTCAGATAATTCCAGTATCTGTTTCATCTCAGAATTGGCTGTTGAACGTCTTTTCTCATCCAATTTGTGATTTTTCCTGATTCTTAGTATGATGGATGATTTTCTATTGTATCCTAGGCATTTTGGATATTGTTAGGAGACTCTGAACCCTATTTAATCATATTTTAGTAGGCAATTAAGATGTAGCTCTTGGCTTATTTTCATGGTCTGTGGTTCCAAGAACAATTTAATTTTTTCTAGCTCTTGAAGTGCTGTTATGTTCTCCTAAGTTCACTTGGGGCCACCTTACCCTTCTCTGTTCCTGGTATTACCAGGTGGGTGGGGGAGGCACAACAGAACCTCAGGCAGTCCCTGGGCTGCCCAACATTGGCAGGATCCTTGATTCCATTTGTTTGACTTAGTATGAATAGAATGCTAGATTTCTAATTAAAAAAATAGATATGCGACAAGCAACAAAGGTTTACTGTATAGCACAGGGAACTGTAGTCAATATTTTATAATAACCCATAATGAAAAATAATCTGAGAAATAATATATGTGTATATGTATAACTGAATCACTTTACTACGTACCTGAAACACTGTAAGTAGACTATACTTCAATAAAATATATACATCAAGAGAGAAAAGTAACTGAAAGTGGAAGTTTAGAATTTCAGTTTATACAGTATCCTCAACAAGGAACAACAACAATAAAAAATAATAACAGGGCTTCCCTGGTGGTCCAGTGGGTAAGAATTCAGCTTTCAATGCAAAGGACACTGCTTAGATCCTGGTCCAGAAAGATACCACATGCCATGGGGCAACTGAGCCCATGTGCCACAACTAATGAGCCCACATTCTGGAGCCTGCGAGCCACAACTATTGAAGCCCGAGTGCCTAGAGGCTGTGATCTGCAGCAAGAGACGCCACTGCAATGAGAAGCCCTTGGACCACAAATAGAGAGTAACCTCCGCTCACAGCAACTAGGTAGAGAAAGCTGGCTCACAGCAACGAATACCCAGTACTGCCAAAATCAATGAATAAATAGTACTTAAATAATAGCAGATTTAAAGGGAAATGACAGGACAAAGGAAAGCAGTTCAGGCTTCCAAGGGCTACAGACTGGGAAAGTAAATATATGGGCAGGAACTAATGGAGCAAAGGTTGTTTGGGGATTCCTCTGTTGCCATCTCTGGGCTGATTAGAGTCTGTCTTTAAGAAGAGGAAAATTTAAATTTTGCATTTAGTCAGACAAGGGGAAATGTTTTCTGCCTTTCTTGATTCTTAGTTGCCTTCATTTTAAAAAACAAAATTCAGCTGAGTAAATTTGAAGCTCCAGTTGGTTGTATTAAGCAGTTCATGAACTGGGCAGCATGCCATGCAGCAACTAGAAAGGTACAAAATTGGAGGCTTTGATAGGCAGAAGGGTGGGGTGGGGAGCTATTAGCAAGGAAGAGAAGATTATTTTTGCCCGAGATGTCTTCTTTTGGTGGGATGCAGACTGCTTCTTCTTCTCCCTCCAAGATGGAGAGGGCCACGTGACAGTTGACCTTGCTGGGGCTGACAACAAAATTTCATACTGGTTGATTAAGATGCCATTTCTAATGAAGGTTGAAACTGCAATTAGGTCAGGTCCTAAATGTAGGTTTGGTATCATTGGCTTTAGCACAAGTGATGCCATTTTGGACCTGTGGTTTTTCTTTCACAACTTCAAACAATATTTATGACAATGAAGCATATTTGGGAGTGACATTCTGGTTTCTTTCAGGTGGAAAAAGTTGGGAAACACCAGGACTAGATTGCCTTATGCAGGAAGTGGGGGCTGGGAAAGTGGGGGCTGGGAAATGCCAGGCCTCCTCTGTCCTGTCTCCCCTGACAGTGCACCTGTTGCAAGTGAGTTTGGAGTCATGGGCGGGGCTTTCTGTTAGGTGTCTGCTGGGCTTCCCTTTCCTGGTCCTTGGGTCAGAGGCAGCTTTTCTCAGGATTTCATTTTGGTCTGTCTTGCTTTCCCACATCCAGTTTAAGATACTAGGGAGAAAAAAAGTTGAACCCAGGGAACTCATGGCTTGTTGTTCCTCAATTCCTGAGGTCCTTAGCCAGTTTGCCTTCTCTTTTCCATCAGAATCCTATTATGGTTGTTTATTTTTATGGTTGTATTTAGAGATGAGAAGAACTTCCCTGGTAGCTCAGCAGTCAAGAACCCACCTGCAAAGTAGGAGGTGGGGGAGACTTGGGTTTGATTCCTAGGCTGGGAAGATCCCCTGGATGAGGGCATGGCAACTCACTCCAGTATTCTTGCCTGAGGAATCTTGGACAGAGGAGCCTGGTTGGCTAGGATTCATGGGGTCACAAAGAGTCAGAAACAACCAAAGTGACTGAGAACACATGCATACATAGAGGAGAGGAGCAGAGAAATGTGTGTAGAGGAAAAAAAATCTGCCATCCAGGTTAATTTAGACTGGTTATTTTTAAGGTCCCAGGGACTTAGGAAGAACCTTTGACTTTCCCCTTAACTGCCTAACAGAATGTAGACAGGATGTGTTGCAGGAAGGGAGCATCACCATACTCAAACAGCATGAGCTAAGTGTGGAGACAGGAAGGATCCTAGCAGAGTCCCTCTGTTTCTGGAAGGCTCAGGAAACATTTGTTGATCCAACCTTTGCTTTCACATCTCTCTATGAACTGCCTTCCTCCCCTTGGGAAGTCCCAAACTACTACCTCCAACAACCTCTTTTGTCTTCAGTTAAAGGTGGTATTTATGTGAAGGTTTCAACTATTTTGGTAAGTTACTCAGTTTTCCTGGGTCTCTCCCATATATATATATTGTTTTCTCCTGTTAATCTGTCTCACAGCAATTTAACTTTTAGACCAGTCCAGAAAAGGGAAAATTTTCCTTCCTGACAAATGGAGGCAAAAATGAGTCTCTGGGAATTACTCCAAATAGTCAACATGTAAAATTAGGTGCATGACAAAGCTAATGGAGGTGATGGAATCCCAGTTGAACTATTTCAAATCCTAAAAGATGATGCTGTGAAAGTGCTGCACTCAATATGCCAGCAAATTTGGAAAACTCAGCAGTGGCCACAGGACTGGAAAAGGTCAGTTTTCATTCCAATCCCAAAGAAAGACAATGCGAAAGAATGCTGAAACTACCCCACAATTGCACTCATCTCACACACTAGTAAAGTAATGCCCAAAATTCTCCAAGCCAGGCTTCAAGAATACGTGAACTGTGAACTTCCAGATGTTCAAGCTGGTTTTAGAAAAGGTAGAGGAACCAGAGATCAAATTGCCAACATCCGCTGGATCATCGAAAAAGCAAGAAAGTTCCAGAAAAATGTCTACTTCTGCTTTATTGACTATGCCAAAGCCTTTGACTGTGTGAACCACAACAAACTCTGGAAAATTCTTCAAGAGATGGGAATATCAGACCACCTAACCTGCCTCCTGAGAAATCTGTATGCAGGTCAGGAAGCAACAGTTAGAACTGGACATGGAACAACAGACTGGTTCCAAATAGGAAAAGGAGGCCGTCAAGGCTGTATATTGTCACCCTGCTTATTTAACTTTATATGCAGAGTACATCATGAGAAATGCTGGGCTGGAAGAAGCACAAGCTGGAACCAAGACTGCAGGGAGAAATATCAATAACCTCAGATATGCAGATGATGCCACCCTTACGGCAAAAAGTGAAGAACTAAAGAGCCTCTTGATGAAAGTGAAAGAGGAGAGTGAAAAATTTGGCTTAAAGCTCAACATTCAGAAAACTAGGATCATGGCATCCAGTCCCATCACTTCATGGAAAATAGATGTGGAAACAGTATCAGATTTTATTTTTTGGGGCTCCAAAATCACTGCAGATGGTGACTGCAGCCATGAAATTAAAAGATTCTTACTCCTTGGAAGAAAAGCTATGATCAACCTAGACAGCATATTAAAAAGCAGAGACAGTACTTTGCCAACAAAGGTCAGTCTAGTCAAAGCTATGGTTTTTCCAGTAGTCATGTATGGATGTGAGAGTTGGACTATAAAGAAAGCTTAGCGCCGAAGAATTGATGCTTTCGAAATGGGGTGTTGGAGAAGACTCTTGAGAGTCTCTTGGACTGCAAGGAGATCCAACTAGTTCATCCTAAAGGAGATCAGTCCTGAGTATTCATTGGAAGGACTGATGTTGAAGTGGAAACTCCAATACTTTGGCCACGTGATGCGAAGAGCTGACTCATTGGAAAAGACCCTGATGGTGGGAAAGATTGAAGGCAGGAGGAGAAGGGGATGACAGAGGATGA
>NW_011494887.1:116418-120003 GCF_000754665.1 Bison bison bison
ATCACCAACTCAATGGAGATGAGTTTGAGTAAATTCCAGGAGTTGGAGATGGACAGGGAGGCCTGGCATGCTGTGATTCATGGCATCATAAAGAGTTGGACATGACTGAGCGACAGAACTGAACTGAGATAGTTCTCATTAATACCTAGCCAAAGCTACGAATAATTAAAAAAACAATTTTTGATCAATTATGCAGAAAAGATCAAATTGTTTACCTCTTCTCTTTATAAAAATATTATAAAATATGAAGAGGCAATTGAAACATATATAGCCATGTATTTTGAGGATATGCTGCTGTCTGGAAAATCTGGGACTGAGAAATCATTTTAATTTTGAATCTACCAAGTCCTGAATTTTTTATATTTCATCTCAGTTTTCTTAAAAACCGGAGAGTTCCCTTTTAAATTGCCCTCTTTCTACCTGTCATAGGCAGGCACTGACAGCTTCCTCCAGGCTCTCATCTCTCACGTAATAGTCTACTCAATGTCCTTCAAGGAGATCAAACCAGTCAATCCCAAAGGCAATCAACCCTGAATATTCAGGAAGGACTGATGCTAAAACTGAAGCTCCAAAACTTTGGCCACATAATTCAAAGAGCCGACTCATTGAAAAAGACCCTGTTGCTGGTTGGATGGTTGGATGGCATCAGTGGCTCAACGGACATGAGTTTGGGCAAACTCAGGGAAATGGTGACGGACAAGGAAGCCTAACATGCTGCAGTCCATGGGGTCGCAAAGAGTTAGACATAACTTAGCAACTGAAGAACAACAACAAGGTCCTTCTACCTTCCTCCTGCTGCCCAGTCTTTAAGTCAATGCAGTGTGTTTTTGGGTTTTGTTACAGGAGCACTTAACTTTTAGGTAAAAAGTTTGCTCTGTTTATCCAATGCTGTGTAACAACTGAGAACTGCAGACTGCAAAAGCAACTCCATGCCTACTCCCTCCCCACTCCACTCCCACCTCCAGACTCAGAGATCTGACCAAACTCTACCTGGCTTCCAGCAGCGTAAAGCCACGTATTTGGGACAACTCTACACGCCTTAAGTTCCAGCCTTGAAAAGCTCAAGGCTGCCAGAAGAATAGGTTTTTTCTTCCAGTCAAAACCTTCTTCATTTTTCTTAAATTGTTTGTTTTAGAAAACTTGCACTTTGCAATTTTAAGTCCTTTCTTTGTTCCTTTGAGATGTATATGTCTCTTCTACAATCCAGGACTGTCTTTCTGGAGGACTTCTTTTGCAGTGTAATAATCCAGAAGGTTAGGGTCTTAGCGGACAGGGATGGTCTAATCACATTCCTTAAAATCTTTAGCATGCCTCCTTTAGCACACCACATGTTTTGGGGGCTGGGGCGCAGGGCTGAAGAATCCTGGAGGGCTTGCTGGTTGGGTCTGGCTGGAGTCTCTCATGAAATGCTGGCAGACAGAGGCTAAAACTGGAACAGCTCGGGGCTAGAGCAGCTGGATGAGATGTTTGGATGGCATCATTGACTCAATGGACAGGAGTTTGAGCAAATTCCAGGAGATAGTGAAGGACAGGGAAGCCTGGTGTGCTGCAGTCCATGGGGTTGCACAGAAGCAGACATAAATGAGCAACTGAACAACAAAGAGCAGCTGGGGGCTGGGGCTAGCTGGGCAACTCACTCACTTTCTGTGGTCTCTGGGTCTGGCTGAATGAGCTCTCTGCATGGACTGATCTGGGCCTCAGGACAGCTGGTTGACTTACATGCCAGCTACAGACATTCAGGGGCTAGTATCCCAGTGAGTAGAGGCATGCTTTTTTTGATCTAGTCTTGAAATTCAGCATCTATTCCAGGCATTCTAAATGTTAATAGAATGTTACAAATGTTCCATGGGAGTCAAATCGCCTGGGGTAAGGGGGAGGAAAAGTTAAAAAGCAGACCCCATTTCATGAAAAGAGGGTCAAAGTCACATTGCAGATAAAGCCAAGGAATGGGGCCATTTTGGGGAAAAACAGTTTTCCACAATTATCTACATTTAAAGCATTCAGATTGAATATGCTATAGTCTTCTATGTCCATAAATAGAAAAATAATTTTGTCCCTTTATTTTCTATTGGAACTTTAGATTTTCTTCTGGATTTATGAGAGTTGCAAAATTGTAGACATTCATACAAGGCCTCTCAACTAGGAGAAATAGGCCTTATAAACACTGTTAGAAATCTGTGCTTTGGAGACTTTTCTTACCCAATTCATGCTCTGGGCAACTGTGACTGCCAAACCACCTTCATTATTAGTGCTGGCATTCAAACCCAGGGATTTCAATCTCTTACGATTATTTTTTTGGGTTGCCATTTAAAAACAAAACTTCCCTGGTGGCTCAGATGGTAGAGTGTCTGTCTACAATGCAGGAGACCTGGGTTCTATCCCTGGATCAGGAAGATCCGCTGGAGAAGGAAATGGCAATCCACTCCAGTACTATTGCCTGGAAAATCCCATGGACAGAGGAGCCTGGTAGGCTACACAGTCCATGGGGTCGTAAAGAGTCGGACACGACTGAGCGACTTCACTTCACTTTCACTTTAAAAACAAAACAATAAAAATTGGTAGTGAGATATAAAAATTAATAACACTGATCTTTCTATCCTTGAAAGTACATGCTCACTGAACAAAGTGGAAAAATAAAGATAAGTAAAAATGGAGAAAATAAAACCAGCCATGTGGAGTTTGAACTTCAAAAAAAAAAACTCTAATCTCAACAATCACTGATAAGAGGCAGGGTTTTGGGATTTTGTTTGATTTTCTCCTGTTAAGCTATCTAGGGAAATACAATAATAAGCAAAAAGTGCTTTTTTTGCCCCCTGATGATTTTTATTTATTATTATTATTTTTGGCCACACTGCTGCATGTGGGAGTTCCCTGATCAGGGATCTATCCCATGTACCTTGTAGTATTTATCCCATGTACCAAGGATTCTTAACCCTTGGACCACCAGGGAAGTCCTCCAAAGATTTTCAAAATTCATACTTACTCCTATCTTTAATTATTCAGAAAGTGCCAACAAAAGCAGATAGAGATAGTCACCTCCACACAGATAAAACCCTAGGTCCAAGTCTGAGCAACTTTGGGAGACTCCTAAGCAGATGAGCTTACCTGGAAGAGTGTTCTCATGGATCTTGAGGGAAAAGTAGCTGTGAAGCCAGTTCATTTTACAGGGATCAGGATGATGAGATGCTTAAACAGCTTCCTGCTTAGTTGGATGTAATCTACATATGATGGGCTTCCCAGGTGGCACTAGTGATAAAGCATCTGCCTGCCAGTGTAGGAGGACCCAAGAGACATGGGTGGATCCCAGGGTTAGGAAGATCCCCTGTAGGAGGAAATGACATCCCAGTCCAATATGCTTGCCTGGAAAATTCCATGGACAGAGGAGCCTGGCAGGCTACAGTCCATAGGACCACAAAGACTTGGACATGACTGAGCACACTACATGTGATATGATGGACAGAAGCCTGGACTCTGAGGTGCAGCTGTTGGACCCTCATGTGGGATGGAGATCTGAGCCTTCCCTATCTCCATCTGTCTGTGTCATACTCTGTGCTCCCTGTATCAGAGTGTTAACTTGGCACTAGA
>NW_011494887.1:120103-132447 GCF_000754665.1 Bison bison bison
CCTGGACTGCTTCAATCTAGAGTCAGTTCAATTCACTTCAGTTCAGTGGCTCAGTCATGTGAAACTCTGCGACCCCATGAACTGCAGCAGGGCGGGCCTCCCTGTCCATCACCAGCTCCAAGAGTCCACCCAAATCCATGTCCATTGAGTTGGTGATGTATCCAACCATCTCATCCTCTGTCATCCCCTTCTCCTCCTGCCTCAATCTTTCCCAGCATCAGAATCTTTTCCAATGAGTCAGCCCTTCACATCAAGTGGCCAAAGTATTTCAGTTTCAGCCTCAGCATCAGTCCTTCCAATGAACACCCAGGACTGATCTCCTTTAGGATGGACTGGTTGGATCTCCTTGCAGTCCAAGGGACTCTCAAGAGTCTTCTCCAATACCACAGTTCAAAAGCATCAATTCTTCGGTATTCAGCTTTCTTTATAGTCCAAATCTCACATCCATATATAACTACTGGAAAAACCATAGCCTTGACTAGATGGACATTTGTTGACAAAGTATTGTCTCTGCTTTTTAATATGCTATCTAGATTGGTCAACTTTCCTTCCAAGGAGGAGGCTTCTTTTAATTTCATGGCTGCAAAAAACATCTGCAGTGATTTTGGAGCCCACAAAAATAAACTCTGACACTGTTTCCACTGTTTCCCCATCTATTTGCCATGAAGTGATGGACTGGATGCCATGATCTTAGTTTTCTGAATGTTGAGCTTTAAGCCAACTTTTTCACTCTCCTCTTTCACTTTCATCAAGAGGCTTTGGAGTTCCTCTTCACTTTCTGCCATAAGGGTGGTGTCATCTGCATATCTGAGGTTATTGATATTTCTCCCGGCAATCTTGATTCCAGCTTGTGCTTCCTCCAGCCCAGCGTTTCTCATGATGTACTCTGCAAATAAGTTAAATAAGCAGGGTGACAATATACAGCCTTGACATATTCCTTTTCCTATGCGGAACCAGTCTGTTGTTCCATGTCCAGTTCTAACTATTGCTTCCTGACCTGCATACAGGTTTCTCAAGAGGCAGGTTAGGTGGTCTGATATTCCCATCTCTTGAAGAATTTTCCAGAGTTTGTTGTGGTCCACACAGTCAAAGGCTTTGGCATAGTCAATAAAGCAGAAGTTGATATTTTTCTGGAACTCTCTTGCTTTTTTGATGATCCAGCGAATGTTGGCAATTTGATCTCTGGTTCCTCTGCCTTTTCTAAAACCAGCTTGAACATCTGGAAGTTCATGGTTCGAGTATTGCTGAAACCTGGCTTGGAGAATTTTAAGCATTTCTTTACTAGCATGTGAGATGAGTGCAATTGTGCGCTAGTTTGAACATTCTTTGGCATTGCCAAACTAGCGCACCAGGCCTCCCTGTCCATCACCAACTCCCGGAGTTCACTGAGACTCACGTCCATCGAGTCAGTGATGCCATCCAACCATCTCATCCTCTGTCGTCCCCTTCTCCTCCTACTTTCAATCTTCCCCAGCATCAGGGTCTTTCCCAAGGAGTCAGATCTTTTCTTCAGGTGGCCAAAGTATTGGAGTTTCAGCTTCAGCATCAGTCCTTCCAATGAACATTCAGGACTGATTTCTGTTAGTATTGTAAACTGAAGTGAAAGTGAAGTTGTTCAGTTGTGTCCGATTCTTTGAGACCCAATGGACTGTAGCCTACCAGGCTCCTCTGTCCATAGGATTTTCCAGGCAATAGTCCTGGAGTGGATTGCCATTCCCTCTCCAGTATTGCAAACTCAGACTTAAATTATTTGGCAAGCATATTTTTTTTATCATCATTTTAGTACAGTCTGTTACAGGGCTAAATTTGTATTATATATAATCTCTATATTTTGACTGTCACAATATATCAGTAACATTTTTACATATAACAACCTATATAAACAGTCTTTGTACACTGGTATTTCTGATCCAGAGATGCAGTCATTGAAGAATATTGGAGTAGGAAATTTGGTGCCTTCAGGGTTTTCCCTAAATATTTTTCTATTAAAATACTCCTAACTCCAGCTACAAATAGAAACATGTTAACATTTGGTTCTATATTTTTCCACTCATTTTTTTTCTCTGCAATTTTCTTTTTAACATAATTGAGATTATATTGAGTATACTATTTTGTAGCCTGCCCTTTTCTACATCTTATATATACATATACGTTTTGATAATAATTTCAGTGGCTTAATAATAATCTGTTATGATATATGTCAATTTATTTCACTAATAAACTATTATCAGACTTTTTTGATTACCTCCAGTTTTCACTATTATCAAAAATAATGAGATGAACTTATTTGAAAAGGAACATTTTTGCACAGTCATGATAGTTTCTTAGAATAATGTTGCATTTGGGGATCAAAGAGAAATATTTAAGGCCTTTAATTTGTATAGCTAAATGGCCATCCAACTTGGTTTCATCATTTGCCCTGCCCCATTGATACCTCCATGTGTCATGGTGCCACATATTACAGTTAAAAAAACTTTCTTTTAATTTGATGCAAAAAAATAATCACTGAAAATAAAATCCAGTTCTTGTAAAGTTATATAGTCTTGCATGTTCTATATCACCCAAGGTCCAAGTTCTGCCTGTCTCTGTTTATCTCTTCTATTTCATCTTAAACTCTTTGCTACCCTACTCACTGTTGTTCCAGCTACACTGACTTCTTTTATGTTTTTGTTTCTGCTTTTTAGTTTATTTGGATTTTGGCTGCACCACAAGGCATGTAGGATTGGAGTTCTCCCACAAAGTATCAAACCTGCACCTTTGCAGTGGAAGTTTGAAGTCTAAATGTTTGGACCATCAGGGAAGTTCCTCCACTGACATCTTTTAATTTTCCAAGGGACCACCTCTTTCCTGCATCATGGTGCTCCTACATCTCTGCTCCCTCTATGTTGAATACTCACATCCCTTCTTTGAAATCTCAGTTTCACCTTCCTCTGGTGTTTTCAAGTTTGATAAGGAAGATGACTAGGATGAGGGTGGTATGACTAAGCTAATCATCTATTATTGCAGGAAATAAATGTTACAATTAAAAATAAAGTTAGAAATTTGACTCTTCTCTGCTCCACATGGGCTTCACCTTCCAAAAATCTAGTCCACATGGGCTTCTTCACATGATGTACCTGGGATTCCAAAGAGTTGCAGAAAGGGGCAAGCCCCAGGGCGGTGTTCGCCAGCATCTCATTCACAATGGCCTATTGCCCAAAGCAAATGGTCAAGCCTAGGTTCAAAGGATGGAGAAACAGACTCTACTTTTTGATGCGAGGAAGCTCAAAGTCATTACAAAGAGAGTAAAAACAGAGATCTGGTAACCTTTGGCTATTTTGTAAAGCATTGTGCAAATATTGCCATTTTGTAAACAATCTGCCTAGCTATTTTCCTCCTTTTCCTTTTCCTTCTTTTCACGTCTCCGTTGCCCTCCTTCTTTCTTTTGTTTCTGGGTGTTTGTTTTTAAAATTAAGACCTAGAAGGTTATCTTATTTGCTGTAACATAAAATAGTCAGAAATGGCCTGTCAATACTCTGCTGGCAAGAGTCATGGGGAAAGTTTCTTTTAACTTCCTTAAACAAAGCATCAGAAGTTCTTTAGGAGATTGAAAAGGTTATTCGTAAATTTAGAGAGTCCCTTCTGTCAACTCAGTCTGTTTAGTGGTTTAAATTAAATTTAGAGTAACAATGAAGTTTTAAGCGGTCATTCTCTGTGACAATCTTAGATACCCACTTAAATGATGAGAGTGAGGAAAAAATAGCCATTAAACAATGCTGATCTTCAGCTAGAAAATATAAGGCTTTCAGTAAACTTGTTCTGAAGTCATTGTTCAACAGTATTTCCAGTAAGTTATGTTTGTGGATAAGTGGATTTTTAAAAAGTTTCCATTTTGACTTATTTAGCTATTTCTTTTTTTCCTTCTTTCTTTCTTTTGGCACATGGGACCCCAGTTTCTTGACCCGGGATAAAACCTCATCCTCTGCATTGGAAGTTTGGCTTCCTAACCCCTGGACCTTCAGGGAAGTCCTAGCTATTTCTAAAGTAGCATTTCTCAAAATGTATTCAGAATAATGCTAAATATAAAGCATTTATGCTGCTTGCAATAAAAATTAGTAAATTATGGAAAGGCTATATAGGACACTCGTCATTTTAAGATTCACAAGTCTTCTCTAATTTTCCATATTAAAGTTTTAAGAAGTCCTGATGTACCTTTTAACTGCTTCACTTAGTGTTTCCTAAACTTATTTGACCATGGATATCTTTTTCTTCAAGTCACACTCAACAATATTCTGAATACAATTTAAGAATTAATTCTGTAGAAGAATGGCCCTTGGACAAGCAGTATACCTTCTAAAATTATTAAGAATAGAGACTAAGTAATGTCATTACTTATCTAAGGGTTGAGATCTCCAGAAATATTAGTCATCAGAGCTTAGAACACCTATAAATAAAGAAAAAGATCATAATAAATAGTGCACTGCTTGGCAGGAAGTGTTTATTCAATAAGATATACCAAATTCTTTCCCAAGGAACCAAATAAGGATGAAAAGAAACCAGGTCTTACAGATGAATCATGGAAAATTTTTAAAAGAGTCCCCTGAATTAAGAAAGATAAACATGTCTGATTCTTGCTTTCAAACAATAGTTTTTCTCCATGCTGTTGGAAAATAAAAGGATGAGAGATTTAGAATGAGTGAATTGATATTCTAAAAATATAGATCCATAAAGGCATAAAGGCAGATATTATTATGGCTCATGAGGATGAGATCTTTTTGTTTAGAAACCCATCCTGTCATGTTTCCAGAAGGGGAATTTCAAACTGGAAAAATGTTACTCTACTGATCAAGTGATCATATGCTACTTGGGTAATATCAACATAATTAAATGGTTCTGGTTCATCAGAGTTAAACAGTCTGTAGGATATCAGCATTTTCTACAATCTTCTTTAGGAATGAAATTGTGAGGGGAAGATGGGATGGCTATGGAACAACCTAATTCCTCCAAAGTGGTTTTGTCTGAAAGAGAAGGTGAGAACAGGCCTGGATATCAGATAGTAGATAGGATGTTGATATAAAAAAAGAAAAAAGGAATAATTTATATACAATTAGGAGAAATGCAAATATTTATTTTTTAACGCTGTATCAATGTTCCTTTGCCTAAAACATATGGGTCAAATCTATCTGCCAGTCTTCTCCAGCATATTTTCCTATACATTGTAAACCTGGAGGAGCTGATTAGCTGTTATGGGGATTATTTTCCTGACATATCTCACATCCCTTAACAATTTGAACTACAGTTTTTATCAATCCCTTTCCTTTAAAGAGACTTTTAGCAAGTTGGTAAGTATTTTCAATTCCCAGACAGAATGTTTGATGTAATGTTTTAAGAACCTTCCATTGGCCATTGGAGAGTAATAAAAGCTTTTGATCTTCTGTTTGAAGCCAACCTGATGGGAGTAAAATATCTCCTTGAGAAAGGGAATGTTGAAGTTCCTCAGGAGAATAGTGGGGTTTTATGTCAGTGGGAACCCACTCCAGTGTTCTTGCCTGGAGAATCCCAGGGACGGGGGAGCCTGGTGGGCTGCCGTCTGTGGGGTTGCACAGAGTTGGACATGACTGAAGAGACTTAGCAGCAGCAGCAGCAGCATGTCAGTGGGAATTCTGTTCCAGAGGTGGGGAGACTGAGAATTAAAAGTCTATGTTTCCATTTATGCTTGTTGGTCTATCATCCTATTTCCCTCTGCTGTTTTCCAGAATCATCCTTCTGATGACCTTGACAACGTATTACTGCCACCTCCTTGGATAACCTTGCATCTAGGAGGCACAGAATTTCTTGATAGTATTTGATGGGACTGCCATCTGAAGTTTTAAAGGTCCTCTTTTTCCAAATGGCAGCATGAGCATGAAGAAATAGGTAAGCATATTTGGAGTCAGTATATATGTTTACTCTTTTATTAGTCCCCAGTTCTAAAGCTGTGGTTAAAGCAATTAATTCAGCCAATTGAGCACTAGTCCCAGGAGGTAGGGAGCAACTTTCTAAGGTTCCAAATAAAGTTATCACGTCATAGCCTACTTTACGTTCTCCTTTCTCTATAAAGGAACTGCCATCGGTAAACATACTTACATCTGGATTTTCTAACGGTGTCTTTGAAGTCCTCCCTTGCTGAGTAACTTAAAGCTAGGACTTGATGACAGTCATGCTCTGATTTTTTATCTAATGACTCAGGAAGAAATGTGGCTGGGTTTAAAGTTGAGCAAGTTTTTAGCTGAGTTATGGGTCCTTCTAAGAGCAGGGATTGGTATCTGAGAAGCTGATTGTCTGATAACCACAATCCTCCCTTAGAGTTTAAAATTCCAGAGATATCATGTGAAGTAAAGACCACCATATCTCAGTCTATAAATAATTTAGTAGTTTCAGGAATGAATAGAGCTACTGAGGCCACTATTTGCAGACAATGAGGCCATCCTTGAGCTACAGAATTGAGTTCTTTCCTCAGATAAGCAATAGGTTGTTGTGAGTTTCTTTTGTGTTAGGACTCCCAGTGCTATTCCTGATCTAACTGTTATAAAAATGTTAAATTGGTTTCCTGTAGGCAGGTTGAGAGCAGGCCTGAAAAGAGCCTGTTGTAAAGGCTTAAATGCATGTATTTCTCCAGGTTCCCATTGTAATACCTTTTGTCCTAATTGTTTAGTCTCTTTTAATAACTTATGTAGAGGTTGAACTAGCTCTCCATATCCAGGAATGCAAATTCAGCAGTAGTCAGTTATACCAAGGAAACCATGGAGTTGTCTAATAGCACTAGGGAGAGGATGTTATAAAATGGGCTTTATTCTTTCCTTCCCTAAGGCTTGAGTTCCATGTGAAAATTTGAGTCCTTGACATTTCACTTCCTGCTACATATCTGAGCTTTAGATTTTGATATTTTGTAACCACACTGGGCTACATAATAAGAAAATCACAGGTAGCTTGGTCACACTGTTCTTTTGAGTCACCGCAAAGGAGAATGCCATCTACATTTTGGATAATTTTTATAAGCTCTGATGCCAAAAGGCAGTTAGGTCTTTAGCCAAAGCCTGCCCAAACAAGTGAGGAGTATCTCTAAATCCTTGAGGCAACACTGTCCAAGTTAATTGGGTAGCGGAATCAGATGGATCCTCAAAAGCAAACAAAAACTGTGAACTTTGGGCTAGAGGAATACAAAAGAAGGCATCCTTTAAGTCTAGCACAGTAAACCAGTCTGCCATTTCTGGGATCTGGGAAAGTAAAGCATAGGGCTTAGGCACCACAGGATGTAATGGAATTACAGCTTCATTAATGAGACAAAGGTCTTGTACTAGCTCCATTCTCCATTTTGTTTTTGTACTCCTAGAACAGATGTGTTACAAGGGCTGTTGCATTCAATTAAGAAAAAGTCTTGTTCTTTGAGATTTTTAATTAGGGGAATGAATCCCTGTTATGCCTCCAGTTTTAGGGGATATTGTTTTTGATGGGGAAATTGATTAGGATCTGTGTTGACTGAGCAGAGACTGCTCTTCCTATCTTTCCTCCAATTGCCCAAAGCTCAGGGTTAATATTTGTTTCTGTTAGGGGTAGACATAAGTTTTCTGTGGGTTTCATTTCATATGGCTTGAAGCTTGCATATTAGATAGTATATCTCTTCCCAGGTTGGGAGTTGGGCTTTGTGGTATTATCAGGAAGGCATGGGAAAAGAGAATGGACTCTCAGTTACGACTCAATGGTTGTGTAAAGAATTTTGTAATTGACTTCCCAGAAATGCCACATATAGTGGGTGATTTAGTTGAGGGAGGTCCTGGATTAGAAAGGGGGGCTGAAAAAGTGGCTCTTATATCAAGAGGAAAGTTAACAGCGCAGTCTCCTATGGTCAGAATAACCTGAAGCTTCGTGCTGTGATGAGGACGGGAGCCAAAGTGGGAAGCCCTGGACCCCATCAGTCTTGATTTTGGGTCTGAGGAACCGATTTCAGAGACCTACGTCTCTGAGGGCAATTCCTCTTCCAATGATCACCTCAACAAAGGGGGCATGACTTAGGTGGCAGTATCTTAGCCTGGGGGCATTTTCCATCCTTGCCACAGAGGAAACAGGCTCCAGGCTTTAGCTTTTTGTCTGTTTTAGCTCCTGTTTTGGGAGCTCTAAAGTTAACTCCCTGTAGTGACATAATGAGAGTTTCAGCCTTTTTCTTATCTCTCCTCTCTTTCTCCTTACATTCCTCCTGATCTCTCTTACAGAACACAGGTGTGGCAGTCTTTAGGAGGCTCTCTAGATCTTGTTTGGAAAGTTTTGGAACTTCATCTTAATGAATGGGGCTGATCGAGTAATAAGTTTATCCTTGAGAATAATTTGGCCCTACATAGATTTCGGGTCCATTGGAGTATGTTTCTTCAATGTCTCCCTGAGCCTTTTCCAGAAAAGTTTAAGGACTTTCCTTTTCTTCCTGATTTATTTTGGGAAACTAAGTAGTTTAAAGGCTTAGTTTGTGCCTTCTTCAAAATTTCCATTGTTGTTCAGTGGCTCAGTCATGTCCAACTCTTTGCAAACCCATGGACTGTGGCACACCAGGCCTCCTTGTCCTTAACTATCTCCCAGAATTTGCTCAAACTAATGTCCACCGAGTTGGTGATGCCATCCAACCATCTCGTCCTCTGTCATCCCCTTCTTTTCCAGCCTTCCATCTTTCCCAGGATCAGGGCCTTTTCCAATAAGTCAGTTCTTTGCTTCAGGTGGCCGAAGTATTGGATTTTCAGCTTTAGCATCAGTCCTTCCAATGAATATTCAGGACTTATTTCCTTTAGGATTGACTGGTTTGATCTCCTTGCAGTCCAAGGGACTCTCAAGAGTCTTCTCCAACACCACAGCTCAAAAGCATCAATTATTTGGCACTCAGCCTTCTTTATGGTCCAACTCTCACATCCATACATGAAAACCATACTTTTGATTATACAGACCATTGTCAGCAAAATAATGTCTCTACTTTTCAACATACTGTTTAGGTTTGTTCTAGCTTTTCTTCCAAGGAGCAAGTGCAAACACAATGTTTAACTTGACATCTTTATGTCTTCTTTTGATCCTCATATTCTCAGTTTTCTTAGGCATTAAGTCACTATCCTGCAACCATTTCTCATGACCCTGGGCCATTTTACAATGGACCAGATATACAGGCTAAAAATTAATGATCACCAGTTGCGTTTCCCTCAGGCATATGGAGCAAAAGTTAATTACTACCCTTTCCTGGCTCTGAATGCTGATAATTTATCACACCAAGGACACATTCCTCTGAGAGCCAGGCAATCAGGACAAAGTGTAAAATTTCAGGTTAGTGGAGTGGGATGTTTATCGAAACAGGACAAAGTCTCAGAGTTCCTACACTAACTGCCTAACAATTTCTAACTCACTACCCCGTAATTGCACTCATTTCATATGCTACCAAGGCAATGGTCAAAATCCTTAAAACTAGGCTTCAATAGTGTGTGAACAGAGAACTTCCAGATGAACAAGCTAGATTTAGAAAATGTAGAGGAACCGGAGACCAAGTTGCCAACATCTGCTGGATCATAGACAAAGCAAGAGAGTTCCAGAAAACATCTACTTGTGCTTCATTAACCATGCTAAAGATGTTCACTGTGTGGATCACAGCAAACTGTGGAAAATTCTTCAAGAAATGGGAATACCAGACTACCTTACCTGCCTCCTGAGAAATCTACATGAAGGTCAAGAAGCAACGGTAGAACTGGACTTGGAACAACGGACTGGTTCCAAGTTGAGAAAGGAGTACGTCAAGGCTGTATATTGTCACTCTGCTTATGTAACTTATATGCAGAGTACATCATGTGAAATGCTGGGCTGGAAGAAGCACAGGCTGGAATCAAGGTTGCTGAGAGAAATATAAATAACCTCAGATATGCAGATGATACCACCCTTATGGCAGAAAGTGAAGAGGAACTGAAGAGCCTCTTGATGAAAGTGAAAGAGGAGAGTAAAAAAGCTGGCTTAAAACTCAACATTCAAAAAACGAAGATCATGGCATCTGGTCCCATCACTTCATAGCAAATAGATGGGGGAAAACGGAAACAGTAGCAGCCTTTATTTTCTTGGGCTCCAAAATCACTGCAGATGGTGACTGCAGCCATGAAATTAAAAGGCATTTGCTCCTTGGAAGGAAACCTGTGACAAACCTGGATAGAGCATTAAACAGCAAAGACATTACTTTGCTGACAAAGGTCCACATAGTCAAAGCTATTGTTTTTCCAGTAGTCATGTGAGAATGTGAGAGTTGGACCATACGGAAGGCTGAACTGAAGAATTGATGCTTTCTAACCATGGTGTTGGTGAAGAGTCTTGAGAGTCCCATGGGCTACAGGAAGATCAAACCAATCAATCCTAATTGAAATCAACCCTGAGTATTCATTGGAAGAGCTGATTTGAAGCTAAAGCTCCAATACTTTGGCCACCTGATGTGAAGAGCTAACTCATTGGAGAAGACCCTGATGCTGGGAAAGATTGAAGGCAGGGAAAGAAGGGGATGACAGAGGACAAGATATTTGGATGGTATCACTGACTCAATGGATATGAGTTTGAGCAAATTCTGGGAGATGGTGAAGGATAGGGAGGCCTGGTGTGCTGCAGTCCATGGGTTTGCAGAGTCAGATATGACTGACTGAACAACAGCAAATTCCTTCATGATGATATCAGATCCTCCTGACTAGCAAAAAACTTTTGTAAAATGGTTTCTTAATTGTATTGAACTCCCCCTTCACCAAAACCTTATATACTGACTTTCCCCCACTGCCTCTTTGGAACAGTCTCTCAGAGCTATCTGAAGTGTTACCTCCTGGGCTGCAGTCCTCGTTTCACTCCAAATAAAACTTAACTTGCAACTCTCAACTTGTGTATCTTTTTTAGTCAAAAAAGCCACCCACCCAGCCTCTTCATTGAGGTGTACTGAAGCAAAGATGGATGATATCTAGTCAACTCATTGGAAAAGACCCTGATGCTGGCTAAGATTGAGGGCAGGAGGAGAAGCGAGCGACAGAGGATGAGATGTTAGGATGGCATCATCAACTCAAAGGACATGAGTTTGGGCAAACTCTGAGAGATAGTGAAGGACAGGGAATCCTGGCACCCTGCAGTCCATGGGGTCACAAAGAGCATGAGCAACCAAGCAACAGAGAGGGAGAGGCAGTGAGGAAGTAAAGTAAAAAGGGTCTTAAGTCTTGCAAACCATCTTTGGGAAGGGTCAGCATTTGGAAGGGGTGTGTGAATCTCTTCTATCCAGACATGGGCATGGTCAGATTTTCTATGAGCTGAACAAAAGTACTTCCGTTTATAGCCAGGCAGAGGGGCAGGATCCTCTGAGGCAGGCTATTATGTGTGATTATAATAACAAAAGCCGCAAAAACAAGTCAAAGAAAGTTTCCAGCATGGAGTCAGAATTGGCTTCTTCTCTGCAGTAAAGTCAAAATTGGCTTCTTCTCTGCAACAGCTGGCCATTCCAGGATATATCTGCATGATAATGGCCTTTTTACTTTACTTCCTCAACTTCTGTCCTTCTCTGTTCTATAAAAGAACCTGGCATCCAG
The DNA here is from genome assembly GCF_000754665.1 of Bison bison bison. NCBI lineage: Eukaryota > Metazoa > Chordata > Mammalia > Artiodactyla > Bovidae > Bison > Bison bison. The sequence continues at coordinate 131,680 of NW_011494887.1, forward strand.
ACCTAGAGGGAGATGATTATTTCGAGACATTAGCCTGCCATCTACTCAGTGAGCTGGCTTTCTGAATAAAGTTGTATTCCTCGCCTCAACAGCTCATCTCTCAGTTAACTGGCCTGTCATAGGGGGAGCAGAACGTGCTTGGACTCAGCAACAGGATTTCTGAGACTGGATCATAAGAAGCCTTGCATCATCCAAGTGGGCATCTTGGAATGATTGCTCTGAGGTAAGCCAGCTACCACAAAAGTCTATCCTACATATAACCATTGTGCTGTGTGATTACCCAAGGCAGTCATGTGGCAATGCTGTGTGAAGAGAGGTATTTCTATACCTCTACTGTTTCCAACCCAGCCCAGTCACCAGACAGGCATGAAGAAGCTATGCTGGCCATTCAGCTCTATCAGGCTCAACATGGAGAAAAACTGAGGAACCACCTGACAGTCAAAACTGGAAGCCCAGAAATATGACCCCACCCCAATTCTCCCTGGGCATTTTAGCCATCTAAAGTCCCAGTCATTATGCAACAGAAGTGAGATATTCCCACTTGATCTGGTCAAATTCCTGATCTAAAAAATCATAAGCATAAAGATTAAAAAAGAAAAAAAGAAAAGATTGTTAATTTACACCTCTAAGTTTTGGAGTGGTTTACTTGTGTCTTAGTCCATTCAGACTGTTCTCACAAAATGCCAAAGGATGGGTGGATGGGTGGATTTATGAAAATTAGAAATTTCTTTCTCACAATTTTGAAAGCTTGGAAGTTCAAGATCATGG
>NW_011494887.1:132547-136991 GCF_000754665.1 Bison bison bison
TTTGGTGTCTGGTAAGAGCCAGCTGCCTGGCATTTTCCCCTGTAACCTTACATAGTAGAAAGGGGCAAGAGACCTCTATTAGGCCTCTTTTACAAAGGGACTAATCTTGAGGCAGGCGACAGACAAGCCATCCAAGGGTAAGCAGCTGGAGTTCATTTCCTGTGGACAGAAACTCCAAAATATGGATAGCAGGACAATCGGAGGAGGAGGCTGGGCCCTGCCCAGATGAAAGAGAAGAGACCACATATTTCTCATTCTTGTAGTTAAGGATGACAAGAAAACTCCTTCTTGACTAGAAAGCTCATTGGAGGTCAAAAGAGGAGTGATGTCAAAGCTCTTTGCTGGAATTCATGTTGGCTGAGAGATGCGCATGCACATGGGGTGATCCTGAGATATACCAAATACAGACTCAGAATCAGGCCAATCAAAATGATTGGCTAAAGGAAACCCAGAGGAAATGCCCCAATATAAGTGATTTAAACTACCACGAGGGCGCGAATTTCTCTCTCTGAGTCCACTTGTGTGTCTATCCATAAATACTGTACTCTTTTTCCTCCTAATAAACCCTTGTTTAATTATTTTCTGCCTTTGTGGGCATTCTTTTCTGCAAAACAGTGTCAGGGACTTGTCACTGACCACTGATCTAGTGGCTAGGATTCAGCTCTCTCACTGCCACGACCTGACCTCAATTTCTGGTTGGGAACCAAAAGCCTGCTTAAAGCCTCTGTGGGCCTAAGTCCACCCGAGATCAATCCCACTCATGAGGGCACTAAGTGCTCAGGATTTAAGCACTCCCCTAAAGCTCCCGCTACCTAATACCATCATCTTGGGGGTAGGACTTCAACATGTGAATTTTAGGGGGACACAAACGTTCACTGTACAGCAGCTACACAGCAAAAGATGACTGATCAGGGAGAACGTTCTCTTACCTCCACTCATGCTGTCTGATGTTAACCAGGCTAGGAGCTGGCTCCCTGCACTCTCATTGCTCTTCAGAGGTTTTAAGGGAAACAGCTGTCCTCTGACCTCTGGCATGGGTCCCTGGGCTGGGGGCCGAGAGAAACTGGTTACAGAAGATATGAGTGGCACACATCCGGTTTTATTCAAAATTGTTCAACTAGAAAATTACCCTCCAAAACAAGGAGAACCAGAAACACAAATTCTAGAGAGTAAAAAACAAGTCATGAAGAAATGGGAATTAGAATGTCACCAGACTTTTCAACAATATTGCCGTAAGCTTGAAGGTAATAGAACAATGCCCATAAAATGCTGAGTGAAAATAGTTCTCAACTTAGAATTTCCTTCACTTGGGTGGGGGCCTTAGTTCCTGCAGAAGAACTCAAAGATATTGTTCTGTATATCCCTTGAGGAAGAACCAGGATCCTACTTTAATCCCTGCACTATAGTTTCCTGATTGTTCCTCCTTTGTTTATGCATTCCCTTACTTCCCCAATTAGCAACTTTTTGGATCTGTTCCTTGCAACTAAGGGAGGTCTAAGAGGCTTAGGACTCAAATGGGTCTTAGGAAGCACCACAAGGAACAAAGCTAGTAGGGGGTGAAGGCATTCCAGCCGAGCTATTTCTATTAAAGTGTTGCATTCAATATGCCAGCACATTTGGAAAACACAGCAGTGGCAACAGTTTTCATTCCAGTCCCAAAGAAAGGCAATACCAATGAATGTTTAAACTACCACATAATTGCACTCATCTCACAAACTAGCAAAGTAATGCTCAAAATTCTCCAAGCCAGGCTTCAACAGTACATGAACTGAGAATGTACAGAAGTTCAAGCTGGATTTAGAAAAGGCAGAGGAACCAGAGATCAAATTGCCAATATCCATTAAATCATAGAAAAAAGCAAGAGAATTCCAGAAGGACATCTACTTTCGCTTCACTGACTATGCTAAAGGCTTTGACTGTGTGGATCACAACAAACTGGGGAAAATTCTTCGAGAGATGGGAATACCAGACCATCTTACCTGCCTCCTGAGCAATCTGTATGCAGGTCAGGAAGCAACAGTTAGAACCAGACTTGGAACAACGGACTGGTTCCAAATAGGGAAAGGAGTACATCAAGGTTGTATATTGTCACCTTGCTTATTTATATATGCAGAGTACATCATGTGAAATGCTGGGCTGGATGAAGCACAAGCTGGAATCAAGATTGCTGGGAGAAATATCAATAACCTCAGATATGCAGATGATACCACCCTTATGGAAGAAAGTGAAGAGGAACTAAAGAGCCTTTTGATGAAAGTGAAAGAGGAGAGTGAAAAAGCTGGCTTAAAACTCAACATTCAACAAACAAATATCATGGCATCCTGTCCCATCACTTCATGGCAAATAGATGGGGAAAAAATGGAAACAGTGACAGACTTTTTTTCCTGGGCTCCAAAATCACTGCAGATGGTGACCGCAGCCATGAAATTAAAAGACACTTGCTCCTTGGAAAAAAGTTATGACCAACCTAGACAGCATATTAAAAAGCAGAGACATTACTTTGCCAACAAAGGTCCATCTAGTCAAGGCTATGGTTTTTCTAGTAGTCATGTATGGATGTGAGAGTTGGACTATAAAGAAAGCTGAGTGCCAAAGAATGGATGCTTTAGAACTGTGATGTTGGAGAAGACTCTTGGACTGCAAGGACAGCAAATCAGTCAATCCTAAAGGAAGTCAATCCTGAATATTCATTTGAAGGACTGATGCTGAAGCTGAAGCTTCAATACTTTGGCCACCTGATGAAAAGAACTGACTCATTGGAAAAGACTCTGATGCTGGGAAAGATTGAAGGCAGGAAGAGAAGGGGATGACAGAGGATGAGATGGTTGGATGGCATCACCAACTCAGTAGACATGAGCTTGAGCAAGCTCCAAGAGTTGGTGATATACAGGGAAGCCTGGCGTGCTGCAGTCCATGGGTTTGCAAGGAGTGAACTGAACTGAAGAGGCTCAAGTCTTTATCCTGCAAATAAGAGACAGGGACAGGGAAAGGCTTTTGGACTCTGGAGGGCCCTGGAGGGTCCTGCTCAGTTTCACTATCGGTCAAGTACAAAAGTAGAATAAAAAGTTTCAAAATAGAAAAATCAGAAAAAAATTGTGATGCAAATTTTTTCAAGAAAGTGCTGAAAGATACTCTATAAAAACAAAGAAAAAGATAGGGTGCAAAAAATGAGAGATTCAAAGGAGAAGAGGTAAAGGAAAGTCTTAAGATGCTAGCTGTGCGGCTTCTAAGAGAAACAGTCTAGATCTAAGTTACAGTTCAGTTCAGTTCAGTTGTCACTCCGTCATGTCCGACCCTTTGCGACCCCGTGGACTGCAGCATTCCAGGCCTCTCTGTCCATCGCCAACTCCCAGAGTTTACTCAAACTCATGTCCATTGAGTCGGTGATGCTATGCGACCGTCTCATCCTCTGATGTCCCCTTCTCCTCCTCCAGTTCAGGTTTAAAAAAAAAAACATGTCTGTATTGGGGAGGGAGGTGGTTTAACCACATTAAAAAATGTATTGGAGGTATCTTACAGAACTATTGGAAACTATAGGAAGAATTAGTCAGTCACTCAAAGAGAATTAGCAAATTCACACCAGATAAAAGAAAAAAATTATATAAGAAAAAAGTGTAGTCTTAATATACCCTCTGACTCACCAGGGAACAATATTTACATTGTTACAGTCATAAGAGGGAAAAAAGTAAAAATGGGGACAAAAATCATAAAGAGTGGAGGTGGGGAAAGAAAGCAAAAATTGGAAATCAGTTAAATCTTTGTCTATTATAATACACAGAGTTGTGGATATTGTTTAAAATAGATGACTCAGGATTTCCCTGGTGGCTCAGTGTTAGAGAATCCACTTGCCAATGCAGGAGACACAGGCTTGATCCCTGATCCAGGAAGAAGCCACATGCCTTGGAGCAACTAAGCCTGTGCACAACTATTGAGCCTGTGCTCTAGTTTCCGGAGCCGCAACTACTGAGCCAGTGCTCCGCAACAAGAGAAGCCATCACAATGAGAAGCCCATGTACCGAAACTAAAGATTAGCCCCCTGCCTCATCGCAACCGGAGAAAAGCCCCCACAGCAATGAAGACCCAGTACAGCCAAAAAAAAAAAAAAAACATTTAGAAAAAAAATACATGACTCAAGAGGCTATATGTGTTTTATTTAGAAATAGGGACATAAATACCAGAAGAAACAGTTAAGTTGAAAATAGTTTGTTCTGTAGAAGGGAATGAGGGAGAAAGGCAGAGGAGAAAAAAGAAATGCTGAGTCCTATAAGCTTTTTGGTACTATATGAATTTTAAAATCACTCATGTGATACTTTTATAAATGTAAAAAGTCTTTAGCTTGGGCCCTTGTTCAGTTCAGTTCAGTCACTCAGTTGTGTCTGACTCTTTGCAACCCCATGAATCACAGCACGCCAGGCCTCCCTGTCCATCACCAACTCCCAGAGTT
>NW_011494887.1:137102-143910 GCF_000754665.1 Bison bison bison
AAAAAATAAAGTCTGACACTGTTTCCACATCTATTTCCCATGAAGTGATGGGACCAGATGCCATGATGTTAGTTTTCTGAATGAGCTTTAAGCCAACTTTTTCACTCTCCGCTTTCACCTTCATCAAGAGGTTTTTAAGTTCCTCTTCACTTTCTGCCATAAGGGTGGTGTCATCTGCATATCTGAGGTTATTGATATTTCTCCCGGCAATCTTGATTCCAGCTTGTGCTTCCTCCAGCCCAGTGTTTCTCATGATGTACTCTGCATAGAAGTTAAATAAGCAGGGTGACAATATACAGCCTTGATGTACTCCTTTGATATTAAAAATAAAATTGGAGTTTCTTAGGAATGAAGTATATAAATAATTATTTTTCTTTTTCTAAAAGTAGGAAGGGAACTTCCTTGGTGGTCCAGTGTGTAAGACTCTAAGCTCCCAATCCAGTGGGCCCAGGTTCAACCCTGGTCAGGGAACTGGATTTTGCACACTTCAACTAAGAGTTCACATGCCACAGCTAAAAGATCATCCAGGTCACAAGTAAAAAAAATAAAGTCCCACATGTTGCTGAGGCAGAAGGCAGATGGCCCGCCCCCCAGGTAAAGTGATAGGAGATTCATTCCCTGTGGACCAAAACCCCAAGAGGAGAACAGCAGGACAATTAAGAGAGGAGACTGGGGGTGGGGGGTGGGGGGCAGAGAATGGCATCATGTATATGGATGGCTGATTCCCTTCACTGTTCACCTGAAACTATCACAACATTGTTAACCAGCTGCACCCCAACACAAAATGTTTTTGGTGTTAAAAACAAAAAGAGAGAGAGAGGTGGCTGGGCTCTGCCCAGGCCACATATATGTCATTCTTGAAGTCAGGAGACCTCCCGGACTACACTTGTGCAGAAAAGCTCCATGCAGGTCAAAGGGGAGTGATGCCAAGATATGCTCACTACTCATACTTTGCGGTAGAACCCGTCTTGGCTAAGAGATGTGTGCACACACATGGACATATCCTGAGATATACCAAATATGGACTGTGTACCTGGCAAATCAAAATGATTGGTTAAAGGAAACCCAGAAGAAATGTCCCATGTAAGTGATTTAAACTGCCATGGGCTTCCCTGGTGGCTCAAATGGTAAAGAATCTGCTTGCAATGTCGGAGTCCTGGGTTCAATCCCTGGGTTGGGAAGATCCCCTGGAGAAGGGACCGTCTATCCACTCCAGTATTCTGGCTTGGAGAATTCCATGGACCAAGGAATCTTGTGGGCTATAGTCCATGGGGTCGCAAAGAGGACGTGATTAAGGGACTTTCACTTTTCAAACTGTCACGGAGGCTTGACTCAGGGCCACTCTCTCTGAGGCTGCCTGTGTGTCTATCCACACGTACTGTACCCTGTTTCCTCCTAGTAAACACTTTTCTTGTTTTACGACTCTCCACTTTGTGGGGATCCTTTCCTGCAAAGCTGAAGGGCCTGGGCCCGTGTCACCCATCACTTGGGTGCTCTCATCATCGTGACCTGGCCTCTAATCACTGGCTGGGGAACCAAAGCCCCACTTCAAGTCGCTGGAGGCTGAGGACACCTGAGATCACGATAACTAAAAAAAGATCCCACATGTTGAAACAGTGATGAAGATCCCACGTGCCACAACTGAGACCAGTTTAATATACGAATAATACGTAAATGAGTAAATAAATAGATAAAAGTAGTATGTTTGTTGCTTCAAAATGAAAACTATGAAACTGCCCACTGCAGAAAATAATCATCACCATACAGAGTGTTTTTACAGAATATTTCCTAGTTTTCTTTTACTTTTTAAAATTATCTGGCTGTCCTGGATCTTCGTCACGAGGCTCAGGCTTTCGCTAGTTGTGATGAGTGGGAGCTACTCTGTAGTCGCGGTGCTTCCGCTTCTCATTGCGGCGGTTTCTTCTATTGCGGCTTGAGGGCTCTAGGGCTCAGGCTTCCGTAGTCGTGGCGCACCGGCCTAGTTGTCCTGTGGCACATGGAATCCTCCCGGACCAGGAAGGAACTGTGTCCCTCTGCATTGGCAGGCAAATTCTCAACCTCTGGAGCACCAGGTAAGCCCTGTATTCTTTTATTTTTATTGTGTACATAAATATTTTTATCTTATTACTATTTATTGAACAGTGTGAATCTGGGAGAGTCAAATCCTGCCCATACTACGTTATTTTTTTCCCATCCCTGACTTAATAAGACCTTGAAAGACGCTGCAGTTTTCTTTTCAGCTTCAATTATTACATCAACTTCCATTTCATTTTTCTTCTAAGGCAATATCTTTTTCTGTCTGGCTTTGACTTGAGAATTTGTAGAGTACAGGAAGAGGGGTTCTCTCTTTCACTCTTTCGCCTCTCCTGTTTCAGTTCTTTCTTCTCCATTACTGGGGTCAGGAAAAAGATTTAGAGAAAAGGAGGAAGGGCAGTGTATCTAACTGGGTGTATGATGCTCTCTCTTCTCTCTTGATTTCCTTGTATTGTGGTCAGCAGTTGATTCATGGCAGAAACCAGAGCTCTCCTGTGCTGGCTTTCCTGTGACAAAGATACAATTCCAACATGTTGTATATGTTGGTATTTTGAGAGGAAATACTTATATTACCTTAAAAAATTGCATGTCCAATGATATCTAACAATTGGTACACAATATCAATCACTTTTGAAATATGGGACCAAACAATTCTTTAGCAGATCTTTTATTTTATTTTATTTTATTTTTGTTTCAGTGTTACAGCTCCATTTTATTTAGAATATAGCAAGAGGGAGAGAGAGAGAGATAAAGAAAAGAGCGTAGGCACGCGGGAGAGAGTCCCTTTAGCAGATCTTTTAAACCGTTCCTTTTTTCCCCATTGACTCATTGTCATTCTATGTCAGAATAGAAAGAATATACACAGAATTTATACTATTGTAATATATTTTATGTTTAAAGGCCTTTTATTGATTATAATACATATGTATATCTGTATATGTATGCACAGCCATCCCTTGGTATTGAAAGGGGATTGGTACCAGGACCACCCCCCAACACCTCCATAGCTACCAAAATCTGAGGATGCTCAAGCCCCTTAAATAAATGGTATAGTATTTGCATATAACCTACACACATCTTTCCATACACTTTAACTCATTTCTAGATTACTTATAATACATAATACAATGTAAATCTATGTAAATAGTTGTAAATACAATGTAAATGCTATGTAAATAGTTTTGGAATGATAAATTCAAGTTTTGCTTTTGGAAACTTTCTGGAATTTTTTTTCTCAATGTTTTTAATTTGTGGTTGGCTGAATCCATGGATGCAGAACCTGCAGGAACAAAGGATTGACTGTATATGCATATATATAAATAATTTTTAAAGATTCTGATGATTTAGCTCTTAATGTGAAAAAACTCTTCTTGATTGGGTTATCATTACAACATCTATAAATTCACAATTAATCAGAGCAACATAAATATTTTACATTTTGATGAATAATTATCAAATATAAAAAGTAAAAAATTAATGGGAAGGAATCTCTTAATAAGATGGATGGTGCTCCTTCCCCAATTACTTCATTTATCTGTGTCTAAATTGCTACTTATTGCTAAAATGAGTGAGGGCTCAGCATCAATCCTATGCCTATTTTTTATCTTTATAGAAATAAGCATTGAGAAAATGTGATTGCATGAATATGTAGATGAAAATGGAAGGTTTTTTTTTTTTTTACAGCGATGCCAATCAATTCTTTGGATGCTTTCTGAGTTATTTTTGAAAAAGTCATACAGGTCTCTGTTCAAAATTGTTTTTGATGAGTTACCAGTTGGCAACTCAATTAAGCATTCTAATTTTGTTAGGCAAGTAATTGGAAATCATCCGACTTGCTAAAAGATTTATCTATTTGTATTTGTTGAGTGCATCTAAACTACTGTCCTGTAGACTATTCCATCTATTTGATTTATCTGACTGCTTCCTCATGTCATTTAAACTGTTGTTACCCTGACCTCCATTTAGATCTGAAAGTTGTGAAGTTGACTGTTTTTAGGTGAAATATACTTGGTGAGAATAGTTCATGAGAGATGCCATGCCTTTCACATTGCATCACATCAAGAGGCCCATAATGTTAGGTGGTCACACTCTATTATGCCAGTGTTAATCATGGATTAAGGTGATGACTTCTCAGTCCTTCATTGTGAGCTGTCTTTTCCTTGAAACTAGCTAGTAAATGGTGGAATGTTGCTTTGGAATTATGGAACTATCCTTTCATTCTATTGAACATCATTGATGATTCCTTCTTGAGTCAATTGCTTCCTTTTCTGGGCCTCTTTGCTTATTCTTAAAAATAAAATCCTAATAAAAATAGAAGAAAAATGCTTGCCATGTTTCCTTTCATTAGGATAAGGAGATGATACAACAGCTCTCTCCAATGGTGACAAGGTTTTAATGTGCCTTTAGCTTTGTTTTGTTTTTAAATTTGCCTTTTGGTTTTTTCCTTTTTGAGTATTTTGATCAATTCAGTAGATTTTCACATATTCAAAAACATTTAAATCAAGTATGCATGTGTGCTAAATTGCTTCTGCTGTGTCTGACTCTGTGTGACCCTATGGACTAGAGTCCACCAGGCACCTTTGTCCATGGGATTCTCCAGGCAAGAATACTAGAGAAAGTTGCCATGCCCTCCTCCAGGGGACCTTCCTGACCCAGGGATGAAACCTGCTTCACTTATGTCTTCTGAATTGACACACAGGTGTTTACAACTAGTGCCACCTGGAAAGCCCTTAAAAGAATCAGGGAAAAATTGTCCCAATCTTAACCAGAGGTAGCTATTAATCAGGTTTTCATAAACTTTTGGTATCACCTCAGTCCTGAAGTGAAAGTGTTAGTCTCTCAATCGTGTCTGACTTTTTATGACCCCATGGACTGTAGATTGCCAGGCTCCTCTGTCCGTGGAATTCTCCATACAAGGGTACTGGAGTGGGTTGTTCCCTTCTCCGGGGGATCTTTCCGACCCAGGGATAGAACCTGGGTCTCCCACATTGTAAGCAGATTCTTTACTGTCTGAGCCACCAGGGAAGCCCAGTCCTTGAACTCTTCCTTGTTTTTTATATCAACAAAAGGTCTTTGGCATCAGTTAGTAATATTTCCTAGAATCAGTCATTTCCCTAAGGAATACTGGTTCCCTTTAATGTAAACCTGTATTTAGACAACAAACTCTGGATCCTGGAAATGCCCAGTGCTACAAGAGTATTATTGCTTCTTGGACTTTTAATTGGACAAATCAGGAAAAAAAAATATATACATTATAAATGTATAGTAGTGCAATGAAAATGAACCAATGAATATATCTTTTACCTCTTACACTGAAAATAAAATTTGGTTTTATTTTACTTGCTTCTGAATAAAATTAACATTTGCTTTTTCTTATAATATGCATAAAACTATTTTATGCATATTTATATTATTATACATAATAATATGAATAATAATAATAGTAATAGTAGTAGGAGGACACCTACTGGAAATTAAACTACCAAATAAAATTTAAAATTTCTTTGCAATCCTTTTTATCTTCCTACTCTGAATATACATTCAAAGCACTGAGTGTTAAGATATTTTAAGATAATCATAATCATTTTCACATCAGAGTTATATTAGCATTTGATTGGGAGTTAGGACAATTTATTTTAATTTGTTTTCAGCTTTAAGAATTGCCTTTTGTGTTCCTGGTTTAATTTGGTTTTGGATTTTTTTTTGGCCATACTTTGTGGCTTGTGGGATTTTAGTTCCTCAATCAGGGATTGAACCCAGGCCCTTGGCAGTGAGAGCCCAGAGCCCTAACCACTGGAACATCAGGGAATTCCCTATTTTTGGATTTTTGAAGCATTTAAGCGTTCCAAAGGTTAAGATAATATAAAAAAGATTTAGTCAAAGAAGACTTATTTTCATATGTATTAGCTATCTTTTGCTGCATAATTGAGTACCTGAGGTTTAAGACAGCAATTATATTGCTTCTTGCCATTTTGTGTTTCTTTGACAGTTCTATTGTACTTGGTTTGGGTTTGGGTCACTCATATGATAGCACTAAGCTAGCACTGAGTTGGGCTGGAATCTATAAGAAGTTCTCTCTTACATGTCTCTGATCAGTCGCTCAGTCGTGTCTGACCCTTTGCGACCTCATGGACTGCAGCATGCCAGGCTTCCCTGTCCATCATCAGCTCCCAGATCTTGCTTAAATTCATGTTCATCCAGTCAGTGATGCCATCCAACCATCTCATCCTCTGTTGTCCTCTTCTCTTCCTGCCTTCAGTTTTTCCTAGCATCAGAGTCTTTTCCAGTGAGTCGGCTCTTCACATCAGGTGGCCAAAGTATTGGAGTTTCAGCTTCAGCTAAAACTGAAATCAGTCCTACCAATGAATATTCAAGATTGATTTCCTTTAGGATGGACAGGTTGGATCTCCTTGCAGTCCAAGGGACTCTCAAGAGTCTTCTCCAAAACCACAGTTCAAAAGCATCCATTCTTTGGCACTCAGCTTTCTTCACAGTTCAACTCTCACATCCATACATGACTACAGGAAAAATCTTAGCTTTGACTAGACAGACCTTTGTTGGCAAAGTAATGTCTCTGCTTTTTAATATGCTGTCTAGGTTGGTCATAACTTTCCTTCCAAGGAGTAAGCGTCTTTTAATTTCATGGCTGCAGTCACCATCTGCAGTGATTTTGGAGCCCAGAAATAAAGTCTGACACTGTTTTCACTGTTTTCCCATCTATTTCCCATGAAGTGATGGGATCAGATGCCATGATGTTAGTTTTCTGAATGAGCTT
>NW_011494887.1:144010-145526 GCF_000754665.1 Bison bison bison
GAAAAATCTTAGCTTTGACTAGACAGACCTTTGTTGGCAAAGTAATGTCTCTGCTTTTTAATATGCTGTCTAGGTTGGTCATAGCTTTTCTTCCAAGGAGCAAGCATCTTTTAATTTCATGGGTGCAATCACCATTTGCAGTGATTTTGGAGTCCAACAAAATAAAGTCTGTCACTGTTTCCATCGTTTCCCCATCTATTTGTCATGAAGTGATGGTACTGGATGCCATGATCTTTGTTTTTTGAATGTTGAGTTTTAAGCCAGCTTTCTCACTCTCCTCTTTCACTTTCATCAAGAGGCTCTTTAGTTCCTCTTCACTTTCTGCCATAAGGATGGTGTCATCTGCATATCTGAGGTTACTGATATTTCTCCTGGCAGTCTTGATTCCAGCTTGTGCTTCATCCAGCCAGGCATTTTGGATGATGTACTCTGCATATAAGTTAAATAAGCAGGGTGACAATATACAACCTTGATTTTCTCCTTTCCCAATTTGAACCTAGTCCATTGTTCCATGTCTGGTTCTAACTGTTGCTTCTTGACCTGCATACAGATTCCTCAGGAGGCAGGTAAGGTGGTCTGGTATTCCCATCAGTTTAAGAATTTTCCACATTCTGTGGCCTTGGAAATAAATGGAGGCTTAAGTACTTCAAATTTTTCTCCAAGTAGCTACTTTCTCCCTAAGATGATGTCACCTCTCACAAGTTTTCCCACGTGGCTGTCTTCAGTATAGTCTGGATTTCTTTATAACATGGCAAAAGAATTCCAGGAAAGCAGAATCTTGTCAAATCTTTTAAGTTCTGGACCTGGAACTGACACAGTGTCACTTCTGTCACATTCCACTTGTCAAAGTAGGTCAGAGGCCATCCCACCTCTTGCTGGGAGTAACAACCTCAGTGTACAGAGAAAAGAGGAATTGTAGGTGACCATGTTTAGAGACCACTGACCACATCATTGCTATCTTCTTCACCCTATCCCTCCACCACAAACATTTTTAAGATCAGTTTCTGATTTATCTTTGTTATGATTCTTTTCACAAATACTACCAAATGTATTTGCATATCTTGACTTCTTCTCCTTTTAAAATAAAAAAGTCAGATGATACAGCAAGTTTGCAGCCCTTGCTTTTTTCATTCACTATATCCTAGGGCTTTTTATTCTCCATTGTACATAGTGATCCTCTTCATAAAGGTAGTTTACAGAAAGTCAGAACAGAGCCTCCTAGAATGTACTTGGGGAACTTTATAGCTTATCCCCATACTTAAGTATGCTTTTAAGAGAAAACTTTAAATTACTTCATAGCACTTAACAGCAAAAATAAAATTATTGGATCATTAGTAAGTAGTGGAAAAGTGTCAGATAAGATCAGATCAGTCGCTCAGTCGTGTCCGACTCTTTTTGACCCCATGAATCGCAGCACGCCAGGCCTCCCTGTCCATCACCAACTCCCGGAGTTCACTGAGACTCACGTCCATCGAGTCAGTGATGCCATCCAGCCATCTCATCCTCTGTGGTCCCC
>NW_011494887.1:146569-148563 GCF_000754665.1 Bison bison bison
AATAGCTCAACTGGAATTCTATCACCTCCACTAGCTTTGTTCATAGTGATGCTTTCTAAGGCCCATTTGACTTCACATTCCAGGATGTCTGGCTCTAGGTCAGTGATCACACCATTGTGATTATCTGGGTCGTGAAGAAAAGTGTGTTAATTATTGCTGACATAGGGGAAGAAAAAGTTTTTTCCTTGACCCTCTTAGATACCCTGCGTGGGTCTAAAAATTAAACTGATAAAATAAATTAACAGAGAATAGCATAAAAACTCTATGAAATTTTTATACATACATGGGAGTCTTCCCAAGAGAATGATGACCCAAAGGAATGACCAGAGTATGAGCTTTTATATGTTCTATACAAAGAAGAAGCTCATTTGTGATGATTTGACAAGACACAAAGGTTTAGGCTAGAGGCAGTCAATGGTGAAGAAGTAACTAGGAAGATAATGGTTTAACACGATTTGTTCCTTGGCCTCAAATTCCCTGTCTCTTATGATAAGAATGTCTTTCTGCCTCCTGGTAGAAAGAAGGTGCCTCTCACATGGGAGATTTATGACTTGTTTCAGGAAAGAAGGGCTAGCTGGGTAGTAGAGGCCAGTGTGACCTTCCTGCTTCTGCTATTTTCTCAAAATTCCTCAGCTATTTATATTCAATATGCCAAGGTGCCATATTTGGAGATAGTGTGTTTTGAACACCATAACTGTAAAGTGCATTATTTACCACAAAATAGTCAACCTATTCCTCTTAAGAGCCATTAAATCCAATAAGAATATGTCAGGATATCTCCTCAAGAAAATTGGAGATATCAGGGGAACATTTCATGCAAGGGTGGGCACGAAAAGGATAGAAATGGTGGGGACCTAACAGAAGCAGAAGAGATTAAGAAGTGGCAAGAATGCACAGAAGAACTGTACAAAAAAAGTCTTAATGACCCGGATAATGCTGGTGTGGTCACTCATATAGAGCCGGACATCTTGGAGTGTGAAGTCAAGTAGGGATTAGGAAGCATTACTGGGGCTTCCCTGGTGGCTCAGACAGTAAAGAATCTGTCTATAATGCAGGAGACGTGGTTTTGATCCCTGGGTCAGGAAGATTTCCCGGAGAAGGAAATGGCAACCCACTGCAATATTCTTGCCTGGAGAATTCCACGGAGGATCCTGGCAGGCAACAGTCCATGGAGTCACAAAGAGTTGGACATGACCGCGTAACTAACACAAACACTACAAACAAAGCTAGTGGAAGTGACGGATTTCCAGCTGAGCTATTTCAAACCCTAAAAGATGATGCTGTTCAAGTGCTACACTCAATATGTTAACAAATTTGAAAAACTCACCAGTGGCCACAGGACTAGAAATGATCAGTTTTTATTCAATCCTAAAGAAGAACAATGCCAAAGAATGTTCAAACTACCATACACTTGTACTCATTTCTCATGTTAGCAAAGTAATGCTCAAAATCCTTCAAGCTAGGCTTTAGCAGTTCAGTTGAGTTCAATCTGGAGTTATTTCTCCGCTGATCTCCAGTAGCATATTGGGCACCTACTGACCTGGGGAGTTTCTCTTTCAGTATCCTACCATTTTGCCTTTTCATACTGTTCATGGGGTTCTCAAGGCAAGAATACTGAAGTGGCTTGCCATTCCCTTCTCCAGTGGACCACATTCTGTCAGATCTCTCCACCATGACCCGCCCATCATGGGTTGACCCACGGGCATGGCTTAGTTTCATTGAGTTAGACAAGGCTGTGGTCCTAGTGTGATTAGACTGATTAGTTTTCTGTGAGTATGGTTTCAGTGTATTTGCCCTCTGATGCCCTCTTGCAACACCTACCATCTTACTTGGGTTTCTCTTACCTTGGGCGTGGGGTATCTATTCACGGCTGCTCCAGCAAAGCTCAGCCATTGCTCCTTACCTTGGACAAGGGGTATCTCCTCACCACCGCCCTTCCTGACCTTCAACGTGGGATAGCTCCTCTAGGCCCTCCTGTGCTTGTGCAGCCAGGA
>NW_011494887.1:149001-152971 GCF_000754665.1 Bison bison bison
ACAAGAGATGGCAAGTGTGAATGTCGACATTCTAGGAATCAGCAAACTGAAATGGACTGGAATGGGTGAATTTAACTCAGATGACCATTATATCTACTACTGTGGGCAGGAATCCCTCAGAAGAAATGGAGTGGCCATCATGGTCAACAAAAGAGTCGGAAATGCAGTACTTGGATGCAATCTCAAAAACAACATAGTGATTTCTGTTTGTTTCCAAGGCAAACCATTCAATATCATGGTAATCCAAGTCTATGCCCCCACCAGTAACGCTGAAGAAGCTGAAGTTGAATGGTTCAATGAAGACCCACAAGACCTTTTAGAACTAACACCCAAAAAAGATGTCCTTTTCATTATAGGGGACTGGAATGCAAAAGTAGGAAGTCAAGAAACACCTGGAGTAACAGGCAAATTTGGCCTTGGAGCACGGAATGAAACAGGGCAAAGACTAATAGAGTTTTGCCAAGAAAATGCACTGGTAGTAACAAACACCCTCTTCCAACAACACAAGAGAAGACTCTACACATGGACATCACCAGATGGTTACTACTGAAATTAGATTGATTATATTCTTTGCAGCCAAAGATGGAGAAGCTCTATACAGTCAACAAAAACAAGATCAGGAGCTGACTGTGGCTCAGACCATGAACTCCTTATTGCCAAATTCAGACTTACATTGAAGAAAGTAGGGAAAACCACTAGACCATTCAAGTATGACCTAAATCAAATCCCTTATGATTATACAGTGGAAGTGAGAAATAGATTTAAGGGACTAGATCTGATAGATTGCCTGATGAACAATGGAATGAGGTTTGTGACATTGTACAGGAGACAGGGATCAAGACCATACCTATGGAAAAGAAATGCAAAAAAGCAAAATGGCTGTCTGAGGAGGCCTTACAAATAGCTGTGAAAAGAAGAGAAGCGAAAAGCAAAGGAGAAAAGGAAAGATACAAACGTCTGAATACAGAGTTCCAAAGAATAGCAAGAAGAGATAAGAAAGCCTTCTTCAGCGATCAATGCAAAGAAATAGAGGTCAAAAAGAGTCGGACACGACTGAGCAACTGATCTGATCTGAGTTCAGTAACTCAGTCATGTCTGATTCTTTGTGACCCCATGAATTGCAGCACACCAGGCCTCCCTGTCCATCACCAACTCCCGGAGTTCACTGAAACTTATGTCCATCGAGTCGGTGATGCCATCCAACATCTTATCCTCTGTTGTCCCCTTCTCCTCCTGCCCCCAATTCCTCCCAGCATCAGAGTCTTTTCCAATGAGTCAACTCTTCGCATGAGGTGGCCAAAGTACTGGATTTTCAGCTTCAACATCAGTCCTTCCAAAAAACACCCAGGACTGATCTCCTTCAGAATGGACTGGTTGATCTTCTTGCAGTCCAAGGGACTCTCAAGAGTCTTCTCCAACACCACAGTTCAAAAGCATCAATTCTTTGGCACTCAGCTTTATTCACAGTCCAACTCTCACATCCATACATGACCACTGGAAAAACCATAGCCTTAACTAGACGGACCTTTGTTGGCAAAGTACTGTCTGCTTTTCAATATGCTATCTAGGTTGGTCATAGCTTTCTTTCCAAGGACTAAGCGTTTTTTAATTTCATGGCTGCAATCACCATCTGCAGTGATTTTGGAGCCCCCCCAAAATAAAGTCTGACACTGTTTCCACTGTTTTCCCATCTATTTCCCATGAAGTGATGGGACCAGATGCCATGATCTTCGTTTTCTGAATGTTGAGCTCTAAACCAACTTTTTAACTCTCCTCTTTCACTTTCATCAAGAGGCTTTTGAGTTCCTCTTCACTTTCTGCCATAAGGGTGGTGTCATCTGCATAGCTGAGGTTATTGATATTTTTCCGGGCAATCTTGATTCTAGCTTGTGCTTCCTCCAACCCAGCGTTTCTCATGATGTACTCTGCATATAAGTTAAATAAGCAGGGTGACAATATACAGCCTTGACGGACTCCTTTTCCTATTTGGAACCAGTCTGTTGTTCCATGTCCAGTTCTAACTGTTGCTTCCTGACCTGCATACAAATTTCTCAAGAGGCAGGTCAGGTAGCTTGGTAGTCCCATCTCTTGAAGAATTTTCCACAGTTTATTGTGATCCAAATAGTCAAAGGCTTTGGCATAGTCAATAAAGCAGAAGTAGTTGTTTTTCTGGAACTCTCTTGCTTTTTCCATGATCCAGCAGATGTTGGCAATTTGATCTCTGGTTCCTCTGCCTTTTCTAAAACCAGCTTGAACATCTAGAAGTTCATGGTTCACATATTGCTGAAGTCTGGCTTGGAGAATTTTGAGCATTACTTTATTAGCATGTGAGATGAGTGCAATTGTGCAGTAGTATGAGCATTCTTTGGCATTGCCTTTCTTTGGGATTGGAATGAAAATTGACCTTTTCCAGTCCTGTGGCCACTGCTGAGTGTTCCAAATTTGCTGGCATATTGAGTGCAGCACTTTCACAGCATCATCTTCCAGGATTTGAAACAGCTCAACTGGAATTCCATCACCTCCACTAGCTTTGTTCATAGTGATAAGGCCCACCTGACTTCACATTCCAGGATGTCTGGCCCTAGCTGAGTGATCACACCTTTGTGATTATCTGGGTCATGAAGATCTTTTTTGTAGAATTCTTCTGTGTAGTCTTGCCACCTCTTCTTAATATCTTCTGCTTCTGTTAGGTCCATACCATTTCTGTCCTTTATCGAGCCCATCTTTGCATGAAATGTTCCCTTGATACCTCTAATTTTCTTGAAGAGATCTCTAGTCTTTCCCATTCTGTTGTTTTGCTCTATTTTTTTGCAGTGGTCACTGAGGAAGGCTTTCTTATCTCTTCTTGCTATTCTTTGGAACTCTGCATTCAGATGCTTATATCTTTCCTTTTCTCCTTTGCTTTTCACTTCTCTTCTTTTCACAGCTATTTGTAAGGCCTCCTCAGACAGCCATTTTGCTTTTTTGCATTTCTTTTCCATGGGGATGGTCTTGATCCCTGTCTCCTATACAGTGTCACAAACCTCCATCCATAGTTCATCAGGCACTCTATCAGATCTAGGCCCTTAAATCTATTTCTCACTTCCACTGTATAATCATAAGGGATTTGATTGAGGTCATACCTGAAAGGTCTAGTGGTTTTCCCTACTTTCTTCAATGTAAGTCTGAATTTGGCAATAAGGAGTTCATGATCTGAGCCACAGTCAGCCCCCAGTCTTGTTTTTGCTGACTGCAGAGCTTCTCCATCTTTGGCTGCAAAGAATATAATCAATCTGATTTCAGTGTTGACCATCTGTTGATGTCCATGTGTAGAGTCTTCTCTTGTGTTGTTGGAAGAGGGTGTTTGCTATGACCAGTGCGTTCTCTTGACAAAACTCTATTAGTCTTTGCCCTGCTTCATTCTGTACTCCAAGGACAAATTTCCCTGTTACTCCAGGTGTTTCTTGACTACCTACTTTTCATTCCAGTCCCCTATAATGAAAAGGGTATCTTTTTTTGGATGTTAGTTCTAAAAGGTCTTGTAGGTCTTCATTGAACCATTCAACTTCAGCTTCTTCAGCTTTACTGGTTGGGGCATAGACTTGGATTACCATGATATTGAATGGTTTGCCTTGGAAACGAACAGAGATCATTCTGTCATTTTGAGACTGCATCCAAGTACTGCATTTTGGAGTCTTTTGTTGACCATGATGGCTACTCCATTTCTTCTACAGGATTCCTACCCACAGTAGTATATATAACGGTCATCTGAGTTAAATTCACCCATTCCAGTCCATCTTAGTTCGCTGATTTCTAGAATGTCGATGTTAACTCTTGCCATCTCCTGTTTGATCACTTTCAATTTGCCTTGATTCATGGACCTAACATTCCAGGTTCCTATGCAATATTGCTCTTTACAGCATTGGACCTTGCTTCTATCACCAGTCACATCCACAACTGGGTATTGTTTTTGTTTTGGCTCCATCCCTTC
>NW_011494887.1:153071-167760 GCF_000754665.1 Bison bison bison
TGGAGTTTCTCCACTGATCTCCAGTAGGATATTGGGCACCTACAGTATCCTATCATTTTGCCTTTTCATACTGTTCATGGGGTTCTCAAGGCAAGAATACTGAAGTGGTTTGCCATTCACTTCTCCAGTGGACCACATTCTCTCAGACCTCCTCACCATGACCCGGCCATCCTGGGTACCCCCACACGACGTGGCTTAGTTTCAATTAGTTAGACAAGGCTGTGGTCCGTGTGATCAGATTGGCTAGTTTTCTGTGATTATGGTTTCAGCGTGTCTGCCCTCTTATGCCCTCTCACAACACCTACCATCTTACTTGGGTTTGTCTTACCTTGGACGTGGCATATCTCTTCACGGCTGCTCCAGCAAAGCGCAGCCACTGTTCCTTACCTTTGATGAGTGGTATCTTCTCACCACCACCCCTCCTGACCTTGAACGTGGAGTAGCTCCTCTCGGCCCTCCTGTGCCTGTGCAGCCACTGCTCCTTGGACGTGGCTTTAGCAGTATGTGAACCAAAAAATTGCAGATGTACAAGCTGGATTTCAAAGAAAGGAATCAGAGATCAAATTGGCAACATCCATTGGAACATAGAGAAAGCAAGGGAATCCAGAAATGCATCCATTTCTGCTTCATTGACTATGCTAAAGCCTTTCACTGTGTGGATCACAACAAACTGTGGAAAATTCTTCAGAGATGGGAATACCCGATCACCTTACCTGTAACCTGAGACATATGTATTCGAGTCAAGAAGCAACAGTTAGAATCAGCCATGGAACAACTGAGTGGTTCAAAATTGGGAAAAGGATACAACAAGGCTGTATATTGTCACTCTGCTTATTTAAATTCTATGCAGAATATATTATGAGAAATGCTGAGGTTGGATAAATTACAGCTATAATTGAGATTGTCAAGAGAAACATCAACAACTGCAGATATGCTGATAATATCACTCTAATGGGGCTTCCCAGGTGGCTCGGTGGTAAAGAATCTGCTTGCCAAGCAGGAGACTACAATTTGATCTCTGGGTCAGGAGGATATCCTGGAGAAGTAAATGGCGACCCACTCCAGTATTCTTGCCTGGAAAATCCCATGGACAGAGGAGCCTGGCGGGTTACAGTCCATGGGGTCATGAAAGAGTCGGACATGACTGAGCAACTTAACAACAACATCCATTCTAATGGTAGAAAGTGAAAAAGAACTAAAGAGCCTCTTGATGAAGGTGAAAGAGGGGAGTGAAAAATCTGGCTTGAAACGCAACATTCAAAAAACCAAGATCATGCCACTGATATGATCAGTTCAGTTCAGTCACTCAGTCATGTCTGACTCTGCAACCCCATGGACTGCAGCATACCAGCTTCCCTGTCCATCATCAACTCCCAGAACTTGCTCAAATTCATGTCCATCGAGTCTGTGATGGCATCCAACCATCTCATCCTGTCATCCCCTTCTCCTCCTACCTTCAATCTTTCTCAGCATCAGAGTCTTTTCCAATGAGTCAGCTCTTCACATCAGGTGGTCAAAGTATTGGAGCTTCAGCTTCAGCATCAGTCCTTCCAATGAATATTTAGGACTAATTTCCTTCAGGTTGGACTGGCTTGATCTCCTTGCTGCCCAAGAGGCTTTCAAGAGTCTTCTCCAACACCACATTTCAAAAGCAGCAATTCTTCAGTGTTCAGCTTTCTTTATGGTCCAACTCTCACATCCATACGTGACTACTGGAAAAACCATAGCTTTGACTAGATGGACCTTTGTCAGCAAAGTAATATCTCTGCTTTTTAATACACTGTCTAGGTTTGTCATAATTTTTCTTCCAAGTAGCAAGCATCTTTTAATTTCATGGCTGCAGTCACCATCTGCAGTGATTTTGGAGCCCAAGAAAATAAAATCTACACTGTTTCCATTTTCTCCCCATCTATTTGCCATGAAGTGATGGGACCAGATGCCATGATTTTTGTTTTTTTGAATGTTGAGTTTTAAGCCAGCTTTTTCACTCTCCTCTTTCACTTTCATCAAGAGGCTCTTTAGTTCATCTTTGCTTTCTGCCATAAGGGTGGTGTTATCTGCATGTCTGAGGTTATAGATATATTTCTCCTGGCAATCTGATTCCAGCTTGTGCATCATCCAGTCTGGCATTTCACATGATGTACTCTGCATATAAGTTAAAAAGCAGGATAACAATATATAACCTTGAGGTACTCCTTTCCCAATTTGGAACCAGTCCATTGTTCCATATCTGGTTCTAACTGTTGCTCCTTGACCTGCCCACAGATTTCTCAGGAGGCAGGTAAGATGGTCTGGTATTCCCATCTCTTTAAGAATTTTCCAGTTTGTTGTGACATACACAGTCAAAGGCTTTGGCATAGTTAATGAAGCAGAAGTATATGTTTTTCTGGAATTCTCTTGATTTTTCTATCATTCCATGGCAAATAGAAGGGGAAGAAATGGAAACAGTGACATATTTTATTTTCTAGGGCTCCAAAATCACTGCAGGCAGTGACTTCAGCCATGAAATTAAAGCTAGACATACCTAGACAGCATATTTAAAAACAGAGACATCACTTTTCCAACAAAGGCACATAGTCAAAGCTATGCTTTTTCCAGTTCAGTTCAGTTCAGTCTCTCAGTCGTGTCCGACTCTTTGCGACCCCATGAATTGCAGCACGCCAGGCCTCCCTGTCCATCAGCAACTCCTGGAGATCACCCAAATTCATCTGCATCCAGTAGTCATGTACAGATGTGAGAGTCAGACCATAAAGATGGCTGACCACTAAAAAAATGATGTTTTTGAACTATGGTGCTTGAAAAGACTCGGAAGAATCCCTTGGACAGCAAGCATATGAAACCAGTCAGCCCTGAATATTTATTGGAAGGACTGAAGCTGAAGCTGAAGCTGCAATACCTTGGCCACCTGATGTGAAGACCTGACTCACTGGAAAAGACTCTGATGCTGGGAAAGATTGATGGCAAAAAGGAGAAGGGAGTGGAAGAGGATGAGATGGTGAGATGGCATCACTGACTCAATGGACGTGAATCTGAGCAAACTCTGGGAGATAGGGAAGCACAGAGGGGCCTGGCATACTACAGTCCATGGGGTCTCAAAGAGTCAGATGACTTACCTACTGGACAACAGCAAGCACAGTAGTGGGATTGCTGGATCATATGGTAGTTTTAGTCCTAGTTTTTAAAGAATCTCATACTGTTATCCTTAGTGGCTATATCAATTTGTATTCCCACCAGTAGTTAAGAGAGTTCCTTTTTCTCCATATCCTTGCCAGAATTTATAATCTGTAGATTTTTTGATGATGGCCTTTCTGACTAGAGTGCAGTGATACCTCATGGTAGTTTTAATTTGTGTTTCTCTAACAATGAGGGATGTTGAGCATCTTTGTTTGTTGGTCATCTGTAAGTCTTCTTTGGAGAAATGCTTGTTTAGGTCTTACACCAACTTTTTGATTGGGTGTTTGTTTTTCTGATATTGAGCTGCATGAATTGCTTGTATATTTTGGAGCTTAATCCTTTGTCAGTTGCTTCATTTGCAATTATTTTCTCTCATTCTGAGCATTGTCTTTTCATTTTATTTATAGGTTCCTTGCCTGCGCAAAAGCTTTTACATTTATTTAGGTCCCATTTGTTTATTTTTGTTTTTATTTCTATGACTCTAGGAGGTGGGTAAAAGAGGATCTTGCTGCGATTTATGTCAGAGTGTTCTGCCTATGTCTTCCTCTAGGAATTTTATGGATTCTGGACTTGCATTTAGGTTTTTAATCCATTTTGAGTTTATTTCTGTGTATGGTGTTAGAGAATATTCTGATTCATGCTCTTTTAAAAATTTTTTATTTATTTTTAATTGAAGAATAATTGCTTTATAGATTTTTGTTGTTTTCTGTCAAACCTCAACATGAGTCAACCATAGGTACACATATATCCCCTCCCTTTTGAACCTCCTGCCCATCTTCCTCCCCATCCCACCCCTCTAGGTTGATACAGAACCCCCGTTTGAGTTTCCTGAGCCATACAGCAAATTCCTGTTGGCTATCTATTTTATATACGGTAATGTAAGTTTCCATGTTACTCTTGCCATACATCTCACCCTCTCCTCCCCTCTCCCCATGTCCATAAGTCTATTCTCTATGTCTGTTTCTCTGTTGCTGCCCTGTAAATAAATTCTTTAGTACTATTTTTCTAGATTCCGTATAGATGCATTAGAATCGATATTTATCTTTCTCTTTCTGACTTACTTCACTCTGCATAATAGGTTCTAGGTTCTTCCACCTCATTAGAACTGACTCAAATTCCTTTCTATGGCTGAGTAATATTCCACTGTGTATATATACCACAACTTCTTCATCCATTCATCTGTCAATGGACATCTAGGTACTTCCATGTTCTAGCTATTGTAAATAGTGCTGCAGTGAACAATGGGATACATGCGTCTTTTTCAATTTTGGTTTCCTCAGGGTATATACCTAGGAGTGAGATTGCTGGGTCATATGGTGGTTTTATTCCTAGTTTTTTAAGGAATCGCCATACTGTCTTCCATAGTGGCTGTATCAATTTACATTCCTACCAACAGTGCAAGAGCCCTTTTCTCCACACCCTCTCCAGCATTTATTGTTTGTAGACTTTTTGACTAGCCATTCTGACTAATGTGAGGTGACCTCATTGTAGTTTTGATTTGCATTTCTCTAATAATGAGGGATGTTGAGCATCTTTTCATGTGTTTGTTAGCTATCTGTCTTCTTTGGAGAAATGTCTGTTTAAGTCTTTTCCCCACTTTTTGATTTGGTTATTTGTTTTTCTGATATTGAGTTGTATGAGCTGCTTGTATATTTTAGAAATTAATCCTTTGTCAGTTGTTTCATTTGCTATTATTTTCTCCCATTCTGAGGGTTGTCTTTTCACCTTGCTTATAGTTTCCTTTGCTGTGCAAAAGCTTTTAAGTTTACTCAGGTCCCATTTGTTTACTTTTGTTTTTATTTCCATTATTCTAGGAGGTGGGTCATAGAAGATCTTGTTTTGATTTATGTCATTGAGTGTTCTGCCTATGTTTTCCTCTAAGAGTTTCATAGCTTCTGGTCTTATATTAGGTCTTCAATCCATTTTGAGGATGTTCTTTTACATGGAGCTTTCCAGCTTTCCCAGCACCAAAGACGTTGTCTGTATCATGCAAAACAGATAGCAGGAAATGTATGAGGATATTCACCAAGGTCTTTCTTGTCACTGAAAATATAAAGATGTGCCGGTAGCATATTATTATTTCCCTTTATATTTTAAAATTCATAAATGTTAGCTATTGTAATTCTAAGATAAAAAGATAGATGGACAGATAGTGTATGGAGTCAGGCCAACCTTTGATGCCTCAATAATGCATTGCCTTCACTATCTCTTACTGCACTGTCTTTGTTCGCAAAAGTTTTCTCCCTGGGAAGTGACACATTCTTTGATAAAAGGAAAAGGCATGGTCATTATACAAAGATCAGAGCTATTTCTAGCATCTTCTTTTAAAATACACCTAATTTCAGGGTTTCCATGGTCACTCAGTGGTGAAGAGACCACCTGCCAATGCAGGAGTTGATCCCTGATCCAGGAAGATCCCATATGCCGTAGGCTGCAAAGCAACTAAAACACGACTATTGAGACTGTGCTCTAGAACCTGGGAGCCATGACTGAGCCTACGTGCCACAGCTACTGAAGCCTGTATGCCCTACAGCCTGTGCTCTGCAACAAGAGTAGCCCCCAATTGCTGTAACAGAGAAAAGCCCGCAGAGCAACGAAGACCCAGCACAGCCAAAAATAAATAAACAAATAAAATATACATGATTTCAGAGCATAGATGAGAAAAAAATCTCTTCCTGTCTCCATCCAGTGCCAGGACACTATACATTGAACTGACACATGATAGATGAACGAGAGAAAAACAAACAAGTTTATAAACATGTGTCATACATGTAACACATGGGAGTTTTCAGAAATCAGTAACTCAAAAAATTTGAAGTTGAACTTATTCAGCTTCTTAGCTTCTTAGCAAAGGGACAATAAATTCTTAGAGAAGTGGCAAGACAAAGGAAAAGGACCTTGAGTTTCTAAGGGAAG
Source organism: Bison bison bison (assembly GCF_000754665.1). NCBI lineage: Eukaryota > Metazoa > Chordata > Mammalia > Artiodactyla > Bovidae > Bison > Bison bison. The sequence continues at coordinate 159,162 of NW_011494887.1, forward strand.
ATTATGAAGGCAAATATGTGGGAGACTAAGGTTAGATCAAGGCTAGTTAATAGTTTAAGTAAACTCCTCTGGTGCCATCTCCAGCTGACAAAGTTCTAAGTTGTATCCGGTGACAAATTTTGTCCTTCCTGGTAGAAGTGGAGGAGGGATGCCTTTATAAATTTATGTCTTCCTCTAACACAAATAAGAGGAAGGCAGAGAATTTTTCCTGTATTCGCTGCTTCTTAAATGAGTTTAGCTAAAATAATTCTTACATCACAGAGGAATATTAGACTTCCATGGTTGTCCAGTGGTTAAGAATCCACCTTTCAATGCAGGAGACACGGGTTCAATTCCTGGTCCAAGAAGACCCCACATGCTGCAGAGCAAGAAAGCCAATGTGCCACAGCTACTGAGTCCATGCCCCTAGAGCGGGTACTCTGCAGCAAGAGAAGCCACCACAGTGAGAAGCCTGGCACCACGACTAGAGGAAGACTGCTTGAAGCGATGCAGACCCAGCACAGCCAAAAATACATTAAAAGAAAAAAAAAAACAGAGGAATATTTCAGGGTGCATAAAGCTAGATAAAAAAAGAACGTTTTTGCTTTTTGCCCAATTCTACAAGGATTAACCTGTTACAGTCTCTGACCAACAATAGTAGTCTGTGCCTCAGACAGAGGAAGTGGTGAGAACAGGGTGCTTTGTCCTTTGGACAAGCAGGCTCCCTAGATAGTTAGATGTGTATTTCAGGAAAAGGTGTTTTCTGGTTTTTTTTTTTTTTAATACTGCTTTATTTATTTGGCTGTACTGGGTCTTGGTTAAGTCGTTGGGATCCTTCATCATAGCACATGGCCTCTCTAGTTGTAGGACATGGGTTTCAGAGCATGCAGGCTCAGTAGTTGTGGTGTGCAGGCCTAGTTGCTCTGCGGCATGTGTGAATCTTAGTTCCCCAACCAGGGATTGAACCCTTGACCCCTGCATTGCAAGGTAGACTCTTAACCACTGGGCCACTAGGGAAGTTCCTTAGGAAGAATTTTTAATGAACCCAGATACCTGCATTATCCCATGCATAGAAAAACACTGAAATCATCAACTAGAGATATCTGTGCTTTGTAACTAGCAGTAATCTTTACCAAGATATATACTTTATTATTCAGTTCAGTTCAGTTGCTCAGTTGTGTCTGACTCTTTGCGACCCCATGAATCGTGGCATGCCAGGCCTCTCTGTCCATCACCAAGTCCCAGAGTTCACTCAAACTCACGTTCATCTAATTGGTGATGCCATCCAGCCATCTCATCCTCGGTTGTCCTCTTCTCCTCCTGCCCCCAATCCCTCCCAGCATCAGGGCCTTTTCCAATGAGTCAGCTCTTCGCACGAGGTAGCCAAAGTATTGGAGTTTCAGCTTTAGCATCAGTCCTTCCAATGAACACCTAGGACTGATCTCCTTTAAGATGCATTGGTTGGATCTCCTTGCAGTCCAAGAGACTCTCAAAGAGTCTTCTCCAACACCACAGTTAAAAAGCATCAATTCTTCAGCGCTCAGCCTTCTTCACAGTCCAACTCTCACATCCATACATGACCACTGGAAAAACCATAGCCTTGACTAGGCACACCTTGTTGACAAAGTAATGTCTCTGCTTTTTAATATGCTATCTGCTACTGCTGCTGCTAAGTCACGGCAGTCGTGTCCGACTCTGTGCGACCCCATAGATGGCAGCCCAACAGGCTCCTCTGTCCCTGGGATTCTCCAGGCAAGAATACTGGAGTGGGTTGCCATTTCCTTCTCCAATGCTTGAGCCCCCTGCATCTCTCCAGTTGTTTTAATGGTACATTCACACACTGAAATGGCCGCTCAGCAGGATACTTCCCTGAAGAGAATTTAGAACAAAACCAAGCTCCTAGGGTTTTGTTGCCTAGAGTTCCTTAATACCTTCTTTGCCAGCGGAGTTACAAGCACTCAATCAAGTTCAAATTTGTGACCACGATGGAGGCTAACTAAAAGCAATAAAGCAATCTGTTTAGAGAAAGGCAACGTACATTTCTAAGGATTTCCTTTCTTCCTGCTGCAGAGGAATAAGATGCCAAAGTGACATCCTCCATAAGTGTCCTCCACACTGCAGTTAGGGCAGTAATGAAAAACAAAACAAAACAAAACAAAACAAAAAACCCTAATCCAATAATGCTGTCTAATGCACCCCAGTCTGTCTTCCTCCTCAGTAGGATCTCATACGTGTACACTAGACTGATAAAACTTACATGAACTTTCCTAGTTCCTGATTGGAGACCAAGTGTGGCAGGGACTGGCTAGAAATGCGCTGTCCACTGGAATAGCAGGGCCACTAGTCACAACAGGCTATTGAGCATTTGACACTTGGTTAGTCAAACGGATATGCTATCTAGGTTGGTCATAACTTTACTTCCAAGGAGTAAGTGTCTTTTAATTTCATGGCGGCAATCACCATCTGCAGTGATTTTGGAGCCCCAAAAAATAAAATCTGACACTGTTTCCCCATCTGTTTCCCATGAAGTGATGGGACCAGATGCCATGATCTTCGTGTTCTGAATGTTGAACTTTAAGCCAACTTTTTCACTCTCCTCCTTCACTTTCATCAAGAGGCTTTTTAGTTCCTCTGCACTTTCTGCCATAAGGGTGGTGTCATCTGCATATCTGAGGTTATTGATATTTCTCCTGGCAATCTTGATTCCAGCTTGTGCTTCTTCCAGCCCAGTGTTTCTCATGATGTACTCTGAGTATAAGTTAAATAAGCAGGGTGACAATATACAGCCTTGACGAACTCCTTTTCCTATTTGGAACCAGTCTGTTGCTCCATGTCCAATTCTAACTGTTGCTTCCTGACCTGCGTATAGGTTTATCAAGAGGCAGGTCAGATGGTCTGGTACGCCCATCTCTTTAAGAATTGTCAACAGTTTATTGTGATACACTCAGTCAAAGGCTTTGGCATAGTCAATAAAGCAGAAATAGATGTTTTTCTGGAACTCTCTTGCTTTTTTGATGATCCAGTGGATGTTGGCAATTTGATCTCTGGTTTCTTTGCGTTTTCTAAAACCAGCTTGAACATCTGGAGGTTCACGGTTCACATATTGCTGAAGCCTGGCTTGGAGAATTTTAAGCATTACTTTACTAGTGTATTAGATGAGTGCAATTGTGCGATAGATTGAGCATTCTTTGGCATTGCCTTTCTTTGGGACTGAAATGAAAACTGACCTTTTCCAGTCCTGTGGCCACTGCTGAGTTTTCCAAATTTGCTGGCATATTGAGTGCAGCACTTTTCACAGCATCATCTTTCAGGATTTGAAATAGCTCAACTGGAATTCCATCACCTCCACTAACTTTGTTTGTAGTGATGCTTTCTAAGGCCAACTTGACTTCACATTCCGGGGTGTGTGGCTCTAGCTGAGTGATCACACCAACATGATTATCTGGGTCATGAAGATCTTTTTTGTAGAGTTCTTCTGTGTAGTCTTGCCACCTCTTCTTAATATCGTCTGCTTCTGTTAGGTCCATACCATTTCTGTCCTTTATCAAGCCCATCTTTGCATGAAATGTTCCCTTGGTATCTCTAATTTTCTTGAAGAGATCTCTAGTCTTTCCCATTCTGTTGTTTTCCTCTATTTCTTTGCATTGATCGCTGAGGAACGCTTTCTTATCTCTCCTTGCTATTCTTTGGAACTCTGCATTCAGATGCTTATATCTTTCCTTTTCTCATTTGCTTTTCACTTCTCTTCTTTTCACAGCTATTTGTAAGGCCTCCTCAGACAGCCATTTTGCTTTTTTGCATTTCTTTTCCATGGGGATGGTCTTGATCCCTGTCTCCTATACAGTGTCACAAACCTCCATCCATAGTTCATCAGGCACTCTATCAGATCTAGGCCCTTAAATCTATTTCTCACTTCCACTGTATAATCATAAGGGATTTGATTTAGGTCATACCTGAATGGTCTAGTGGTTTTCCCCACTTTCTTCAATTTAAGTCTGAATTTGGCAATAAAGAGTTCATGATCTGAGCCACAGTCAGCTCCCGGTCTTGCTTTTGCTGGCTGTATAGAGCTTCTCCATCTTTGGCTGCAAAGAATATAATCAATCTGATTTCAGTGTTGACCGTCTGGTGATGTCCATGTGTAGAGTCTTCTCTTGTGTTGTTGGAAGAGGGTGTTTGCTATGACCAGTGCGTTCTCTTGACAAAACTCTATTAGTCTTTGCCCTGCTTCATTCTGTACTCCAATGACAAATTTGCCTGTTACTCCAGGTGTTTCTTGACTTCCTACTTTTGCATTCCAGTCCCCTATAATGAAAAAGACATCTTTTTTGGGTGTTAGTTCTAAAGGGTCTTGTAGGTCCTCATAGAACTGTACAACTTCAGCTTCTTCAGCATTACTGGTTGGAGCATAGGCTTGGATTACCATGATATTGAATGGTAATCAATTTTTGAGATTGCATCCAGGTATTACATTTAGGACTCTTTTGTTTATCATGATGGCTACTCCATTTCTTCTAAGGGATTCCTGCCCAAAGTAGTAGATATAATGGTCATCTGAGTTCAATTCACCCATTCCAGTCCATCTTAGTTCGCTGATTTTTAGAATGTCGATGTTCACTCTTGCCATCTCCTGTTTGACCACTTCCAATTTGCCTTGATTCATGGACCTGACATTCCAGGTTCCTATGCAATATTGCTCTTTACAGCATTGGACCTTGCTTCTATCACCAGTCACATCCACAACTGGGTATTGTTTTTGCTTTGGCTCCATCCCTTATTTCTTTCTGGAGTTATTTCTCCACTGATCTCCAGTAGCATATTGGGCATCTACTGATCCAGGGAGTTCCCCTTTCATTATCCTATCATTTTGCCTTTTCCTACTGTTCATGGGGTTCTCAAGGCAAGAATACTGAAGTGATTTGCCATTCCCTTCTCCAGTGGATCACATTCTGTCAGACCTTTCTACCATGACCCTCCCATCTTGGGTGGCCCCACATGGCATGGCTTAGTTTCATTGAGTTAGACAAGGCTGTGGTCCGTGTGATCAGTTTGGCTAGTTTTCTGTGATTATGGTTTCAGTGTGTCTGCCCTCTGATGCCCTCTCACAACACCTACCGTCTTACTTGGGTTTCTCTTACCTTGGACGTGGGTTATCTCTTCACGGCTGCTCCAGTGAAGCGCAGCCACTGTTCCTTACCTTGGACAAGGGGCATCTCCTCACGGCCGCCCCTCCTGACCTTGAACATGGAGTAGCTCCTCTTGGCCCTCCTGCGCCCACGCAGCCGCCACTCCTTTGATATGGGGTTACTCCTCTGGGCCGCCTCACCTGACCTCGGGCATGTGGTAGCTCCTCTCGGCTATTAATATACTTAATTAAAGGAATAATATACTTTATTGTTATTATTATTTTGGTCATGCCACCTGGTATGCGGGATCTTGATTTCCTGATCAGAGATCAAACATCAAACCCCCTACAGTGGAAGCGCAGAGTCTTAATCACTGGGCTGCCAGGTAATTCCCATACAAAGATGCATACCTGACTACATGATTCCCTAGCCAGAAATCATGTATAAACTGGCCTGTCTCCTACCTCTTCAGAACAGCTTCCTCAGAGCTCCTAAACAAGCCATCTCCTGGGCTATAGTTCTCAGTAAGACGCTAGGAAAGACTTAAACTCACTCTTCTTATGTTGTGGATTCTTCTTTCAGTTGACAGGTGACATTCTGGTTTCCTTCAAGAGCATCCCAGAATGGGCCAAAATACCCTGTGTGGCTGAACCACTCTGGGACCATTTTGTCAGCTTTGTTTCAGGCCCATAGTCCTACCCTCTCTGCTTTCTGCATGACTGAGCTTTAGCCTACTCACAAGGAATGCACCCAAGCCTGATAAGCCCCTTATCAACCTCTACCCTTGCCTTCACTTGATGCGAAAACTAGGAGAATGCCCTCTGCTGATGCTGATGGCTAATGGAGGCGTGATGGTCATGAGATCCCTGAGGGGGAAGAAGAAAGCTCAGTTCCCATGGGTGTGAACATGCTCTCCCCAGTAGTCAGATTCTATCTTTAGCTTTGGCCCCTTTAAATTCTCCTGTACCCACTTTGTGTGGCTTTTAGGGTTGCAGAGTGCAGCTGCAAATGCCTCTAGATTATCCTTCTCCTGATCCTGCCTATATGTAAATTACCCCAAATAAAGTACACTTGATGGAGTTGCCTGTTTTGTTTTTCAGTCTCAAAGTTCCTTCTCAGTGTGGAGCATAAATTCAATGCCCATGCTGTCCAGCATACCCCATTTCTCACACCATTTTTCTTTCTTGCCTAATATAAGTCAAGAAAAGACATGATGCCCTACTATGGGTTCATCGTACTTTTGTTTAAGGAGGTTTCACCAAGGCCAACATTATAACTTGTGCCTTTCTTAGATGTCCCATGGGTTTCACACGGCAGGGTAAGATTCAGGTATGCCTCTCCTTTCTAAAGCTGGAGAAGGAAGGTTGTGAAAATGAAAGCAGAATCACCTTGTCTGTGGGTACTTTCTCAGCATGAATCCGTGTAGGAAGTAGTACCTATGGAAACTGAAGATTCAGAAGAGCTTCAGAGAAGCTTATTGTATCCTCAACAGCATATATCCTCCTCTAAAGACTAGCTCTGGAGTGAGGCAGCTGCATATGTTTAGTGGGACTACAGCAGGTCTGCCTACTTATTAGGTTGATGTTTCTTCTAAAAGGGAGGCATATGAGTTGCCATTCTTAAGACAGATAGCATCACATGAAGTTCTATGAACTATCACCTCCTTTCATTGTATATTTTTGTACAACGTTCACTGATAGAAAAAAATATCCACAGCTTCACCTAGGTGGTTTCTTCATAGACAAATAACCCATCAATTTGCTGAATGTGTTTCCTATTAATAGTGTTTCTTTCCTAAAATCCAATTGTTTCATTCACTTTAACACACATACATTTTTCATAATAAAATTAATTATAGCATCATTTCAGAGAAGCTGAACTCTTTCCACTTAAAAAATACTTGATTAATATTATACCTTATACTCTAATTGCTTATGTCATTTTTAAGATGAGAAATTATTCATTTGCCTCCAAATTACTGGCCTCATTAAACTGTTGAAATATCTTGAAATAGCATGTTAATCCTGCCAAGAAATTATAAAATTTGGCTTCTAAATTAAACATTTAGGATGAAACCAAGAAAGCAGTCTGTAATAGTGGGTAAGAGCAAGTGCTCTGAGAGACTGATATATGTCATTCAAATACCACTTCCACCACTAACTATTATAGTTATGTGAATGTGAGCAAGTGATGTCAGCTCTCTGAATCTCAGTTTCATCAATCGTAAATATGTAGCTAATCATACATACAACATGAGTTACTTTTGAGGGTTAAATGAATATTTAACATATTAAGTACCTGATATATTGGAAGCATTTATTAGATATCTGGTAGACAATAGTAATGTATCATTGCAAATTCTTGCTACACTCTATCTCACTGAAAAAATGATGAACATGTTTGTCTCATAACATTCTTAGATCTCTCTCTTTTTTTCTTCTTAGATCTCTTTATACACTTTCATTTTAGTAACAGGAACTTTCTGTTGAATGAAGTTGTACAGCATAAGTGAAATTGAATCTGTTACTACCTGAATACTTTTGCCAAAATAAAAGTACTGGGGACTTCCCTGGTGGTACAGTGGTTAAGACTTCAGGATCTCAATGCAGGGGGCCCAGGTTCAATCCCTAGTCAGGGAACTAATCCCACATGCCACAACTAAAGATTACCCAGCAAGAGAGTGACCACACTCGCAATCTCCCAGATGCATAGTTTGGCGAGGGGCAGGGGTACGGGCCACCACCTCTGCAAACTCTTGACGACCTCTTTCCACCTCACACAGTTGTCTGCCTTGGATCCTGCCTCCCTGAAACCCATTGAGGAGTTTGGGCTCTTTGAGCATGAGCTGACCTAGACTCCTTGTGTGGTGCCTTAAATAAATATTCTACTTTCTTTCACCACACCCAGTGTCAGCAGCAGACGGGCTTTATTGTGTGCTGGCAATTGGGACCAAGTTCAGTTTGGTAACACTATTATAGCACATACCACCTGGTTTTAGCTGCTCAGTTCTGTTCTCAACCAATGACTAAATAGGAGCTTCTTGAGGGCAAGGATGATGTCTTTTTTACCTCTATTTTTCTGAGAGGTGCTTTGCAGTGCAGCCCAGGAGGTGACAATGGAGGCTAGGCGGAGGTTATTTATGGAGTCTGTGGAAGAAAACTGCACATGTAGCTCAGGTTACACAGCCTATTACTTAGCAAGGATATATCAGGAAAGCATTTACACAAAGCTGCATTGTGCATGTGCCAAGGCTGTTCATTAGCTGAACTGCTGAAGCATGAAAGGCAGGTTTATCCACACATGAGCTATAATCTCTGCTACAAAATCAGCCATGGAATAGTCTTCAGGTTGTCTGCAGCAGCTGGGGCAGCCTGGCCTACAGGCACATCTAAGAGTTGACTAATCCCCAGAGTGAAGCTCAGGGTCCAGGCAGATGACTCTGTGAGGTGGAAAGAGGCAGTGAAGAGTTTGCAGAGGTGGTGGCCCGTTTCCCC
>NW_011494887.1:167860-171061 GCF_000754665.1 Bison bison bison
GCCCGTTTCCCCTGCCCCTTGCCAACCTGTGCATCTGGAGATTGTGTGTGTGGTCACGCTCTTGCTCGGGGAGCTGGAATAGTTTGCTGTGCTTGGCAGAGTAACTGCGGTTAATTCTCAGTCACTGGCTACCATTGGACACACCTGTTTAAAAGTCTGTCGCTACCACATTGCTCGATCTTTTCAAGTCTTCCTATGCAGTTGGCACCACAAAATAATTCTTTTAAAATCTGAAGACTAAGAGGAAACTAGTAACTGTTGTGTGTTAGTCAGCGTCTTCCAGAAAAACAGAATCAACAGGATGTGTGTACACAGTGAAAGAAGGAATTGCTCATGTGGTTGCAGAGGCTGACACATCCAGGTCTGCAGCGCGGGCCTGCAGTCTCATCACCCGGGAGAGCTGATGCTGCTGTTCCAGTCTGGAGGCAGTCTACCGAAGAATTTCCTCTTCCTTGGGGAGGCTGGTCTTTTTACTCTATTTAGGCCTTCATCTGATTGGATGAGGCCCATTTATATTATGGAAGGCAAGCTGCTTACTCAGAATTCACTGATTTAACCTCATTCCAAACACTCTGCAAATTAACACATAAAATTGACCAACACGTGTTGAATAACTTTTATGTGTCAGACTCTTCTAGATGCTTTGTCATCTTGTTTAATTTTCACAGAAACCCTATGAAATGTGTATCTTGTTTCATCTGTGAGAAAACTGAGGCTTACATGCTTAATTCCCTTATTTAAGGATATAATGGGTAGGAATTAGAAGAGTATTCTAGGCTTCATTTATCTACCTAAAAGCCTGTATTCCTCCCACTTAAAAAAAATAAATAAATACAATATATTGAGAGAGGTTTTGTCTGTTCTGACACTTTTTTCTTCAGGAAAAATACCCCAGTTTCAACTACTTTTTCAGAGGACTTCCCCCTACTTGTGCTTCATTGGTGGTTCAGATGATAAGAAACTGCCTGCAATGCAAGCGACCTGGGTTCAGTCCCTGGGTCAGGAAAATTCCCTGGAGAAGGAAATGGCTACCCACTCCAGTATTCTTGCCTGGAGAATGCCATGGACACAGGAGCCTGGCGGGCTACAATCCATGGGGTTGCAAAGAATCAGACAAGACTGAACAACTAACACTTTCACTTTCCCCCTCCTTTAAAAAATCTTTTATTTATTTATCATTTGTTTGGCTGCACCCAGTCTTAGTTGTGGCTTGTGGGATCTAAGTCCCTGAATAGGGATCCAACTCCCGGCATCGGGAGTGCAAAGTCTTAGCCACTGAACCACCAGGGAAGTCCCCCCACCTCTTTATTTCTCCGCCCACCCCCACCCCACCTGTATACCAGGGTTTTGGAGGCAGTCAGTTCAATTCAGTTCAGCAGCTCAGTCGTGTCCGACTCTTTGTGACCCCATGGACTGCAGCACTCCAGGCTTCCCTGTCCTCACCAACTCATGGAAGTTACTCAAACTCATGTCCATTGAGTCGGTGATGCCATCCCACCATCTCATCCTCTGTCATCCCCTTCTCCACCTTCAATCTTTCCCAGCATCAGGGTCTTTTCCAAGGAGTCAGTTCTTTGCATCAGGTGGCCAAAGTATTGGAGCTTCAGCTTCAGCATCAGTCCTTCCAGTGAATATTCAGGACTGATTTTCTTTAGGAAATTTTCAAATCTCCACCCTCATCATCATATACTATAGATATGTATTTCTAGATTAAGTATCAGGGTTATTGTATTATACAGCTGATATCCTGAAATGGCTTATAAGATAGACTGTATTGTGGGCAACATTTTCCTCCCCTGCCTGGGTAGAATTTCCTCTGCAATTATCCAAGGAAGTCAGGTCCATAGACTGGAGGTGAGGCAGGGTCCTGCAACTCCCAGAAATTAAGTATAATCAGGTATATGTGACTCCATCTGAAATTCCATTTGGTTATAGCCTTTAGTGTTGCATAAAGTCTTCCATCTCCTTTTAATAGTGTCGTGGGCTATTAAGGGCAGTTCCAAATGGATCAGAGTGTTAGAGCTGCAGCTGCATGAAGTTGGCAGCTCTAAGTAATGAGAGATTGCCAGGGAGAGGGCTAATCTTGGAGACAGAGTAGAAGTTCAGGTCCTAACTGCAGCAAACCACGTTGAGGATCCATTTTCACTGCCTTATTTGGAAGATCCTCATTTTCTGTCAGTAAGATGACAGCTTTCTTATATTTCTTCTATTATTAGGTACATAGGTCATCATATCCTGAGAAATAAAACTCCCAACTTTCTGTTCTCATATCATATTATTGGTCTCAGAAATGGCCAATGATAACTTGTCTCCTCTCTTGAAGTTTCCCAGAAGGACCTCTTAGGAATCATAGCATGGACAGCAAGAGCTTATGCTACAGATTTGTTCTTTAACTTGAGTATTTTCAAGTTAATAATAATAAAGAAAAATGAAATTTGCCCTTTAACTTCAACTATTTTCCTCTCCCTCATACAATTATAATCGATGACCAAGCACAGTCTTTTTTTTTTTTTTAAGGCAATATTATTTATTTATTTTTGACTGTCCTGGGTCTTCATTGCTGTGTGGGTTTTTCTCTAGTTGTGGCAAAAGGGAGCTACTGTCTAGTTGCAGTCCATGGGCTTCTCATTGCAGTGGCTTCTCCTGTTTCAGAGGACAGGCGCTAGGGCACACGGGCTTCAGTAGTTTCAGCACGTGGGCTCAGTAGTTGTGGCTCCCGGGCTCTAGAGCACAGGCTCAGTAGTTGTGACACACAGTCTCACTTGCTCCATGGCATGTGGGACCTTCTGGGACCAGGGATTGAACCTGTATCTTCTGCGTTGGCAGGCAGATTCTTTATCACTGAGCCCACCAGGGAAGCCCCTAAGAACAGTCTTATCATTGCTTTTAATTCATGTCATTAGAATTTGTGAAATCATTAGGTTTGTGAAAACAAAGTGAGGCATAGACATAAGAAATTCACATCATTCATTTCAATGTATTATGAATCTAAAAATGTTGTCTTACCAGAAAGGACATGGAAATCATTCAGAGTAGAATAAAATAGTAAACTAGGTTAGCTGAATCCAAACAAGCTTAAATTATCAATTTTGGTGGAAACTATAGACAAATCTGACCTGGTAATTAGGTAATGTAAGTAAGTGAGACTGGGAGCCAGGGCTGTAAGTTTACCCATCCAAATAGCATACTTTTTTTTTTTTT
>NW_011494887.1:171161-178910 GCF_000754665.1 Bison bison bison
TCCCGCGCAAGATCAGGAGGCCCTGGCACGCGCCAGGGTTCAGAGCTCTTGCATCGCGAGGACTGGGAGGCTGAGGCCCCAAATAGCATACTTTTAAGGGTCCCTATTGACTTAGAGACAACAGAGAAAGACTCAAAATGGCAGTGCAAAAAGTGGGAAAACTTTCTCCCAGGTATTTGAAGCTCTGCATCTCATGCATCTTATGGTAGAAAGCGAAGAAGAACTAAAGAGCCTCTCCATGAAAGTGAAAGAGGAGAGTGAAAAAGTTGGCTTAAAGCTCAACATTCAGAAAACTAAGATCATGGCATCTGGTCCCATCACTTCATGGCAAATGGATGGGAAAACAGTGGAAACAGTGACAGACTTTATTTTCTTGGGCTCCAAAATCACTGCAGATGGTGACTGTGGCCATGAAATAAAAAAATACTTGCTCCTTGGAAGAAAAGTTATGACCAACCTAGACAGCTTATTAAAAAGCAGAGACATTGCTTTGCCAACAAACGTCTGTCTAGTCAAAGCTATGGTTTTTTCAGTAGTCATGTGTGGATGTGAGAGTTGGACTATAAATAAGGCTGAGTGCCGAAGAATTGATGCTTTTGAACTGTGGTGTTGGAGAAGACTCTTGAGAGTCCCTTGGACTGCAAGGAGATCCAACCAGTCCATCCTAAAGGAGATCAGTCCTGAATATTCATTGGAAGGGCTGATGCTGAAACTGAAACTCCAATACTTTGGCCACCTGATGTGAAGAACTGACTCATTTGAAAAGACCCTGATGCTGGGAAAGATTGAGGGCAGGAGGAGAAGTGGACGACAGAGGATGAGATGGTTGGATGGCTTCACCAACTCAATGGATTTGAGTTTGAGTAAGCTCTGGGAGTTGGTGATGGACAGGAAGGCCTGGCATGCTGCAGTCCATGAGGTCGCAAAGACTAAGAGACGACTGTGCAACTGAACTGAACTGATCTCATGTTCCAGTTAAACATCTTGTTGATATAAAATCTCAGCCAGCCTTGAAGATAACACCAAATGTGTCTCCTCAGTGTGTACTAACTTACTCCATGAAGACACAGAGTTAAATATAGAGAGGATGAAGTAGACCAAATCCAGTACGGTGAATATTTTTGTCTTAAGTTTGGAAATTATATATGCATATGCAGTGTTTTAATAACTTATTTGGCATTTTAGAGAGTAATTTGGCATATCAGCTTTGGGATTACAATTTAAAATATGTGATTGAGTACTTTCTTAGTATATTTGATAGGATTTAAGAGTACATTCCAAATATGTAAAAATTTACAATATTAGATTTATAAATTATAGGGGTGCTTAGAAAGTTTGTTTTTATTAGACAGTTGAAATCCTTTTTTAAAAAGTGAAATATACTGATTGTAAAAGGGCAATTAAAATGATTACAATATTGTTTTAAAAAATCCTTCAGTAATTGCTTAAATTTGTGGATTTTTTTTCAAGATAAAAATAAATTTTATTTTGAGTTATTTTTTAATTAGCTGAAAATTTATGTTTTTTTTCTTTCTTTTTTTTAAATTTTATTTGTTAACTTTACAATATTATGTTCGTTTTGCCATATATCAACATGAATCCACCACAGGTAAATAGCATGATAAGATTTACAAATTTAGGTCTAAGAAACAACTCATTTTTTGAATTTGTAGCTTTAAAAAATAAATATTGAATTTGAAAACAGAAGTGACCTCTGAAGTAATCTTTTCACAAAAGCTACCCTCAAGGGCACCAGAAAACTCACATTGACTTTATTGGAGATATTAATCTCATCTTTTCATAGAATACATTGTCAGGCCTAACATATTGTCAGAAAGATAAAACTTAAAATTTCCTTTTTCCTCATTCCTTTATTTTGAAACTTGACCTTCAGTTTCCTTCAAAATCTCTATTTCTGGACTTTCAATATAAACATGGCTATGTAAGTCACATACTTGCCCTTCTATTTCTGAGAATAATAAGAAACACAACAGGAAAATAAAACAAGCCCTATAAATTCCATTTTCAGTGAAACTATGGCTCAGACAGTAAACAACCCGCCTGCCAATGCAGCAGACTTAAGAGACGTGGGTTCTATCTCTGGGTCAGAAAGATCCCCTGGAGGAGGGAATGGCAACCCACTCCAGTGTTCTTGCCTGGAGAATCCCATGGACAGAGAAGCCTGGTGGGCTACAGACCGTGGGGTTGCAAAGAGTCGGACACAACTGAACTACTAACACTTTCACTTCATGAGACATATATAATTGGGCATACCCTAAGATACTCTAAAATTCTGAAAATAATATAACTACCTAAACTTAGGAGGGGAAGTTAATTCGCTCAGTTGTGTCTGACTCTTTGCGACCCCACGGATCGTGCACGGAATTCTCCAGGCCAGAATCCTGGAGTGGATAGCCTTTCCCTTCTCCAGAGACTCTTCCCAACCCAAGGATAGAACTCAGGTCTCCTGCGTGGCGATTGTTTACCAGCTGAGCCACAAGGGAACCCCGAGAATACTGGAGGGGAAGAGGGGATAGAAATTCTGAGGTAGTGTAAGCTGAGTGACCACCGTATCCATGTTCACTAGCAGTCATGCACACAATTTAAAGATGACAAATCAAGTAAGAAAATTGTAAGCATTAAAAGAGCAGATATGCTAGGAAAGGTGAAATTGACTAATATCCGCAGTAGAAATGGAATGGGAAAAAAGAAGGAAAACACAACAACAAATTTATTATCCCACATCTTAGGTGTATGAATCAAGTAAAAAAGAGGAACTTTTTCTATGTATTTTTTAATGTATATTTAAAACTGAAGAAATGAGATAAGAATTTGAAATGAGATCATTTAAGTAGGTGGTCAACTTCACTAGTTATGAGACAAATGCAAATTTAAATCACGATGCAATGCTACTACATACACATAAAAATGGTTAAAATGAAAAAGGGAGGCAATATCAAGTATTGGTGAGGATGTGGAGCAATTGGAACTTTCATCACTGCTGATGGAAATGTAAATTGGTATAGCCACTTTAGTAAAACCAGCAGAATACGCTAAATTGCACATAAGCATATCTATGATTTCAGCAGCTGCACTCCTAGATATACATTCTCAAGAGAAATGCACAGTATGGTCACCAAAATAAATGTACAAGAATGTTTATAGCAGCACTATTCAAGCCCAAACCTGGAAACTACTCAAATATTCATGACCCAGAGGATGGATAATTGATGTATTCACACAATTCTATACTATATAGCAACTGGACTGAACAAACTACAAATAGACACAATGATAAATCTTACAGGTATTTTTCTGGGCCAGGAAGTCAGACACAAGAAAAGTACATAATGTAATCTTCAATTTAAATCAAATAAAAAGATGGGTGACATTAATTTATGGCCTTAGAAGGATAACCTTAGCAGAACTGTGACTGCAAAAGGACCAGTGAGGGTTTTCCGTGATGTTGATCATGTTTGTGATTCTTGATCTGGATGATGGTTACATGGAGGTGTTTGCACTTGGTGAAAATTCATCAAGCCTAGGATTTTGTACTTTTCTGTAGGTATGTTAAACTTTATAAACAAGTATAACAACAAAATACAAGGAATATAATGCAGGAATTTGATCACACACGTGATAGAATGGTTTCTCAATGGGTTACTGGTGAGGTAACTCAGAGACTAGCAGCAGCATGAAGCAACAACACCTCCACAGCTGGAGGAACAAAGGCAGTGTTATTAGAGTCTAGTTATGATTTCCTTTGACCTTATTTTTGACTAGTTCTCCACTTGGTCTTCTATGTCTTTGGCCTGCTAAGCCCAGTTTTAGCAAGAATCCTGTTAAATTAGTCTAGTGATAATCCTTCACAGCTGATCAAATTTTCCAGTCCTCATCTTGTTAGCTAAGTCCTTGGTCTGCCTTTAACAAAAATTCTATGAGGCCAGTTAAGCAAGAATTCCCCCTGCCAGTTGAGTAAGAATTCCCCCATCCTTATCCTTTTAGTACTTTTCCATTCTCTATTCTTTCATTCTGCTTTTTGGTTATAAATCCTCAGTTGTCTTTGCTGTATTTAGAGTTGAACTCAGTTCTATATCAAGGTCTCTCTATTCCTACTGCAGTAGTTTGAATAAAATCTGCCTTACCATTTTTAACAAGCATCTGGTGGACATCTTTTCTAATTTTCTTATGTACTAGGGTCAGGCTGCAGAAGCTGAAACTATAGCAGCCAGATTTGGAGACCCAGAGGAAATGAAGCCAAAGCCAGAGCTACTGCAGGTGGGAGAGAGGAAAAAAAGTATTTTTCTTCTAACTCTCTTAGATTCTCTAGCAGTGACCCTGTAAATCAGACTGGCCAAAAACAGATCAATAAAGAAAAACAAACGTAAGTTTATGAGAATGTGCATGGTTCTTACGTTAGGGCAACCACTGACTGAAACTGCCCACCCTGGGCAGACAAGATAGTAACCACTTGCAAGAGTTATCTTACAAAAGGAGGTCTTGGTAAGAAACAGGGAACTAACAAGCTACCACCAACTGGAAGAATTTGGGAAAGATCAAAAGGAGAGAAGAGATGCCACTCTACATGTCCTCCTGAAATGGGAGGGAAGGGGGCATGGCACAACCTTTAAAAGACATAGCCACAGGACATGACAAAGATTGGATAGAACCAGCTAGCTCCAAGATAGTGGAAGATTTGACTTTCAGTGGACTTTGCACCTCATTATACACTCATTGTAATACATTAGCATAAGCTAAGTGACATACCCATCAGTGCCTAGACAGTTCAGAGATGGACCAACAAAGATCAAAAAGTGAGCAGTGGCTCAATTTCTGGAAATCTCCACCCCTTTCCCAAAATACTCCCACTAATTAGCCTATGAAATTACCCACCGCATGAAAGGTAACCACCCCATATTCCAGGGCCTCTTGCCTCTGACATGGCCCCGACTCTGTGGAGTGTATGTCTTTCTAAATAAATCCACTTCTCACATATCACTGTTTCTCACAGAATTCATTCTGCAATGAGACATCAAAAACCTGAATTTCATTAAGTCTTGAGACCAGGTGTGTGATCTCAATTTAAAGGTCATGGGTTCAAGTCCCAGTCTGGGTTTTGGTCGGATTTGAGTCCTGGCACATGGTTCAAGTCCCATTTTGAGTTGCACATTTTCACTGCCGACCCCCCACCAGAATCCTTCTCACTGCACTCTATCCTGGCTGAGCCATGTGCGTGCCACCAGGAAGGACCCTGAATCAGAACAATTAGCCAGACACAGCCTGGAAACTAACCCCATTATCTGACAACCACATGGCAGAGTAGCTCTTCTGGGTTCCCTTATACTGCTGCTCTCTGTCTGGGTGCCCGTCTCCAGTAAAGTCTCTTCCTTTGTCAGTACATGTGTCTCCTTGGACAATTCATTTCTCAATGTGAGAATGTTGGATAACACCCTGGAAAGGTTTCCCTTACATAGGGAAGTGCCCAGAGGTGAGTAATTCAAAGAATTACTTTAGAATTTGGATATAAATACTAATAAAAAGTGGGAGAGATTTGGGTTTCTGGGCAGGGGAAGCAAGTTATATGAAGGTGACCAAGGAAAGTATGGTAAGCAAGAATTGTTTAGTAAGATTTGTTATGCAGATTTAAGTCAGTGCCTTCTCCATTGATAAAACTTGTTATGAGTCCTTTTCCTGCTAAGGGAGAGAGAAATTTCCTTACAAATGGAAATTTACTCTATAAATGTAAATTTCCTTCACAAAAGAAAAATCTGTGCCTTGTTTTTAGAGCTTTCCTTGTGTCTGCTGGTTTTCAATGGCCTTTAGCACAACATAATCCACATACTGAAGAGGCATATTTTGCAGCAGCACATCCTGGTGTGTCACAGAGGGTGAAAGAACTACTCAGACTTCTCCTTTGCTCCTCTGTTTCCTGACTTCCCATCACCTGCCAGTAATTCCCATTGGCTGAATCCAGAAGGAAACTAGGCTTCCGTGGTGGCTCAGCCTGTAAAGAGTCTGCCTGCAATGTGGGAAACCCAGGTACAAACCCTGAATCAGGAAAATCTCCAGGAGAAGGAAATGACAACCCACTCCAGTAATCTTGCCTGGAGAATCCCGTGGACAGAGGAGCCTGGAGGGCTACAGACCATGGGGTCGCAAAGAGTCAGACTCGATTGAGTGACTAACACACAGAAGGAAACTAGCTGACATAGTGAAACAGACCAGGTCATTGTGGGGCCCTCCCAGGTACAAACCTTTTCCTAGTCACCATTTCTTGTTTGCAGTATGTGAACCGAGAATTTCCAAATGTACAAGCTGGATTTAGAAAAGGCAGAGGAACCAGAGATCAAATTGCCAACATCTGTTCGATCATAGAAAAAGCCAGAAAATTCCAGAGAACATCTACTTCTGCTTCATGGATTACACTAAAGCCTTGGACTTGTTCTGTTTTCCACAGAACAAACTGTGGAAAATTCTTCAAGAGATGGGAATACCAGACCACCTGACCTGCCTCCTGAGAAATCTGTATGCAGGTCAAGAGGCAACAATTAGAACTGGACATGGAACAATGGACTGGTCCCAAATTGGGAAAGGAGTACATTAAGTCTGTCATCCTTGATGTTGTCACCCTGCTTATTTAATTTATATGCAGAATACATCATGTAAAATGTATTACATGTCACATGTGTGACATGAATCAAGATTGTGGGAGGAAATATCAATAACCTCAGATATGCAGATGACACCACCCTTATGGAAGAAAGCAAAGAGGAATTAAACAGTCTCTTGATGAAGGTGAAGGAGGGGAGTGAAAAACCTGGCTTAAAACTCAACATTCAAAAAACTAAGATCATGGCATCCGGTTTGATCACTTCATGGCAAATGGATGGGGAAACAATGGAAACAGCGACAGACTTTATTTTCTTGGGTTTCAAAAACACTGCAGATAGTGACTGCAGCCATGAAATTAAAAGACGCTTGCTCCTTGAAAGAAAAGTATGACCAGTCTAGTTCAGTTCAGTTCAGTCACTCAGTTGCGTCTGACTCTTTGCAATCCCATGAACCGCAGCATGCCAGGCCTCCCTGTCCATCACCAACTCCCGGAGTTTACCCAAACTCATGTTCATTGAGTTGATGACGCCATCCAACCATTTCATCCTCTGTCATCTCCTTCTCCTCCAGCCCTCAATCTTTCCCAGCATCAGGGTCTTTGCAAATGAGCCAGCTCTTCACATCAGGTGTCCAGTTCAGTTCAGTTCAGTTCAGTTGCTAAGTCGTGTCTGACTCTTTGCTACCCCAAGAATTGCAGCACGCCAGGCCTCCCTGTCCATCACCATTTCCCGGAGTTCACCCAAACTCATGTCCATCGAGTCGGTGATGCCATCCAGCCATCTCATCCTCGGTCGTCCCCTTCTCCTCCTGCACCCAATCCCTCCCGGCATCAGGGTCTTTTCCAATGAGTCAACTCTTTGCATGAGGTGGCCAAAGTATTGGAGTTTCAGCTTCAGCATCAGTCCTTCCAATGAACACCCAGGACTGATCTCCTTTAGGATGGACTGGTTGATCTCCTTGCAGTCCAAGGGACTCTCAAGAGTCTTCTCCAACACCACAGTTCAAAAGCATCAATTCTTCGGCTCTCAGCTTTCTTTACAGTCCAACTCACATCCATACATGACCACTGGAAAAACCATAGCCTTGACTAGATGGACCTTTGTTGGCAAAGTAATGTCTCTGCTTTTCAGTATGCTA
>NW_011494887.1:179010-179254 GCF_000754665.1 Bison bison bison
TAAGCATCTTTTAATTTCATGGCTGCAATCACCATCTGCAGTGATTTTGGAGCCCCCCAAAATAAAGCCTGATACTGTTTCCACTGTTTCCCCATCTACTTCCCATGAAGTGATGGGACCAGATGCCGTGATCTTAGTTTTTTGAATGTTGAGCTTTAAGCCAGTGTTTTCACTTTCCTCTTTCACTTTCATCAAGAGGCTTTTTAGTTCCTCTTCACTTTCTGCCATAAGGGTGGTGTCGTCT
>NW_011494887.1:179690-192902 GCF_000754665.1 Bison bison bison
GGTTGGATCTCCTTGCAGTCCAAGGGATTCTCAAGAGTCTTCTCCAACATCACAGTCAAAAGCATCAATTCTTCAGCACTCAGTTTTCTTCATAGTCCTACTCTCACTACCGTACATGGCCACTGGAAAAACCATAGTCTTGACTAGACTGACTTTTGTTGGCAAAGTGATATCTCTGCTTTTTAATATGCTATCTAGGTTGGTCATAGCTTTTCTTCCAAGGAGCAAGCGTCTTTTAATTTCATGGCTGCAGTCACCATCTGCATTGATTTTGGAGCCGCCCCCCAAATAAAACCTCTCACTGTTTCCATTGTTTCCCCATCTATTTGCCATGAGGTGATGGGACGAGAAGCCATGATCTTCCTTTTCTGAATGTTGAGTTTTAAGCCAACTTTTTCACTTTTTCTGCCATAAGGGTGACAGTATCTGAGTATCTGAGATTATTGCTATTTCTCCTGGCAACCTTGATTCCAGCTTATGCATCATCCAGCCTAGCATTTTGCATGATGTCCTCTTCATATAAGTTAAATAAGCAGGGTAACAATATACAGCCTTGACGTACTCCTTTCCTAATTTGGGACCAGTCTGTTGTTCCATGTCCAGTTCTAACTGTTGCTTCTTGACCTGCATACAGATTTCTCAGGAGGCAGGTCAGGTGGTCTGATATTCCCAGCTCTTTAAGAATTTTCCAGTTTGTTGTGATTCACACACAGGCTTTGGCATAGTCAATAAAGCAAAAGTAGGTGTTTTTCTGGAACTTTTTTGATGATCCAGCAGATGTTGGCAATTTGATCTCCATGCCTTTGCCTTTTCTAAATCCAGCTTGAACATCTGGAAGTTCACGGTTCACATACTGTTGAAGTCTGACTTGGAGAATTTTGAGCATTACTTTGCTAGTGTGTGAGATGAATGCAATTATGCAGTTCTGTGATTTCAGTTCTTCAATTCTTTGGCATTGCCTTTCTTTGGGATTGGAATGAAAACTGACCTTTTCCAGCCCTGTGGCCACTGCTGAGTTTTCCAAATTTGCTGGCGTATTGAGTGCAGGACTTTCACACCATTATCTTTTAGGATTTGAAATAGCTCAACTGGAATTCCATCACCTCCACTAGCTTTGTTCATAGTGATGCTTCCTAAGGCCCTCTTGACTTCACATTTCAAAATGTCTGGCTTCTAAGTGAGTGATCACACCTTTGCAGTTATCTGGGTCATAAAGATCTTTTTTGTATAGTTCTGTGAATTGTTGCCACCTCTTCTTAATATCTTCTGCTTCTGTTAGGTCCATAATATTTCTGTCCTTTATTGTGCCCATCTTTGCAGGAAATATTCCCTTGGTAACTCTAATTTTCTTGAGATCTCTGAAGTCTTTCCCGTTCTATTGTTTTCCTCTATTTCTTTTCATTGACTGCTAAGGAAAGCTTTCTTATCTCTCCTTGCTATTCTTTGGAACTGTGCATTCAAATGGGTATATCTTTCCTTTTGTTCTTTGCCTTTAGCTTCTCTTCTTTTCTTAGGTATTTGTAAGGCCTCATCAGAGAACCATTTTGCGTTTTTGCATTTTTTTCTTCTGTCATTAGGTATCATTATTTATTATAAAACTATGGTTATTATAATAGTGTGGTGTTACTGCTATGTAGAGAATGGGAACAATGATATAGAATAGAAAATTTAGACATAGACTCCTATATATATGGGCACTTGATTTGTGAGATAGTTGGCACTGCAGAATTGGTCTTTTTAATAAATAGTACTGGGTCAATAGCATAGCCATAAAAAAATGAAATAAAATTGAACCCCTACATGGCATCATACCAAAACTCAATTCTAGGTGGAGTTTTGACCCAACCATGACAAGCAAAACTGGAAAGGTTTTAGAAGGTGATATAAAAGTAAATCTTTATGACCTCCGCATAGGGAAAGTTTTCTTAAAAAAAAAAAAAGGCAATAGAAAACACTCACCATAAATGTTAAATTTGATTTGAAAAGACACAAAATTTGATAAAATATTTAAAGACTTAAAAATGACAAACAGGTGTATCTAAAAGACATGGCCTTCTGTAAATTACTAAGGAAAGAAAACCAGTTAAGAAAAAGTGGGTTAGGGCTTCTGGTGGTCCAGTGGTTAAGAATCCACTTTGCAATCCATGGAATACCAGTTCAATCCCTGGTCCAGGAAGATCCCAGATGCCATGGGGCAGCTAAGCCCGTGCACCAGAATGCCTGAAACCTGCATGCCCTAGAGCCTGTGCTCCTCAACAGGAGAAGCCACCACAATGAGATGCCCCCACACTGCAATGAAAAGTAGCCCCACTCATTGCAACTAGAGAAATCCCTTGCACAGGAATAAAGACCCAATGCAGCCAAGAAATTAAAAAAAAAAGACTCCAGAAGATCCAGAAGAGAGGTTCTTAACTAGGAAAAAAAAAAAGGTAGGGGGTGGGGGGCGGGAGGAGGGGACTAAATGTGCAGTTTCTTCCCGAAGGAGAAACTCAAATGACCAAGGGACATATGAAAATACGCTCTCTCACTATTAATCACAAAATGCAAATGAAAACCACAAGGACATACTATTGTGTACCCACTCAATTGACAAAGATTGAAAATCTGACAATAACATGCTGAGTGAGGAGTGTAGAGCAGTGAGAACTTTCGTACACTATTGACTGGAGTATAAATTTGAATAACTGTCAGTGGACGTTCAACTTTAAGGGATCCAATATGTTTTTTCTTTCTTTGTGTGCCGTTTCTCAAGGACTCTGTCTTATCAGTTCCTGGAAAACAGGAATGAGCAGAGCTGCACACAGTTCTCAGGACTGAGATCATGGGAAAGGGCACCTGCTTGGACTCCCTTCAGTGACCTTTTAGGACTATCCATTTTGTTGCAACTAGTGGAATTTCATTCTTTTTAATGGCTGAGTAATCATTTTATTGAGGATATATAAGCATGCATTTCTGCAAATAAAGTACCCTTGTTTCACTCGAGACTTGGGTCCCCTGCATCCTTCTTCTCATCGACTCCAGTCTCCAGGTCCCGGTCTATGAAGACCGTGATAAATAACTACTTTGGGAAAACATTTTCCATTACCTTGTCAAGTTGAAGATGCTTATTGTATCTTTTATAATGGCTTTCAGACTAGAAATAACACAGATGCCTCTTAATTGTATATTCATACAATGAAAATGAACTACAGGTACAGGGAATGTGGATGAATCTTACAAATGTAATGTTGAGAAAAAATATTTAGATATGACTGAATACAAAGAGACTGTTTCCATTTTTGTAAAGTCCAAAACGGGTAACACTAAACCATGGATTTGGGGATGGTTTCTGTGGTAGGCTAATAATTCTTCCCCAGTCCCCGAGATGTCCACCTGTTTTCCCAGAATTTGTAAATATGTTACTTTATGTGTCAAAAGGGACCTTCCAGTCATTCTCAAAGGTAGCTGTCTTGAGATGAGGCAGATTATCCTGGGTTATCTAGGTAGACTGGATGTAATCAAAAGTCTTTTGAAGTGAGAATTGAGAGCCAGAGAAAGAGATGTATGGAATCTCTTTGGAAGGAGGACAGAGAGATGGTACACTGCTCATTTGAAGAAGGAGGAAGGGAGCTGCAGTCAGAGTTTGGACAGCTGCTAGAAGCTGGGGAGTCAAGGAGATTTTCCCTGAGAGCTTCTGGGAAACAACACAGCCCTGCTGATACCTTGACTTTACTCAGCAAGATTTGCACTGGACTTGTAACTTACAGAACTCTAAAATGATAAATTTGTACTGTTTTAAACCTCCAAGTATGTGGTCATTTGCTACAGCAGCAATACAGTGGGATTGCAGTGTATGAAGTTCTGGCTTAAAATAAAAGGACACACACACACACAAAATAATAAAATAAAATTATAAATAAAAGTAAGGAAGTGATTGCCATAAGTCACAATGGAGATCACCACTGAGAAGGGGTTGAAAAGGCAGTGTGAACAGGAAACGGTCCTTGTAAGGGTGGTGGGTGTTGGCAGGGTCTTGTCTTTCCTCATCTGGGTTGTAGTTACCTGGAACTTTGTTTTCTAATTACATTGTGTACTTTATACACTTATATTGTGTGGTCTTTTGTGCTTATGGGTTATATATCACAATTAAAGGGGAGAAAAGTTTTCTACTTTCACAGGTTAGAGATAAAGTTCTTTTTTTAAAAAAAAAAAGAAAAGATGATCTTAGATGCTAAAAATTTTGAGAATGCTTCCTAGCAGAGCTTTGGAAAGCCCAGGCATTATTACTCTTATGCTCCTAGAAGTGCTAAAGAAGAGTAAAGGCCATCAGTTTATCCAAGTAGGCTATTCAGCTATCCACTGACTGCTCAGTGGTTCTTATGCTGTAAACCCTCTGGCCAACATTTTAGCACATATAGGGTTGATGCCACCATCTAGCTGAATGTAGCCTGGAATGGTCCTACTCCTACATCTTTGAATAGTGTTTTCACTGGCCCTTGTGATTGCAGCCTTTTTTCTATTTAAACAGACTCCATTTTGCTAACTGCTTAGTTTGCAGAATGGTTGGCTTGAGTAGTTAAGGTTCATTCATTCTTCCTTTTAGTATCCTCTCTGTTCCAGGGATCCTGCTTGGCTCTTGGATACAGAGACAAATAGACCATAGTCTTTTCCTCATGGGAACTCTTGAGTCATAGAAAGAGATTTAAGAATGGATAAATGGTCATGTGAAAGTTTCCCTTTGAGTAAGACTCTACAGTAACACAGAGGAAAGAGAATCTAATGTTACCTGAGAGATTAAGGCAGGCTTCCTATAGGTGACAAATGGAATTAAAGAGTCAGTGTGGGCCTGACCCGGTGGGCTCAGTGGTAAAGAATCCACCTGCCAATGCAGAAGACACAAGAGACTCGATTTCAATCCCTGGGTTGGGGAGATCCCCTGAAATAGGAGATGGCAACACGCTCTAGTATTCTTGTCTGGAAAATTCCATGGACAGAGTAGCCTGGTGGGCAATAGTCCATGGAGTTCCAAAGAATAGGATACAGCTGAGCGACTGAGCATTCACATACATGTGGGTTAACTAAGAAGACTAAGTAGGAAAGAAAGTATTTCAGGCAAAGGAAGAACTTGTGACAAGTCAGTGAGGTAAGAATAGCATGGTCCATTTGGGGATCTGTTTAATTCTGCTGGCTAGCTGGCACTAAGAAGCTGGAGGAGAATGCAGGGAAGAAATTAGGATCAAAATCAAGGTTTCAGTGCCAAAGCTCTAGGCACAAGAGAATACTGGTTAGAAGGAGAAGCTAGAGGCATTAACATGAATCTGAAGTCAATATCAGACATGTAGCCAGAAGAATTTTTTAAAATATCAGGGGTCATATGACAACTTAGACACAAAGCCTTTTCTTCAGCGATGGTATTCTAGCTATTTACATAGCTCCCTTTAGTTTTCCCTGGCTTACTCATCCAACAAATATTTGTTGAATGTGTTCTGTATATTAGGCACTGAAGTGAAAGTGAAAGTCGCTCAGTCGTGTCCGACTTTTTGCGACCCCATGGACTGTATAGTCCATGGAATTCTCCAGGCCAGAATACTGGAGTGGGTAGCCTTTCCCTTCTCCAGGGGATCTTTCCAACCCAGGGATCAAACCCAGGTCTCCTGCATTGCAGGTGGATTCTTTACCAAATGAGCCACAAGGAAGCCTGAGAATACTGGGATGGGTAGCCTATTCCTTCTCCAGTGGATCTTCCCCACCCAGGAATCAAAGCGGGGTCTCCTGCATTGCAGGTGGATTCTTTACCAACTGAGCTATGAGGGAAGCCCATGTTAGGCACCAGGCACTGGATATACAGTCCATGGGGTCACAAAGAGCTGGACATGACTTAGGGACTGAAAAACAACTGGATATACTGTAGTGACTGAAGCATCAAGTATCTATTCTTGGGCCTTGCTTTTCATTTTGTGCAACTGTGGGAGTTAACACTCAGCAAAAAGGGCCATGCTAGATTTGAACCCTATGAGGATGGAATAGAGGCTTCCCTTGTGGCTTAGATGGTAAAGGGTCTGCCTGCAATGTAGGAGACCCTAATTCAATCCCTGGGTTGGGAAGATCCCCTGAAGGAGGGTATGGCAATCCACTCCAGTATGCTTGCCTGGAGAACCCCAGGGACAGAGAAGCCTGGGGAAGACAGAGAAGACTGGTGGGGTACAGTCCATGGGGCCACATAGTCGAACACGACTGAGTGACTAACACACACACAGGATGGAATAGGTGTGCCAAATCTAAAATGTTGATGAATCAACTTCCATCAGTGAATGTGGTTATTTTGAAAACAGTGATGATAGCATTAAACAAACAAACAAACAAAAAAAACCTGTTGTGTATGCATTTGGTCAATAATTTAACAGTGGGTAGAACCTAATCATAGTACCTATGATTCTAATACCTGAGATCTCTGGAACTGCCTTCTTCAGAAGTGTCAGCTTAATTGGGAGATCCTATAAGATAGGATCTTGTTTTGTAGGGCTAGCAGAGGGGATCTTGGGCACCTCAGGGAGTACTGAAGATAACTCTTGAGAATTAAGGAAGTTGTTTTTACTCTGAATACAGTTTAGTTAAGCTAGCTACAAAAAGGGGATACAAGGATACAGAGAAAAAGGTTTGGGTACTTTTTTCCCACACCACACACCGTATGAAATCTTAGTTACCCAACCAAGGATTGAATCTATGCCCCCTGCATTGGAAGTGCAGAATCTTAACCACTGGACCACCAGGGAAGTCTGGTTTCAGTACTTTATACATATCTCTTTTTTTTTCCTTTTTCTCCTCCAGTGCATAAGGAGAGTATAAACTGTTGACTAAACTTCAAAGTTAAGTGTTGTAGTTAAGCAATAGGAAAGACTTTTTTTTTCAATACCATTTAAAATGTCCTGTCATAGGCAATCTATCCACTTTAGATAAGATGCTTACCATTGCCCCAACTGGCAGGCAGTAGGCAGGACTAGGATGATTTATATTGAACCAAATGACTGCCAGGAATCTACTGCTCTCAGTGGAGCTTGGAGAGGGTGGGGGCGGGGAGGAGAATGGGAAAAGAGGGTAATAGTATCTCAAGCTCAGTTCACAGATCTCTTTTATAGTAACTCTCTTGGTGATGCTCATGCCTCTAAATGGTATTAAATATCATCAGTGGACTGACAATTTCCATGTTTATAACTAAGGCTCTGATCTCTCTTTCAAACTCCAGACTCATATTCAACTTCAACATCTCACGTGGATGTAATAGACATCCTAATCCAACATGTCCAAGACTCAACTACTACTCTCCCCAACCTCCCTGAAAAAAGTCCCCCATTTCTCTTTAGCCTTCTTCATATTCTCCATTTCCTATGTCATTGTTTCAGTTGCTCAAACCAAACACTTGGAGTTATTCTCCTGTTCTTACATTCTATCAGACTTCACATATAACTCATTCATAAATCCTGCTTATTTTTCCTTTGCAGTGTATCTAAAGTCTGATTACTTTTCATGACCCACTGCTACTACTCTGGTCCAAATCCTATCATTTCTTGCCTTTTTTTTACTATTTCCTCTCCTTCCCCTCTTGTCACTCCACCCACTCCTCCCTCCATCCTCCACCCTCAGCCCAGCTAGAGTAACTTTTTTCAACCACTGAATTAAGTCTTGTTATTTCTCGGCCCCAACCCCTCCTTATAATGGTTCCCCTGGTCTTGGATAAATTTGCAACTCCCTTACCTTTCTGTTGTATCTTCTGGGCTCTCCATTTTGACTCCTTTGCTTCTGTCATAGCAACTTGCCGGCTGATCTCAGATCCCGTCATTTCCTCACATGCAGCTTTCAGTGGTGACTTGTATGACATGCTGTGTTAGTCAGCTTGGGCTGCCATAACAATATACCATAGACTGGCTAGTATACACAATAGGAGTTAATATTTTCACAGTTCTGGAGGCTAGAATTCCCAAATCAAAGTGCTGACTAACCTGATTCCTGATGAGAGCTCTCTTCCTGGCTTGCAGCATCTGCCTTTTTTGCCAAGTGAGTCATCACATGGGTTTTCCTGTGTAGTGCACACACACAGACAGTGAGGTCTTTCCTCTTCTTATAAGACCCCAGTCCTAGAGAATTAGGGTGGCGCTAGTGGTAAAGAACCCGCCTGCCAGTGCAGTAGATGCTGGAGACTTGGGTTCAATTCCCGGGTCAGGAAGATCCTCTGGAGGAGAAAATGACAATCCACTCCATTATTCCTGCCCAGAGAATCCCAAGGACAGAGGAGACTGGCGGGCTACAGCCCATAGGGTGGCTAAAGATTTGGACACGAATGAAAAGTGATATAGCACACTTACCTTATGACCAAATTTAGCTTTTCTTACCTCCTAGTGACCCAATCTCCAAATACAGGCACACGAGAGGGTTTTAACACATGAGTCGTGGTGGGTAGGGAGAGGTTGGTGGGCAGAAACCAGTCCATAGCACTAGCAGAAAAAAAAAAAAAAAACAAGCCAGAAACCTGGAAGCCTTATATGATCTAGTTCTTTTTTGCATCTCCAGGTCTCTAGTAACTCTCACCCAATGTTACTTCAAAGAGGCTTGTTGTTGTTCAATCGCTCAGTCATGTCCAACTCTTTGTGATCCCATAGACTGCAGCACAACAGGCCACCCTGTCCACCACCAACTCCCAGAGTTTACTCAAACACATGTCCATTGACTCTGTGATGCCATTCAACAATCTCATCCTCTGTCAGCCCCTTTTCCTCTTGCCTTCAATCTTTCCCAGCATCAGAATCTTTTCAAATGAGTCAGCTCTTCACATTGGGTGGCCAAAGTATTGGAGTTTCAGCTTCAACATCAGTCCTTACAATGAATATTCCTGACTGATTTCCTTTAGGATGGACTGGTTGGATCTCCTTGCACTCCAAGGGACTCTCAAGAGTCTTCACCAATACCATAGTTCGAAAGCATCAGTTCTTCCATGCTCAG
The DNA here is from genome assembly GCF_000754665.1 of Bison bison bison. Lineage (NCBI taxonomy): Eukaryota > Metazoa > Chordata > Mammalia > Artiodactyla > Bovidae > Bison > Bison bison. The sequence goes on from NW_011494887.1 coordinate 188,664, forward strand.
TTTTCTTTATAGTCCAACTCTTACATCCATACATGACTACTGGAAAAACCATAGCTTTGACTAGGCCAATCTTTGTCGGCAAAGTAATGTCTCTGCTTTTAATATGCTATTTAGGTTGGTCATAAGTTTTCTTCCAAGGTGTAAGTGTCTTTTAATTTCATGGCTGCACTCACCATCTGCAGTGATTTTGGAGCCCCAAAAAATAAAGTCTGACACCGTTTCCCTATCTATTTGCCATGAAGTGATGGGACCAGATGCCATGATCTTTGTTTTCTGAATGTTGAGCTTTAAGCCAACTTTTTCACTCTCCTCTTTCACTTTCATCAAGAGTTTCTTTAGTTCTTCTTCACTTTCTGCCATAAGGGTGGTGTCATCTGCATATCTGAGGTCATTGATATTTCCCCCAGCAATCTTGATTCCAGCTTATGCTTCTTCCAGCCCAGCGTTTCTCATGATATAATATGCATAGAAGTTAAATAAACAGGGTGACAATATACAGCCTTGACGTACTCCTTTTCCTATTCGGAAATATCTGTTGTTCCATGTCCAGTTCTAACTGTGCTTCCTGACCTGCATACGGATTACTCAAGAGGCAAGTTAGGTGGTCTGGTATTCTTATCTCTTTCAGAATTTTCCACAGTTTATTGGGATCCACACAGTCAAAGGCTTTGGCATAGTCAATAAAGCAGAAATATATGTTTTCTGGAACTCTCTTGCCTTTTCAATGATCCAGCAGATGTTGGCAATTTGAGTTCTGTTTCCTCTGCCTTTTCTAAAACCAGCTTGAACATCTGGAAGTTCACCTTTCATGTATTGTTGAAGCCTGGAATGGAGAATTTTGAGTGTTATTTTACTAGCGTGTGAGATGAGTGCAATTGTGTGGTAGTTTGATCATTCTTTGGCTTTGCCTTTCTTATGGAAACCCACTCCAGTACTCCTTCTTGGAAAATTCCATGGACAGAGGAGCCTGGTAGGCTACAGTCCATGGGGTGGCAAAGAGTTGGACAGAAATGAGTGACTTTGCTTTCATTATTGCTTTTGTTAGGGACTGGAATGAAAACTGACCTTTTCCAGTCCCGTGGCCACTGCTGAGTTTTCCAAATTTGCTGGCATATTGAGTGCAGTGCTTTCACAGCATCATCTTTCAGGATTTGAAACAGCTCAACTGGAATTCCCTCACCTCCACTAGCTTTGTTTGTAGTGATGCTTTCTAAGGCCCACTTGACTTCACATTCCAGGATGTCTGGCTCTAGGTGAATGATCACACCATCGTGATTATTTGGGTCGCGGCTAGTGACGTCCTTTCTCAGCAACTCCCTCAAGGCTCTGGTTATGGAACAGTCACTAATGGTTTCCCATCAGTCACATCAGTACTTCAACATCTTGTTTTCAAGATGTCTTTCCAACATGTACTTTTTACTGGTCCCAGCCCTTTGCCTGGTGGTGATGAGAAAGTCATTCTTATTTTTCAAAGAAGCTCCATTAATTATAGTGCAGGCCTGTGCATAGCATATTCCCTTCAAGTGTTAGTTGCTCAGTTGTGTCTGACTCTTTGCAACCCCAAGAACTGTATGTAGCCTGCCAGGCTCCTCTGTCCCTGGAATTCTCCAGGAAAGAATACTGGAGTAGGTAGCCACTTCTTTCTCCAGGGGACCTTCCCGACTCAGGAAGTGAACCTGGGTCTCCTGAGTTGTAGGCAGATTCTTTACTGTTTGAGTCACCAGGGAAGAGAATGCTTATAAATGATAAAGTACCAATATGTTGGAACATTTTAGAGTCACTGAAATAAAAAGTATGAATATTGTACAACACATGAAAACATTTTTGAAACATATCTAGATAAATAATAAAATTAGAACTCAAAGCATAGCTTACATTATATTTCAACTAAGTAAAAACTCTGTATACTTTCATAGTGATAATTGGTACTAGCTGCACTTTGGCAGTGGCCGAGAGTAGCAACCACATGTCCAAGGAGCAGCGGCTGCACGGGCGCAGGAGGGCCGAAGGAGCTACTTCACGTTCAGGGTCAGGAGGGGTGGCCATGAGGAGATACCCCTCATCCAAGGTAAGGAGCAGTGGCTGCCCTTTGCTGGAGCAGCTGTGAAGAGATACCCAACATCCAAAGTAAGAGAAACCCAAGTAAGATGGTAGGTGTTGTGAGAGGGCATCAGAGGACAGACACACAAACCATAATCACAGAAAACTAGCCAATCTGATCACATGGACCACAGCCTTGTCTAACTCAATGAAACTAAGCCATGCCGTGTGGGGCCACTCAAGATGGCTGGATCATGGTGGAGAGGTCTGAGAGAATGTGGTCCACTGGAGAAGTGAATGGCAAACCCCTTCAGTATTCTTGCCTTGAGAACCCCATGAACAGTAGGAAAAGGCAAAATGATAGGATAATGAAAGGGGAACTCCCAGGGTCGGTAGGTGCCCAATATACTACTGGAGATCAGTGGAGAAATAACTCCAGAAAGAATGAAAAGATGGAGCCAAAGCAAAAACAATACCCAGCTGTGGATGTGACTGGTGGTAGAAGCAAGGTCCGATGCTGTAAAGAGCAATATTGTATAGGAACCTGGAATGTCAGGTCCATGAATCAAGGCAAATTGGAAGTGGTCAAACAGGAGATGGCAAGAGTGAATGTTGACATTCTAGAAATCAGAGAACTAAAATGGACTGGAATGGGTGAATTGAACTCAGATGACCATTATATCTACTACTGTGGGCAGGAATCCCTTAGAAGAAATAGAGTGGCCATCATGGTCAACAAAGGGTCCGAAATGTAGTACTTGGATGCAATCTCAAAAACGACAGAATGATTTCTGTTCGTTTCCAAGGCAAACCTTTCAATATCACGAAGTCTATGCCCCAACCAGTAATGCTGAAGAAGCTGAAGTTGAATGCTTCTGTGAAGACTTACAAGACCTTTTAGAACTGCTGCTGCTACTGCTACTAAGTCACCTCAGTCGTGTCTGACTCTGTGCGACCCCATAAATGGCAGCCCACCAGGCTCCCCTGTCCCTGGGATTCTCCAGGCAAGAACACTGGAGTGAGTTGCCATTTCTTTCTCCAATGCATGAAAGTGAAAAGTTAAAGTGAAATCGCTCAGTCGTGTCCGACTCTTAGTGACCCCATGGACTTCAGCCTACCAGGGTCCTCCATCAATGGGATTTTCCAGGCAGGAGTACTGGAGTGGGGTGCCATTGCCTTATCCTTTTAGAACTAATACCCCCCCCCCAAATGTCCTTTTTCATTATAGGAGACTGCAATGCAAAAGTAGGAAGTCAAGAAACACCTGGAGTAACAGGCAAATTTGGCCTTGGAATACAGAATGAAGCAGGGCAAAGATTAATAGAGTTTTGTCAAGAGAACGCACTGGTCATAGCAAACACCCTCTTCCAACAACACAAGAGAAGACTCTACACATGGACATCACCAGACGGTCAACACTGAAATCAGATTGACTATATTCTTTGTAGCCAAAGATGCAGAAGCTCTATACAGTCAACAAAAACAAGACCAGGAGCTGACTGTGGCTCAGATCATGAACTCCTTATTGCCAAATTCAGACTTAAATTGAAGAAAGTGGGGAAAACCACTAGACCATTCAGGTAGGACCTAAATCAAATACCTTATGATTATACAGTGGAAGTGAGAAATAGATTTTAGGGACTAGATCTGATAGACAGAGTGCCTGATGAACTATGGACAGAGGTTCGTGACATTGTATGGGAGACAGGGATCAAGACCATTCCCATGGAAAAGAAATGCAAAAAGAAAAATGGCTGTCTGAGGAGGCTTACAAATAGCTGTGAAAGAAGAGAAGCGAAAAGCAAAGGAGAAAAGGAAAGATATAAGCATCTGAATGCAGAGTTCCAAAGAATAGCAAGAAGAGATAAGAAAGCGTTCCTCAGAGATCAATGCAAAGAAATAGAGGAAAACAACACAATGGGAAAGGCTAGAGGTCTCTTCAAGAAAGTTAGAGAAACCAAGAAAACATTTGATGCAAAGATGGGCTTGATAAAGGACAGAAATGGTATGGACCTAACAGAAGCAGAAGATATTAAGAAGAAGTGGCAAAAATACACAGAAGAACTGTACAAAGAAGAGCTTCACGACCCAGATAATCACGATGGTGTGATCACTCACCTAGAGCCAGACATCCTGGAATGTGAAGTCAAGTGGGCCTTAGAAAGCATCGCTATGAACAAAGCTAGTGGAGGTGAGGGA
>NW_011494887.1:193002-204271 GCF_000754665.1 Bison bison bison
TGAGGGAATTCCAGTTGAGCTATTTCAAATCCTGAAAGATGATGCTGTGAAAGTGCTGCATTCAATATGCCAGCAAATTTGGAAAACTCAGCAGTGGTCACAGGACTGGAAAAGGTCAGTTTTCATTCCAATCCCAAAGAAAGGCAATGCCAAAGAATGCTCAAATTACCACAAAATTGCATTCATCTCATACACTAGTAAAGTAATGCTCAAAATTCTCCAAGCCAGGCTTCAGCAACACGTGAACCCTGAACTTCCTGATGTTCAAGCTGCTTTTAGAAAAGGCAGAGAAAACAGAGATCAAATTGCCAAAATCCGCTAGATCATGGAAAAAGCAAAAGAGTTACAGAAAAGCATCTATTTCTGCTTTATTGACTATGCCAAAGCCTTTGACTATGTGGATCCCAATAAACTGTGGAAAATTCTTAAAGAGATGGGAACACCAGACCACCTGACTTGCTTCTTGAGAAACCTATATGCAGGTCAGGAAGCAATAGTTAGAAATGGTTCCAAATAGGAAAAGGAGTACTTCAAGGCTGTATGTTGTCATCATGCTTATTTAACTTCTATGCAGAGTACATCATGAGAAACGCTGGGCTGGAGGAAGAACAAGCTGGAATCAAGATTGCCGGGAGAATTATCAATAACCTCAGATATGCAGACGACACCACCCTTATGACAGAAAGCGAAGAGGAACTAAAAAGCCTCTTGATGAAAGTGAAAAAGGAGAGAGAAAAAGTTGGCTTAAAGCTCAACATTAGAAAACGAAGATTATGGCATCTGGTCCCATCACTTCATGGGAAGTAGATGGGGAAACAGAGGAAAGTGTCAGGTTTTATTTTGGGGGCTCCAAAATCACTGCAGATGGTGACTGCAGCCATGAAATTAAAAGACGCTTGCTCCTTGGAAGGAAAGCTATGTTCAACCTAGATAGCATATTCAAAAGCAGAGATGTTACTTTGCCAACAAAGGTCTGTCTAGTCAAGGCTATGGTTTTTCCAGTGGTCATGTATGGATGTGAGAGTTGGACTGTGAAGAAAGCTGAGCACTGAAGAATTGATGCTTTTGAACTGTGGTGTTGGAGAAGACTCTTGAGAGTCCCTTGGACTGCAAGGAGATCAACCAGTCCATCCTAAAGGAGATTAGTCCTGGGTGTTTATTGGAAGGACTGATGTTGAAGCTGAAACTCCAGTACTTTGGGCTCCTCATGTGAAGAATTGACTCATTGGAAAAGACCCTGATGCTGGGAGGGATTGGGGACAGGAGGAGAAGGGGACAACAGAGGATGAAATGGCTGGATGGCATCACTGACTCGATGGACATGAGTTTGGGTGAACTCCTGGAGTTGGTAATGGATAGGATGCCTGGGTGCTGTGATTCATGGGGTTGCAAAGAGTTGGACACAACTGAGCGACTGAACTGAACAGAACTGAACTGCAGTTTGTTGACTGTCTCTTCCCTGAAGCTAATCACCTTATCTAATCTTTCATCCCCATAAAAATCTTTCAAAATAAACATGATTGTCTCCAAATAACAAATGAGAGGCTCAGAGAGCCGAGGTTAATTTAATAAATGAGTAGAAGAACAGATTGTTTAATTTGGATTTATCTGACTTAAAATCCTATGCATTTTCCTTTCTCCAAAACTGCCATTTCAACCTTGGAAAGGAAAGCAAACAAACAAACAAAATAAACCACAAACATTAAGAATCTAGTTTTCACATAAAAGTAGCATGACTATAAGAGTAACTTGCATTTTAATATATTTTATTATATTTTGAAACTGATTTAATAATTTCTCTAAAATGTACCCAATAGGCACTCTGGATCCTGATACAAAACGCTGAGTGATATCCGTGCATTACTTGAAAAATGCCAAGTTCAGAGTGTAGTTTCCTCCACTCCATTTATATTTGCATTTAGGTACCAACCAAGGGCAATGAACTAAGAGTATTATTGTAGAAGTACAAAACCTCTTCTGAAGACAAAGCAGACTATAGTTCTAAGTTTTGCCACGTGAACTTTAACACAGACAGCCTTTGAGAATTTTGTCTCTACATCAAGCCAGAAGAGGGGAGGATTACTTACCCCACATTAGGCTAACAGAACAAGACTTCAACAAGATTGCTGGGAAAGATTAGAGGTACCTACAAGAAGGGGGAAAGGACATTTCCCTCTTCTGCTCAGTGCTTCAGTTCAGTTCAGTCGCTCAGTCATGTCTGACTCTTTGCGACCCCATGAATTGCAGCACGCCAGGGTTCCCTGTCTATCACCAACTCCCGGAGTTCACCCAAACTCACGTCCATTGAGTCGGTGATGCCATCCAGCCATCTCATCCTCTGTTGTCCCCTTCTCCTCCTGCCCCCAATCCCTCCCAGCATCAGAGTCTTTGCCAATGAATCAACTCTTCGCATGAGGTAGCCAAAGTACTGGAGTTTCAGCTTTAGCATCATTCCTTCCAAAGAACACCCAGGACTGATCTCCTTTAGAATGGACTGGTCGGATCTCCTTGCAGACTCTCAAGACTCCAAAGGACTCTCAAGAGTCTTCTCCAACACCACAGTTCAAAACCAACTCTTTGGCGCTCAGCTTTCTTCACAGTCCAACTCTCACATCCATACATGACTATTGGAAAAACCAGAGCCTTGACTAGATGGACCTTTGTTGGCAAAGTAATGTCTCTGCTTTTGAATATGCTATCTAGGTTGGTCATAACTTTCCTTCCAAGGAGTAAGCGTCTTTTAATTTCATGGCTGCAATCACCATTTGCAGTGATTTTGGAGCTCAATAAAATAAAGTCTGACACTGTTTCCACTGTTTCCCCATCTATTTCCCATGAAGTGATGGGACCAGATGCCATGCTGCCAAAAGCTCATAAACTCATCCCGGTGAAGTCATTGGTGTATAAAATGGTGAGAAGTTTCCTTGGAGAGCTTGATATGTGTGCCCTGAAATCTGGGAGCATCCATGAGCCTAGAAACTTGTGCCTCCTCCACTGGAGAACAGACAGAAGGTAAGAGGGTGGTGAACTACATATCCACCATCTTGCACTGCAAGTTTGCATGTGTTTCCCTTAGGTTAAATTGACCTCAAAGAATGGTGACAGAATTCTGGGTGACCATCTAATTATTCTGTCCCACCGGGAAGCCTGCCAGAGTGAAGGGACCATAGCATAGGCGACTGTGATTTCCACCACCACAGGCACTTGCTTAGGGGTAGGGGCTTTACAAGACCACAGGAAGACAGTATGTGGCTGGTGTTAGGATCCAAGCAGAGTCTTTTATCTTTAAGGTGCAGTTCATAGCCTGAATCCTAGCAAGAAAGCCAGTGTTTGGGTTGCACCAGATTACACAGCACCAATTAGGTAAGTTATTAGTCCCCTATTTTCTAATTCTCCCTCCTTGGAGAAGGAAGAAGAAGCCAGAGGCCGCAAAAGGAATAAATAGATGTATTAGTTATCTATCACTGCCTAACAAATTATTCTAAAACTTGCAGCCTAAATCAAAAATGTGTGTGTGTGTTATTCACTCAGTCATGTCTGACTCTTTGTGACCCTGTGGACTGTAGCTCACCAGGCTCCTCTGGCCATGGAATTCTCCAGGCAAGAATACTGGATTGGGTTGCCATTCTCTTCCCCAGGGGAATCTACCTAATCCAGGGATCAAACCTGGGCCTCCTGCACTGTAGGCAGATTCTTTACCATCTGAGCCACCAAGGAAGCCCAAACAAAAAATAAATGTCTTACCTCACAAGTTTCTGTGGATCAGGGATCTGAGAGCGGCTTTGTTGTTGTTGCTCAGTTGCTAAGCTGACTCTTTGCAACCCCATGTATTGCAGCATACCAGACTTCCCTTGCTCAAACTCATGTCTATTGAGTCAGTGATGCCATTCAACCATCTCATCGTCTGTCATCCCCTTCTCCTCTTGCCCTCAATCTTTCCCAGCATCAGGGTCTTTTTTAATGAGTCATCTCTTTGTATCAGGTGGCCAAAGTACTGGAGCTTTAGATTCAGCATGTCTTTCCAATGAATATTCAGGGTTGATTTCCCTTAAGATTTACTGGTTTGATCTCCTTGCTGTCTAAAGGACTCTCAAGAGTCTTCTCTAGCACCACAGTTTGAAAGCATCAGTTTTTCAGTGCTCAATATTCTTTATAGTCCAGTTCTCAGAGAGTGGCTTATTTGTGTGTTTCTGGCTCAGGGTCTCTTAAGATATTATAGTCTAGATGTTGGCAGAGGCTGCAGTTATCTGAAGGCTTGATTGGGTCTGGAGAATCTACTTCCAAGGTGTCTCACTCATGTGTCTGGTGAGCTGAGTCTGGTTGATAGCAGGAGACCTCGGTTCTTTGCCACATGGAACTCTTCATAAGGTTGCTTGAGTGTATTCAAGACAGGGTTGCTGGTATTCCCAGAGCTAGTAGCAGTAGTAGTTTGGTTGCTAAGTCATGTCCGACTCTTGCAACCCCACAGACTGTAGCCTACCAGGCTTCTCTACCTATGGGATTCTCCAGGCAAGAATACTGGAGTGGGTTGCCACTTCAAAAAAGAACCAGTCAGAAGCCAAAATATCATCCTTGAAATTTATGTGGGAGGGGGTTGCACAAGTTTATTGAACACCAGGAGGTGAGAATTACTGAAGGGAGGTATAGTTACTACAAAGCTAAACGTGGAAGAGGAGAAAGGCTTTGAACAGGACATGTGACTAAATGTGTAATTTATTTTTTTTAATATTTATTTATTCTGTGCTGGGTCGTAGTTTTGGCATGTTGGAATCTTAGTTCCCGGACCAGGGATTGAACCCAGGCCCCCTGCATTGGGAGCTCAGAGTCTTAGCCACTGGATAACCAGGGAAGTCCCTAAATATGTACTTTAGACTGCACTGGATTTTTTAAGATCTGAAAGTGAACGTAATTATTGAAATGGTCTTATAGCTGGAAGTAACTGAAAAAACATGGCTGGAATGGCAGCTAGTATTGAGGTCAGTCTGTAGGAATAGAAGTCCTGGCACTTTGACTGACATTCACTCTTGAACATGTATAGAATCTCCTCCAGCTATTACAGTAACATTAAATTTGAGTGACATGGTAATGTTGTATAATATTTGCTACCAAGTCACACGGTTTAAGTTGCTTGTATGACGGAGAAGGCAATGGCACCCCACTCCAGTACTCTTGCCTGGAAAATCCCATGGACGGAGGAGCCTGGTAGGCTGTAGTCCATGGGGTCACGAAGAGTCTGACACTTACTATGCGACTTCACTTTCACTTTTAACTTTCATGCATTGGAGAAGGAAATGGCAACCCACTCCAGTGTTCTTGCCTGGAGAACCCCAGGGAAGGCGGAGCCTGGTGGGCTGCCATCTGTGGGGTCGCACAGAGTCGGACATGACTGAAGCGACTTAACAGCAGCTGCAGCAGCATGTAACATTTTAGATGATTTAGGCTTCTGGTAATGTGATATGGCTACTGTCTTCCAATGTCCAGCACCAGTAAATAGAAAGAGATATGGACTCCTGGTGTCTGGATTGGGAGCTTATGGAGACCCAACTGTTGTATGATTACTGCCTGGATGGGAAGTTGGTCAGGAAAGTAGAGCCTATGACAACTGAGAACCAGTTAATAAAAGGAAGGACCATCCAGAAGCTAAGAATTAGCAGCAAAGTAGGAAGTTAAGATTCAGTTGGTCAGGTCTATTGGAGGTTGTCACCTATAGGCTGGATGATCCCTTAGACTGCAAATTGTGCTGGACCTTCCTCCATTGGAATCTTGACCCTCTTGTCTCCAAGCTTCAGGGACATGAATACTCCAAGGAAACAGCATTTAATATCTGCGACCAAAGAACAAAGGAGGGATATTTGCCTAATACTTGTGTAAGTACAGAAAGTACATCAGCAAAATCTATTTGTTTCCACCTCAGAAGTAAATCAAGCCCCACAAAGTCAGAGTGGTTCTTTGAAAACACATCCAGATCCTGTCACTGCCTTGCTAAAAACTCTTTCATGGCATTCCTTCACACTTAATAAAATCTAATTTTTAAAAAAATTTTTTGGCTGTGTGCATTCTGTAGGACCTTAATTCCCTGACCAAAGATTGAACCTGGAGCCTTCACTGTAAAAGTGTGAAGTCCTAACCACTGGACCACCAGGGAATTTGCCATAAAATCTAATTTTTAAAGTACCATTCCTCAGGGGATATTCCTAGTGATCCAGTGACTAAGACTGCACGCTCCCAATGCAGAGGGCCTGGGTTCAATCCATAGTCAGGGAACTAGATCTCACAACTAGGAGTTCACAAGCCATAACTGAAAGATCCCACTGTTGCAAACAAGAACGTGTACAGCCAAATTAATAAATTAATTAAAATAAATACTTAAAACATACCATTCCTCTGATTTAGAAAGGGCTAGCCAGGTGGCTTAATGGTAAAGAATCTACCTGCCAATGCAGGAGGCACCAAAGATATGGGCTCAACTGATCCCTGAATCAGGAAGATCCCTTGGAGAAGGAAACTGTATCCTACTCCAGTATTCTTGCCTGGAAAGTCCCAGGAACAGAGGAGCCTGGCAGGCTGCAGTCCATGGTGTCACAAAGAACCGGACATGACTAAGTACTCACTGACTCAGAAATTCCACTTTTGGGTGTATATGCCAAAGAATTGAAGGCAGAGATCCAAACAAATATCTGTACTCCCATGTTCATAGTAGGATTATTCACAAAAGTGAAGAGGTAGAAGTAGCCAAGTATTCATCAACAGATGTATGGATAAACAAAATATGTGATACACATGTAATAGAACAGTATGCAACCTTAAAAAGGAAGGAAATTCTAACATGTGCTGCAACATGAATGAACTCTGAAGACATTATACTAAAGGAAAGAAGCTAGTCAAAAAAGGAAAAATAATCTAGCCAGAGGAAAAAAATTTTCTTACCAAGTACCCTATTACACAACCCTCTGTCAAAATCTTTCAAGAAGAAAACTGGACAAAATATTTCTGTTGCAATGCCTCATCAATGATCAGGAAAACTTTAAAACTTAGAAATCAGGCAGAAAGCCACTTGCATGATTTTTTTCAGTGTCCAAAAATCCCACTGAAGGATCTTTAGGCTCTGGGATTACAATGCATGTTGATTTAGAACCAGTCTTTTACAATTCTGTCAAGTTGCAGATTAATTTATAGAAAACGCCAAATAAGGTGAGGTTCTTCAAAGGTTTGGGTTCATTTCTTTGTAGCTCATTAATCAGTTTTATATCTTATATAACAATATTATTTTTAGCATTCCTTCTTTCACTTAATCCATTTTCTCCTGTTCCCTGAGAACTGACATTGCCACCCAGCTGGTTCTGTCGTTAAAGAACTGATTAAAAGTTTTATGTGGGCTATTTAGGGCTCAGAGGGTAAAGCGTCTGCCTACAATGTGAGAGACCTGGGTTCAGTCCCTGGGTCGGGAAGATCCCTTGGAGCAGGAAATGGCAACCCACTCCAGTACTCTTGCCTGGAAAATCCCATGGTCTGAGAAGCCTGGTAGGCTACAGTCCATGAGGTCGCAAAGAGGTGGACATGACTGAGCAACTTCACTTCATTTATATAAGAAGTGTGTTTATAACATTTTTTCTAATCACATAATTTTTATTTTTTGTTAGATTTCTGTTAGAAGTCAAAGGCTTTTCTTAGACTTATTTAGACGTAGTTTTTTTTTTTATTTTATATCCCTCTGGATCAGACACAAAAGGGAAATATAAGTGAAAGCAATTGGTTAAGGAATTTCTGAATCCTCTTTATAGTCAAACGTTAGATCTACTAAACTTTCCAATGCAGTGTAAATGTCTGTGTTTTTCCACAGGCAGTGGTGATGTAACATTCATTAGAACTGTGCTCCTGAATTCAGTTGTCTCCTGAATATTCCAGTTCAGCAAGTTTGGATGCTTGCATTTTCTTGCTTCACATGAAAGGTTTAACTCTTATTCAAATTTATCAGTAATAAGGTATAATACAGCTTCATCTGGTGGCTCAGTTGGTAAAGAATCTGCCTGCAATGCAGGAGACCCAGGTTTGATCCCTAGTTTGTGATGATCCCCTGGAGAAGGGAAAGGCAACCCACTCCAGAACTCTTGCTTGGAAAATCTCACGGACAGAGGAGCCTGGTTAGCTATAGTCCAAAGGGTTGCAAAGAGTCGGACATGACTGAGCAACTAAGAAGCAAACACAGCTTCAGCTATAAAATCTTTTCTTCGGTTATATAAAGCATTTTATTATTGCTTTGCAGAAAAATATGAAATTGTCTTTTTTTGTTGTTTCTCAAAATTTTTTTTTGCTTCATTATCATTGTTAACTGAAAACAAAATTCACAATGTGAGACTTGTGATTTATTAGAGGCCAAATGAGGACTATAGCCCAGGAAACAGCCTCTCAGATAGTTCTGAGAGATTGCACAAAAGAGGCAGTGGGGTCAAGTATATGCACAATTTTAGTCAAGGAAGGGATACATATAATTAAACACACGTTATGGCAGAAAGTTGCCACTAGTCATAAGAAGGTTGCTGCTAGTCACATGGAGCAGATGTTTTCATTAATGATTTTAGTGTTTTTCTAGATAGGAGAAGATGCAAGAAATTAGGTTTATAAAACCTTCTCCTGAAAATAATAACTACGGTATCTCAAGGCCTGTTCTGCCAGTGCTTCCTGGAGCACAGAGTGACTCATACCTGGTTTCTGCCCTGAACTCCTTTCAAGATGTGTTGGAGATCAGCCACTGCAGTGGCTAGTGACTACATTCTTATAGAAACAGATGGAGAGTGACAATTTTTAGTTGGCACAGGTCAGGAATCCCCTGGGCTTATGGGAACCATAGAGTCACAAGACTGCAGAGGGAAGTGGGGCAAAGCCTCTGTGTCTAGGTGGAGTGGTTTCTGTTGGTGAACTAGTTCTCAGGTATAGACGTTGAGGGTAAGACGTCCTTTCTTCTTCCTTTCCTCCCCAAGGAAGACTCCATTCTAGCCTTGGATGTGAGGCAAGAGATAGATGGGCTCCAGGCTGGACACTTACAACTAACCTCCTGTTTGCATTTCCTGATACAGGAGTTAGGTGGGCTCCAGGTTAGATATTTACAACCAGTCTAACCCTAAGTGAAGAGGAAATAAAGAGTCCTCTCGATGAATGTAAAAGAGGAGAACTAAAAAGCTGGGTTAAAACTCAACATTCACAAAACTAAGATCATGGCATCTGGTCCCATCACTTCACGGTAAATCAGTTTCAGTTCAGTCGCTCAGTCATGTCTGACTCTTTGCGACTCTATGCAGCACACCAGGCCTCCCTGTCCATCACCAACTCCTGGAGTTTACCCAAACTCCTGTCCATTGAGTCAGTGATGCCATCGAACCATCTCATCCTCTGTCATCCCCTTCTCCTCCCGCCTTCAATCTATCCCAACATCAGGGTCTTTTCAAATAAGTCAGTTCTTCGCATCAGGTGGCCAAAGTCTTGGAGTTTCAGCTTCAACATTAGTCCTTTCAATGAATATTCAGTACTGATTTCCTTTAGGATGGACTGGTTGGATCTCCTTGCAGTCCAAAAGACTCTCAAGAGTCTTATTCAACACCTCGGTTCAAAAGCATCAATTCTTCGGCGCTCAGCTTTCTTTATAGTCCAACTCTCACATCCATACATGACTACTGGAAAAACCATAGCCTTGACTAGATGGACCTTTGTGGACAAAATAATGTCTCAGCTTTTTAATATGTTGTCTATTTAATATAGGTTGGTCATAACTTTAATCCCAAGGAGTAAGCATCTTTTAATTTCATGACTGCAATCACTATCTGCAGTGATTTTGGAGCCCCCCAAAATTAAGTCAGCTACTGTTTCCACTGTTTCTCCATCTATTTGCCATGATGTGATGGGACCAGATGCCATGATCTTTGTTTTCTGAATGTTGAGCTTTAAGCCAACTTTTTCACTTTCTACTTTCACTTTCATCAACAGGCTCTTTAGTTCTTCTTCACTTTCTGCCATAAGGGTGATGTCATCTGCATATCTGAGGTTATTGATATTTCTCCCTGCAGTCTTGGTTCCAGCTTGTGCTTCCTCCAGCCCAGCGTTTCTCATGATGTACTCTGCATATAAGTTAAATAAGCAGGGTGACAGTATACAGCCTTGACGTACTCCTTTTCCTATTTGGAACCAGTCTCTTGTTCCATGTCCAGTTCAAACTGTTGCTTCCTGACTTGCATACAGATTTCTCAAGATGCAGGTCAAGTGATCTGATATTTCCATCTCTTTCAGAATTCTCCGCAATTTATTGTGATCCACATGGTCAAAGGCTTTGGCATAGTCAATAAAGCAGAAATAAATGTTTTTTTGGAACTCTCTTGCTTTTTCAATGATCCAGCAGATGTTGGCAATTTGATCTCTGGTTCCTCTGCCTTTTCTAAAACGAGCTTGAACATCTGGAAGTTCACCATTCATGTATTGTTGAAGCCTTGATTGGAGAATTTTGAGCATTACCTTACTAGTGTGTGAGATGAGTGCAATTGTGCAGTAGTTTGAGCATTCTTTGGCATTGCCTTTCTTACGGATTGGAATGAAAACTGACCTTTTCCAGTCCTGTGGCCACTGCTGAGTCTTCCAAATTTGCTGGCATATTGAGTGCAATACTTTCACAGCATCATCTTTTAGGATATGAAATAGTTCAACTGGAATTCTATCACCTCCACTAGCTTTGTTCATAGTGATACTTCCTAGGGCCCACTTGACTTCACATTCCAGGATGTTTGGCTCTAGGTGAGTGATCACACCATCATGATTATCTAAGTCGTGAAGATCTTTTTATATAGTTCTTTGTATTCTTGCCACCTCTTCTTAGTATGTTCTGCTTCAGTTAGTTCCATACCATTTCTGTCTTTATTGTGCCCATTTTTGCATAAAAAGTTCCCTTGGTATTCTCTTGAAGAGATCTCTAGTCTTTCCCATTTTGTTGTTTTCCTCTATTTCTTTGCAGTGGTCACTGAGGAAGGCTTTCTTATCTCTCCTTGCTATTCTTTGGAACTCTGCATTCAAATGCGTATATCTTTCCTTTTCTCCTTTGCTTTTCACTTTGCTTCTTTTCACAGCTATTTGTAAGGCCTCCTCAGATAGCCATTTTGCGCTTTTGCATTTCTTTTACTTGGTGATCGTCTTGATCCCTGTTTCCTGTACAATGTCATGAATATCAGTCCATAGTTCATCAGGCACTCTGTGTATCAGATCTAGGCCCTTAAATCTATTTCCCACTTCC
>NW_011494887.1:204371-206415 GCF_000754665.1 Bison bison bison
AGAATGGAAACTGTGACAGACTTTATTTTCTTGGGCTCCAGAATCACTGTGGATGGTGACTTAGCCATGAAATTAAAAGATTCTTGCTCCTTGAAAGAAAGATATGACAAACCTGCTGCTAAGTCACTTCAGTCGTGTCCGATTCTGTGTGACCCCATAGACGGCAGCCCACCAGGCACCCCCGTCCCTGGGATTCTCCAGACAAGAACACTGGAGTGTGTTGCCATTTCCTTCTCCAATGCAGGAAAGTGAAAAGTAAAGTGAAGTCGCTCAGTCGTGTCCGACTCTTAGTGACCCCATGGACTGCAGCCCACCAGGCTCCTCCGTCCATGGGATTTTCCTGGCAAGAGTACTGGAGTGGGGTGCCATTGCCTTCTCCAATGACAAACCTAGACAATGTATTAAAAAGCACTTTGCTGACACAGGTTGCTCTCCTCAGCACAAAACAGGCCAATGAATCCAAGAGATGAGGTGTTGAGGCAAGGAAAACAACTTATTCAGAAAACTGGCTGACCAAGAAGATAGCAGACTAATGTCTCAAAGTAACCATCTTGTCAGTGTATGAATGCCAGGTTCTTTTACAGAGCCAGAGAGAGAGAAGCAATTAAGAAGTAAAGTCAAAAGGCAGAAAAGAGAGGGAGAGGCTGTGAGGAAGTAAAGGGCCATCAGTCTTGCAAAACATCTCTGGGAAGGGCTAAGCCTTTAGAAGGGTTTGTTAATCTCTTTCTCTCACTCTTTTAAAAAAAAAAAACTTTTTAAAAATTTTTGTAGCCTTTCACATGTGGGCTGAGAAAAGAAGAGAAGCAAAGGACAAAGGAGAAGGGAAAGATATACTCATCTGAATGCAGAGTTCCAGAGAATAATAAGGAGAAATAAGAAAGCCTTTTCAAGTGAACAATACAAAGAAACAGAGGAAAACAATAGAGTAGGAAAGACTAGAGATCTCTTTTCAGCAGTGGCCACAGTATTGGAAAAGGTCAGTTTTCATTCCAATGCCAAAGAAGGGCAATGCCAAAGAATGTTCAAACTACCATACAAATGCACTCATTTCACATGGTAGCAAGGTAATGCTCAAAATTGCTTCTAAGTAGGCTTCAACAGAACATAAAACAAGAACTTCCAGATATGCAAGCTGGATTTAGGAAAGGCAGAGGAACCAGAGATCAAATTGCCAACATCTGTTGTATCATAGAAAAAGCAAGGGAATTCCAGAAAAGCATCTACTTCTGCTTCATTGATTATGCTAAAGCCTTTGACTTTGTGGATCAGAACAAACCGTGGAAAATTCTTCAAGAGATGGGAATATCATACCACCTTACCTGCCTGAGAACCCCTATGCAAGTCAAGAAGCAACAGTTAGAACTGGACGTTGAGCTGTGGACTGGTTCAAAATTGGGAAAGGAGTCCTTCAAGGCTGTATATTATCATCCTGCTTATTTAACTTATACGCAGAGTACATCATGTGAAATGCCTGGTTGGATTAAGCACAAGCTGGAATCAAGAGATATTGAAGGGCAGGAAAGCCTGGAATGCTGCAGTCCATGGGGTTGCAAAGAGTCAGACACAACTGTGTCTGAACAACCACAGGTGGGCAGGGTCGGATTATCTCCCTATGTACTAGACAGAGGCATTTTAGTTTAACAGTCAGGCAGAGGGGCAGAGTCCTTTGAGGCAGGCCAGTATGTATGATTATATAACAACAGCAGCAAAAAGCAAGTCAAAGAAAGAGTTCCAACATGGAGTCAGAATTGGTTCTTTCCTGCAACATGATGACGATTTCCCCTTCCATTTAAAAAATTATGGTAAAATATATATACAAGACCAGGAGCTGACTGTGGCTCAGACTGTGAACTTCTTATTGCCAAATTCAGACTTAAATTGAAGAAAGTGGGGAAAACCACTAGACCATTCAGGTAGGACCTAAATCAAATCCCTTATGATTATACAGTGGAAGTGAGAAATAGATTTAAGGGCCTAGATCTGATAGATAGAGTGCCCGATGAACTATGGAATGAGGTTCGTGACATTGTACAGGAGACAGGGA
>NW_011494887.1:206575-207044 GCF_000754665.1 Bison bison bison
GATATATGCATTTGAATGCAGAGTTCCAAAGAATAGCAAGAAGAGAGAAGAAAGCCTTCCTCAGCGATCAATGCAAAGAAATAGAGGAAAACAACAGGATGGGAAAGACTAGAGATCTCTTTAAGAAAATTAGAGATACCAAAGGAACATTTCATGCAAAGATGGGCTCGAAAAAGGACAGAAATGGGATGGACCTAACAGAAGCAGAAGATATTAAGAAGAGATGGCAAGAATACACAGAAGAACTGTACAAAAAAGATCTTCATGACCCAGATAATCACGATGGTGTGATCACTGACCTAGGGCCAGACATCCTGGAATGTGAAGTCAAATGGGCCTTAGAAAGCATCACTACGAACAAAGCTAGTGGAGGTGATAGAATTCCAGTTGAGCTATTCCAAATCCTGAAAGATGATGCTGTGAAAGTGCTGCACTCAATATGCCAGCAAATTTGGAAAACTCAGCAGTG
>NW_011494887.1:207253-208114 GCF_000754665.1 Bison bison bison
TTTTCATTCCAGTCCCAAAGAAAGGCAATGCCAAAGAATGCTCAAACTACTGCACAATGCACTCATCTCACACGCTAGTAAAGTAATGCTCAAAATTCTCCAAGCCAGGCTTCAGCAATATGTGAACCGTGAACTTCCAGATGTTCAAGCTGGTTTTAGAAAAGGCAGAGGAACCAGACATCAAATTGCCAGCATCTGCTGGAAAATGGAAAAAGCAAGAGAGTTCCAGAAAAACATCTATTTCTGCTTTATTGACTAGGCCAAAGCCTTTGACTGTGTGGATCACAATAAGCTGTGGAAAATTCTTCAAGAGATGGGAATACCAGACCACCTGATCTGCCTCTTGAGAAATTTGTATGCAGGTCAGGAAGCAACAGTTTGAACTGGACATGGAACAACAGACTGGTTCCAAATTGGAAAAGGAGTACATCAAGGCTGTATATTGTCACCCTGTTTATTTAACTTATATGCAGAGTACATCATGAGAAATACTGGACTGGAAGAAACACAAACTGGAATCAAGATTGCTGGGAGAAATATCAATAACCTCAGATATGCAGATGACACCTTATGGCAGAAAGTGAAGAGGAACTAAAAAGCCTTTTGATGAAGGTGACAGTGGAGAGTGAAAAAGTTGGCTTAAAGCTCAAGATTCAGAAAACGAAGATCATGGCATCCGGTCCCATCACTTCATGGGAAATAGATGCGGAAACAGTGGAAACAGTGTCAAACTTTATTTTTCTGGGCTCCAAAATCACTGCAGATGGTGACTGCAGCCATGAAATTAAAAGATGCTCACTCCTTGGAAGGAAAGTTATGACCAACCTAGATAGCATATTCAAAAGCAAAGACATTACTTTG
>NW_011494887.1:208214-210998 GCF_000754665.1 Bison bison bison
CTGAATGAACTCCAGGAGTTGGTGATGGACAGGGAGGCCTGGCGTGCTGTGGTTCATAGGGTCGCAAAGAGTCAGACACAACTGAGCGACTGATCTGATCTGATATATACAAGATAAAATTAACCATTTAGCCATTTTAAGTGTACAATTCAGTGGGATTAATTATATTTACCATATTGTGCAATCATCATCACTATCAATTTCCAGAACTTTTTCATCACCCCAAACAGAAACTCTGTGCCCATTAAGCAGTAGCACCCCCAAACCCCTCTTTTTAGCCCCTGGTAAAATCTGAGCTTCCTAGGTGGCTCAGCGGTAAAGAATCCACTTGTCAATGCAGGAGACACTAGAGACATGGGTTAGATCCCTAGGTCAGGAAGATCCCTGGAGGAGGAAATAGCAGCCCATGCCAGTATCCTTGCCTGGAGAATCTATAGGCAGAGGAGCCTGGTGGGCTACAGTCCATATGGTCACAAGGAATTGAACATGACTGAGCACACGCACATGCAACTTCTAATCTACTTTCTGTCTCTATGAATTTGCCTATTGTACATATTTCACTTGTGGAATCAGACAGTATTTATCCTTGGATATCTGGTTTATTTCAGTTGACATGTTTTCAAGGTTACAATGAGTCTTTTTATTTTCATGTTTATTTCTTTTTTGATTTTTTTTTTTTAATATGAGGGGAAATGTTTGGTCTACTATCCACTTAGAAATGAATCAGTGCGATGATGTTTTTTATTTTTGTTTTTGCTTGGAGCATCTTTTATAACATGGAGTAAATGCTTAAAAATCCTATTTGTGTTTTCTCCTTCCTTTGGTTTTGGCTCATGCAGTTTCTACAGGCACTTTATTCTATCTTCCATACCACCCTGCAGTTTCCCCTGCCTCTGAGATGTTTGCATATACTTACCAGAGTAAGAAAAGCTCTTGACCTTGCATCTGGTGAAGCAGATAACATTATTCCTTGGATATCCTGTTCTTTCTCCCCAAATCTGGAATGGGAATATCTTGAAGCTGGGGTGTCAGGAAGCATTTAACAGGAAGCTTCCTGTGTGCTGTTTTGGATCTGTCAGGAATTCTCTGTTACTTATTAATTCCTGAATATTCAGGAATTAAGAGGAGAGGCAGGCCTCTCCTGGGGGCTGAGGAATCCAGGCATTTCCTTCATTAGTTTTTCTATATGATGACAAGTACCCTCTTCCTTTTTATGAACCATATAGTAAAAGTGATTATTTATAACCCTCTCTCTTTCATATGGATGACCTCATGTTTCCTTGTAAGTTTTGATTTTATCTCTGCTGAAAATAGCTATCTTGTAAGACAGTATAAATACCTACACAATGTGGAATAAAACACCTTTGCTCCATCAGAGATTGGTCCCCGTGTCTTTCTTTCTTTCTCTCTCTCCCTCTCCCTCTCTCTTTTTCAGGCTGATCCCCTGGAGCGCAGGGGCTCTCTGTGTTCACTTTCCTGCCCAGGCTTCTAAGACCCTCTCAAGAAGGCTATCTGCACCTTCACCCCATTGAGAGGGCACCTGAGACCTTCATGAACAGCACAAGCCCTGTATAAGGGCTTTATTGGCTTTCTGCATAAACCAAGGAATATCAGCCTCTTTCTGTCTCCTTTACTTTCTTATCAGTCGACTCCAGACCACCAGGTTCTGGTCCATAAAAGAATCTCAACAAGTGGCGCCCAGAACAGGAGCTTGATACACATAGGCAGTCGGACGGAGTGACCCCAGAGCCTATTGAGGCTGGTAAGTATTAAGACATGGGTAAAACGACTGGAAAACCCCATCACTTTTCTACTTTACTTCATCACTCATTTAAAATTCAGGGACCTAATGAAATGTATGCTGATTTTTAAGCTAGATTAGAAACTGCTATTTCCCATACTGTAATTGGAGAAAAAGCCAAAAGGCAACTAGAGAAATTACTTGCTTATGAAAATACAAATCAGAAATGTCAAAAAGCTATAGCTCCAATTCGCGAGACAGGGACTATTATTGATTATTTGAGGGCTTGTCACAATCTAGGATCAGACACTTAAAAGATACAAATGCTAGCTAAAACAATGGCTGCTGCCTTAAGAAAGGGAAATGAAAGATACTTTACATGTGGAAATAAGAACCATTTAAAAAGGGACTCCCCTAAGAAAGCTTATATATATATATATATATATATGTGTGTGTGTGTGTGTGTGTGTGTGTGTGTGTATCCTCCAAAAATCTGCTATCTCTGCCATAGAGGAATGCATTGGGCCAAAGATTGTAAACCTAAATTTGACATTGAAGGGAAACCTATTCCGAGAAACTCCAAGCAGAGCATCTCCCAGATCCCCTTCAACAAAAACCTGGGGTAAATTCCATCTTTTACCTGAAACCCTCAACATCTGGCAGTGCTGCCATTGATATACCAGCTTTGTTTTTAGATAATATGAAGTTAATGAGCTCTATCAAATTCACGTGAACTAAAAATAATATATATTTTTTCAATATTAAATATAATGTTTATTTAAATATAAATATGATTTAAATATAATTGTTTGCTAATCTAATTAAGGCATGTCTTAAGTCATCAACATTATATAATACTTTTATTATGCCTAGGTTTAAGGTAAACTAAATTTGTCAACAAAAAGGTAACTATATATATATATATATATATATATATAAATGAAATAAAAACTTTTAGATACACTCTATTAAATATAATTATATTTTTAATAGAATAATCTATTATTATAATCTATTATTATAATCTAAAATAATCTCTTAGG
>NW_011494887.1:211300-216591 GCF_000754665.1 Bison bison bison
TAAGATGTATACTTTTAATAAAAGGATATAAGATATGACAAACTCAGATATACATTCCACATTTTTCCTGGGGGCCATTGCTTATTTAACAAACAATACAATTATTAAAATAACTTGGAAGAATGACGAGCCTATTTGGACAGAACAGTGGCCCCTCACGAAAGAGAAATTACAGGTGGCTAAGGAGCTTCCCTGGTGACTCAGATGGTAAAGCATCTGCCTGCAATGTGGGAGACCTGGGTTCGATCCCTGGGTTGGGACGATCTCCTGGAGAAGGAAATGGCAACCCACTCCAGTACTCTTGCCTGGAGAATCCCAGGGATGGAAGAGCCTGGTAGGCTACAGCCCATGGGGTCGCAAAGAGTCGGACACAACTGAGCAACTTCACTTCACTTCACTTCAAGGAACTTATAGATACACAACTAGAATTAAAGCATATTGAGGAATCTTGTTCTCCTTGGAACTCTCCTATTTTTGTTATATAAAAAAAAAAAATCTAACAAATGGTGTCTCCTAACAGACCTCTACCCATCACACAAGGTATTAAGCCTTGCGGGTTACAACCCAATACTTTTATTTGGGCCACACCTCTTCGAGGTGAGGCTACACAAAATGTTATAGCTCACTTATTAGCTTGTTTTACAGTAATGGGAACTCCTAGTTCTATAAAAACAGACAGTGGCCCTGCCTATATTTCTAGACACTTTAAACAATTTTTACAATATTTTTCTACTAAACATATTACAGGTATTCCTTATAACCCACAGGCCCAAGATATAGTCAAACAAACACATCACAGACTAAAGTTACAAATAAAAAAATGTAAAAAGGGGGAATACATAGGTACACTACTGTCTTCCTTATCTAAAGCAGACTTTACTAGATTCCAACATAAGATATTTTCTAAACCTATAACTATTGTTCAGTTCAGTTCAGTCACTCAGTCGTGTCCAACTCTTTGTGACCCCATGAATTGCAGCACACCAGGCCTCCCTGTCCATCACCAACTCCCAGAATTCACTCAGACTCACGTCCATCGAGTCAGTGATGCCATCCAGCCATCTCATCCTCTGTCGTCCCCTTCTCCTCTTGCCCCCAATCCCTCCCAGCATCAGAGTCTTTTCCAATGAGTCAACTCTTCACACGAGGTGGCCAAAGTATTGGAGTTATACAGCTTTATTTGTTTTAAAATTTTAAACCTCTTCCTAAGATTTGACCCAAGGGGGCCCCTGGCATTCAAAATGGAGATGAAACAACTAGAACCCCAGGAAGAAGAAATTCCAATACGGGCTATGTCCGCTCTAAAGATCTCCAGAAAGCACTGCCCTCAGCGGCATCACCTCTATGATCTCCCCACTTGCGGACAAATAAAAACCCTTACTAACTGAGCTGAAAATTTGGTCTTTCAACAGGAAATGCCTTGGAGTCCTGAATACATTTTCCTGGCAATGCCCAGCCACCGCGTGTCACCTCCCCCTGGTCGAGTTCTGACTTACACAACCCCCCTCTATTACAGGTCATAGAATGGACAGAGAAAAGACCAATGGTATCAACCAGTGACTCCACCCATATACCACCTCCCTGGAATGTGAAAGGGCCCTCACACCTTGGGGAGGAAAGAAAACTAATTAACCTTTCTTTAGGTTATGAAGTCCTTCCCTTGTACATGGGCCCAGCAAAATTGTGCATAAACATTAGCCGACAAACTTGGGCTTTCGCCCTGCCTCCCAAAAAGGATTTTTGGACTTTTTTTAGACTGTTTACTGCCCTTTCTTTGTCTGTAAACCATGTTTAGACTACTGAGACTTTAGGGAAAGAGTTAGGGAAAGAGTTAGGGAAAGAACAAAGAACATTATGCAAAGGGTTTACTTATAAAAACTTTACTTATACTCCTGTTCATTGGGACAAATGTCAAACCAAATTAAGAAAATTAATGTTTGTGGCTAATCATGCAATTGTTGATTGGGGACCCCATGGTATGTGGTTATCTGACTGCTCAGGTGATATTAACAACACTATGTGTGATATGGAAGGGCACCAACACTACGAAGGAACATTACTATGACAAAGGACTTCTTGGGTGGCTTGACGGTGGATTAGCCCCTCCTCCTCCTGGAATCGTCCTGGATAAACAAATTGGGCCTGAAAAATGGGACATTTGGAAACTTGCTGCAAACACTGAAAAATTTGGAACTTGGACCGGACATTTCACAGAGACTTGTCATGGTCATGGTAACTATTTCTTTCGCTATAATCGGTCATATTTTATACAGGCCTGTGTCCCACTTCCTTTTGTTATAGCCATAGAAAATTTACAATTTAATAAGACTTGTATTGTACTTGTTCTGTAACTTGTATTAATTACACACTATATACTTGTCTTAACTCCTCTATTTCTTTAAGCTACTCAATTTTGTGTTACTCCTGTTCAATTCAATCATAGTGCTTACAACTGGGAACAAATTAAATTTCATTTACAAAATATACATGATAATGCCTCTCTGAATGTACAATTACTGCAAAAGGAAATCCTTAAGACTTTTTCTAAATGTCTGCCCTCTTCCACTAATTTAGAAACTTTAGCTGAACAAATTATCAGGGCTAGACCCATGAAGATGGTTTCAAAGTATTACCCACAGCATGGGGTCTAAAACTGTAACTTTGGTCATTTTCTTGATGATTATATTTATTGTATACCATTGCCTTTCTATAAGGTTAGTTAATACTAACCAAACTCATTTGGTCAGGATCCTTTGTTTTACAAATATAATAAAATAGGGGGAATTGTCAGGAAGCATTTAACAGGAGGCTTCCTGTGTGCTGTTTTGGATCTGTCAGGAATTCTCTGTTCTTTATTAATTCCTGAATATTCAGGAATTAAGAGGAGAGGCAGGCCTCTCCTGGGGGCTGAGGAATCCAGGTATTTCCTTCATTAGTTTTTCTATATGGTGATAAGTACCCTCTTCCTTTTTATGAACCATATGGTAAAAGTGATTATTTACAACTCTCTCTCTTTCATATGGATGACCTCATGTTTCCTTGTTGACTTGTAAGTTTTGATTTTATCTCTGCTGAAAATAGCTATCTTGTAAGACAGTATAAATACCTACACAATGTTGAATAAAACACCTTTGCTCCATCAGAGGTCTTGTCCCTGTGTCTTTCTTTCTCTCTCTCTCTCTCTTTTTCAGGCTGATCCCCTGGAGCGCAGGGGCTCTCTGAGTTCACTTTCCTGCCCGGGCTTCTAAGACCCTCTCATGAAGGCACTCTGCGCCTTCACCCCATCGAGAGGGCGCCTGAGGCCTTCGTGAACAGAGCAAACCCCATACAGGGGAATTATTGGCTTTCTGCATAAACCAAGGAATATCAGCCTCTTTCTCTCTCCTTTACTTTCTTATCGGTCGACTCCGGACCACCAGGTTCTGGTCCATTAAAGGACCTCAACACTGGGGTAAGAAAATATTTTGGATTGCCTGCTGTTCACTTCCTTCTAGTTTTATTTCACATTCAGTCATCATTTTTCTCTCAGTGGTCATAGGCAAGATTGTGACTATTCCTTCAAGTTCCCTGATAGCTCAGTTGGTAAAGAATCCACCTGCAATGCGGGAGACTCCAGTTTGATTCCTGGATTGGGAAGATCTGCTGGAGAAGGAATAGGCTACCCATAGGCTACCCACTTCTCTTGAATCCTCAGGGTCTTGATTACATTTAGCTAAAAAAATAATCCTCATACAAAAGTGGCACATTTGGTGGAGACTGGTTCTGAACCCTAACAGTTTTATAGTTATATAGGGGAAGCTACTGGAGAAGGAATAGGCTATCTGCTGGAGAAGGAATAGGACAGAATAAGCTATTCTGTCCTGGAGAATTCCACAAACTGTATAGTCTATGGTGTTGCAAAGAGTTGGACATGACTGGGTGACTTTCACTTCAAGTTCCTCAGTTTTTTAAAAATGTTTTCTATAACTTTTCATAAGCATGGCCCAGCAATGGCTAAGATTCCTCCATGGCTCCTTCTCAGCTGGCTTACCCTGGCCTCTGCTCCCTTTATCTCTTTTGGGAACATCAACAAAATAATAGTATTGTTGAGGCGAAAGAAAACGATACTCTTCTAGGTTCTTTTGGCTGGTCTAAGAACTAAAATGCCAGGAAAAAATCAAATCGAATTTCATACAGACTGAAGCTCCACATACATGAGCAGATCAGAGAACCATATACTTGAAAGGTTTAAAGGCAGAAAGATAAAATGAGGCATATATGTCATTCTGAAAATTAAGCAATAGGACAGGAGCCTGAGGCTTCCAGGGACATTCCAAGATCACTCACAGGATGATAAAGAAGATCACCAGATATTTGGTGATTAGCTATGTGCCCTGCCATACTGATGGGGCCACTTAGATAATAGTTATCTCTGATAATAATTCTTCCCTGGGGGGTGGGGGGGTGAATTTAAATTCTTTTGGGCAGTTAAGGGAGGGGTAGCTGTTTCTCTTGAATCCTCAGGGTCTTGATTACCTTTAGCTAAAAAAATAATCCTCATACAAAAGTGGCACATTTGGTGGAGACTGGTTCTGAACCCTAACAGTTTTATAGTTGTATAGGGGAAACTACTGGAGAAGGCAATGGCACCCCACTACAGTACTCTTGCCTGGAAAATCCCATGGATGGAGGAGCCTGGTAGGCTGCAGTCCATGGGGTCGCTAAGAGTCTGACACGACTGAGAGACTTCACTTTCACTTTTCACTTTCATGCATTGGAGAAGGAAATGGCAACCCACTCCAGTGTTCTTGCCTGGAGACTCTCAGGGATGGGGGAGCCTGGTGGGCTGCCATCTATGGTGTCACACAGAGTTGGACACAACTGAAGTGACTTAGCAGCAGCAACAGCAGGGGAAGCTACACAAAATCTTGGCTCAAACACCACTTCAGATTATAAAGGACAGATTAATGAGAGAAAAACAAAAGTTTAACAAACAAGTACACTTCATGTATACATGCAAGATATCTAGGAAAACTGAGTAAGACTCCCTGAAATGGTCCAAGACACAAACTTGAACAACATTTTCAGCTAAAGAGAAAAGAAAGATGTAGGGGAGGGTGGCAGTCTAGATGTGGGAGGTTAGCAGGAAAGAAAGGTAAGATTTGCTATGCAGATTTAACTGGGTGCCTTCTCCATTGACAAGGTTCTCCTGCTATTTAGAGCCAACCTTTCCCCCTGGGACAGAGAAAGAAAAGAAAGAAAGAAAGAAAGTGAAGTTGCTCAGTCGTGTCCGAATCTTTGCCACCCCATAG
>NW_011494887.1:216691-225005 GCF_000754665.1 Bison bison bison
TCATAGCCTACCAGGCTCCTCTGTCCATGGGATTTTCCAGGCAAGAGTACTGAAATGGGTTGCCATTTCCTTCTCTAGAACAGTGAAGGAGACACAAATAGAGATTTCCTTTATAAATATAAATTTCCATATAAAGAACATGCTTTTAGGAAGTTTCCTGGTGGTCTAGTGTTTAGGATTTAGAGCATTCTCTGCTGTGGCCTGGGTTCAGTCCTGATAGGGGAGAACTTAGATCCTGCAAGCCTCACGGCATGGCCAAAATTTTAAAAAAGTTTTTATAGGTTCTCCTGTGTCTGCTTTCCCTCAAAAATAATCAGCTGAAAATAATCCATATGCCCAAAGGCATATTTTGGGATTGCATACTCTGTTACCCTTCAGTACCCATTTATTTTATCCTCAAGACAATCTTACAAAAGAGATAGAGGTGGGGTTTATTTTTCTCAGTTTACAAATGAAAAAACTTAAGGTATAGAGAATTTAGATGACGGCACAAATTCATGGCACTAATAAGTGGCAGAGCAGGCACTGCAACCATGATTAGTGATTCATTTCTAGGCCCCATCTCAGCCCGACAAAGAAAGCACTCAATAAATATTTGTTAAATGAGTGAATGATGTTCTTGTGTTTGTTCTTGTCTGATTGGCCATTCTGTTGACAGGCTTGACAAAAAGCCAGCTATTTCTTAGAGTAAGCAGAGTTTTCCCACACCTACTTACTTCCAGGTGTCTCAGTAATGCTATTGTTATTTGGACAAATTTTCAATTGATAATTTAATTTATCCAAGTGTAGGAGATCTTTAATTTATAAACATTCTCAAAATAATGTTAGAGGAAAATAACACATGAGAAAGTGGAGGACTTGGTTCACTGTTCATTCACAAAATGCATATTTAGTAACATTTATCTAGCACATTAAAACAGGAAGGAAGAGGGATAATGGAAATTGAGTTTGGGCCTAAAGGATGAAATATTTTTATAATTAAATAGAAGAAAGCCACACATGGATTTATGGTGATAGTGAACCATGAATTGAAGAATATGATAAATTATTTTGCACCTGAGATTCAAAAAGAAAAAAATATTCTACAGTATATATTTCTTTCCATGCAGTAATAGAGGAGACAAACAAAAGATCTAAGCCCTTCTAAAGAAATGTAGTTTTTGAATTTCACTTTTATTTTGTAAGTCGCATTCTTTTGGAGAAATGCAATCTCCAAAGAAAGAAAATTCTTTTCAGAGTTGCAGTCCTCAAATGCAAGCCATTTCTGCCAGTTGCTTGCAGATCTTTTCTGCCACCTGGGGAGTTTCTTTCAATTGTATTGACTTTCTGTGACCTTCCTTTATCATGCAAACCAAGGCAGTCAAATTGGCTGAGCTGGGTCCTCCCCAGTCCCCAGCAGATGGTCATTACTCATAGCAAGTGAATGGCAGGATTATTGCTGGGCTCTGGTTCTGCCCACCACTCTATAAACCAGTACACAGGTTCAAGGTCCCAAGACCAGACAGATATTTGCCATGGCTGATGTTCTGTCATTGCCTCTGGAATGAATTCCTATTTTGAAAACTTTAAATGTTTCCACATCACAAGTGAGGGCTGATCCAAAATATTATACATTATGTAGCAGTTGGTTTAAATTCTTAAATCACTTACATGTAACAGGAAAAATGCTATTTCAGTGCTAGTCATGAGAGAAATAGAAAAAAAAAAAAAAAAAACTTGTTAATAAAAATATCTTGAAAGTTTTTTTTTAAAATGAAAAGCCATTTTTTCATTTCATTTCATTTCAAAGATAATATTTTCTGATTCTAAAATGTCTTCTCTTTAGAAAAACTGGAAAAGAAATTACAATGGAAAAAATCTGTTTAAGAATCACATCTCCCAGAGATGAGACAAATAACTCTTGGTTGAATTGTATTTTCTTCCAATCTCTTATCTGTACCCATGCATTTTCACTAAATTAGAACTTGCTAAATATACATTTTTAATTTTTGCATTATTTCAGTGAATACTGTTTCACAAATCATTGGCAAATTTCATTACTAATAATTCCATCAAAGTGTTTTTGAGTACTGACATAATTTATCATATAGATGTCTCATTTTTTTTAAAAAAAATCAAGTTATAAGGTGTGAAAAGAAAAATCTCTATAGACAATTTACTGATCTGCTAGCTTTTACTCAGTGATTCATAGTCAGGCAGATAGGAAGGGGCTCCAAAGAGCTGTACAACACAAGAGAATTTAATAGTCTAATGTGAGCAGGAACAAGCACTGTATCCTGGGCATGTGCTGATTGGTTAGAGTAGGGTTACTCCCTTATTTGTAGCCAAGGTAAGTTTCAGAGCAGGTTGGATAAACTGTGCTGAGGAGGCAAGCACTGATTCGTCAGTCTGGACCGTCCTTCTCTGGGAGCAGAGCATAGAAAGTTAAATTTTAGTTTATCGTGAGTGACTCCATCCTGGGCCTACTTTAGATATTTTAACATAAGGGGAATTTCTGTGCAACTGTTAAGGGCTTTAGAGTTTGATGATGGTACACATTTATTACATCTAACTTCAGTTAAACATTTATGACTTTAATTTTCACCCTTTTATTAATTAAAAAAAAAATAGAATAGTATAGAGAATAACAGAACCAATATCTTTGTATTCATAACTCAGAATTAACTAATTCTAATGTTTCATCATTTTTCTCTGAAAATTTTAATAAATAATTGGGGCATTACCGATGTAGCTGAATTCTGCTTTATATCTCCCTGCATTTCTGCATTACAAACCTCATGAGTGGAGTCGATTTTATTTATTTTTTTACTTTCTGTAGACAGAGATTATATTTTATGCATTTTAAAAACTACATAATGGAATAAATGCATATGATTCTGCAACTTGTATCTATTGTCAGCATTGTCTTTTGAGATCTTTTGATCCATAGAGATTGATTCTTTCCATAGAAATGGTAATCCATATTCCATTCTGTTGTTGTTTAGATGCTAAGTCATGTTGGGACTCTTCTGCAACCCCATAGACTGTACCCCGACCAGGCTCCTCTGCCCATGGGATTTCCCAGGCAAGAATACTGGAGTGGGTTGCTGTTTCCTTCTCCAGGGGATCTTCCCAACCCAGGAATTGAAATCCGAGTTTTCTGCTAGGCAGGTGAATTCTTTACCACTGAGCCACCAGGGAAGCTCATTCTACCCTGTGAACATGCCAGCGTTTGTTTATCCATCTCCCAAGTGGCTGATGAGCTGTTTTAAAAAGAAATTTTCTTGTTGCAATTTAGCATATTTGTTTAAGTCTCCTTGTATACATATGTTAGAGATAATAAAGAGTGAAAAAATTTCTGTGTTGTAAGGTATGCTAATTTCAAGGTAATAGCTATTACTCCAATAATTTTTCAGACAAGTTCTAGCAACTTATATGTTTCTGTTTGCTCACATCCTTGTGAATACTTGATATTATATGACTTTTAAATTTTTGCCAGTCTGATAATTATAAGATATCTAATTACATTTTGTGTACTTTCCTGAATACTGAAAACATTGAAAACTTTTCTACATGTTCTTTGGTTATTCTTGATTTGTGAATTGCAAACTCAATTCTTTATCTTAAAAAGAAACACAAACCAGGACTTTCTTGGTGGTCCAGTGGCTTAGACTCTGCACTCCCAATGCAGAGGGCCTAGGTTCCATCCTTGGTCACGGAAATAGATTCCACATACCACAGCTGAAAATTCTACATGCCAGAACAAAGATCAAAGATCCTGCAGGCCACAGCTAAGACCCAGCACAGCCAAAATAAAACAAATGTTATTTTTTTAAATGTAATTTCTATGTTCTCTTTGCCTCTTTTCATTGATTTGTTCTCTTTATATTCTGAATACTAACTGTGAAAGAAAATTCATATTTTATGGCAAAACGAAGATTTAAACATAAAAAAATTTCTCTGCCCTTTTGCCTTCTCTTTCCCCTCTGCTGTGCATTGTGTATCTGCATTATATATTGACCAGACCTCTCCCATCAGCAGAAATACCTGCTCAAACATAAACAGCAACATTCTTCTGGCATTAACAAGACAACTCCTTAAAAGATAACATTCCTCCTTAATCTTGTAAAGGGCCAGGTCTGGATTGCATAAATTGTAAATAATACATCATTTATTACATAGCCCCTTGTCTCAAAAACTTATACAATAACTGTGCCTTGACTTCTATTGGGCAGAACAGTTCTCAGAACTTTCTGGGATTATAATTCTGAGGTTATAATTCTCAATTTGGCTCGAGTAAAATTTTCCATTTTTTCAGATCAACTAATTTCTTTGTTGACATAATCTTTTGTGGTTTGTCTTTGAATAAAAGCTTATGACAATGATTTTGTTTGGAAGTTTTAATATTGAAGTACCAAAATTTACGTTTTTTTCTTTATGATTTCTGTCTTAAAATTTTTTGATTTTGTTTTTAAGAAATCCATCATTGCTCCAAAGTTATAAAAATATTCTACATTTTCTACTGAATTTTAATTTCTATTGTTTTTATGAAAGTGTAGTTGATTTATAGTGTTGTGTTGGTTTTAGGTGTACAGAGAAGTGATTCAGATATATATATATATATATACAAGTTATTATAAAATACAATAAGTTATTATAAAATAACTTTACAAGTTATTATAAAATATTGACCAGAGTTTCCTGTGTTACACAGTAGGTCCTGTTGGTTATCTGTTTTATATATAGTAATGTTCATGTATATATTAATCTCAAACTTCTAATTTAGCCCTCCCTGAAATTTTTAAATAATTATTTTTACAATTAAGTTTGATATACTTTTGGAGTTTTCTCATGAAATGAAATCTAACTTTTTTCCCATATGGTAATCCAGTTGACTCAGGGTCATTTACTGAGTTATCCATTATTTTCCTAGCAATTTGCTTTAACATCTAACACATTAGAGCCTCATATGATTGATTGTGTTTCTGGGGCCTTTTATATATTTGCTGGGCTTCCCTGGTGGCTCAGTGGTAAAGAATCTGCCTACAATATAGGAGACCTGGATTTGATCCCTAAGCCGGGAAGATCCCCTGGAGAAGGAAATGGCAACCCACTCCAGTATTCTTGCCTGGAGAAGTCCACAGAGAGAGGAACTTGGTGGGCTTCAGTCCATGGGATTATAAAGAGTTGAACACGACTGAGTGAATCAGTCCCTATATAATACTGTCTTCATTTATATGGTTTTATAGTAAATTTAAGTATCCCCTCTTTTACTTTGCAGTATTATTTTAGACTTTTATTCTTTTACATGAGTTTACCAAACTGTTGACCTGAAACAAATAGACAACCAAATATTTCTCCAGTAAATATTTGTTTATCCTGGATAGCAGAGAATTGCAATTCAGGGTCTGTAATTATGGTGAGTCACATGCAAGTTCGTGAAGGATAAAGATAGGAGCATGCTTTTTATAAGCAGGAAAAGGAAGATGGGAGGGCTATAGTAACCAAAGAACCCATGGCTTTCGATTGGCTGAGTCCTTGCCAGGAAAGGAGTCTCTTTTTCCTGTAGGCCTCTGTTAAAATCATAGGGCATGAGAGCTCCCCTTCTGCTCTTCTAATTCTATTTAATTCAGCTTTCTGTTGATTAATGTTTTACAAAACCATTGAGGAGTTTAAAGATGTTGTCTTCTATTCCTACTTTGCTAAGAGCTTTTATCATAAATGAATATTGAATTTTCTTTATGTGTTTTCATCTAAATCTATTGAAAATATTTAACAAAGACTAGAAAGGCAATGCCAAAGAATGCTCAAACTACTGCACAATTGCACTCATCTCACATGCTAGTAAAGTAATGCTCAAAATTCTCCAAGCCATGCTTCAGCAATATGTGAACCATGAACTTCCTGATGTTCAAGCTGATTTTAGAAAAGGCAAAGGAACCAGAGATCAAATTGCCAACATCCGCTGGATCATGGAAAAAGCAAGAGAGTTCCAGAAAAACATCTATTTCTGCTTTACTGACTATGCCAAAGCCTTTGTGTGGATCACAACAAACTCTGGAAAGTTCTGAAAGAGATGGGAATACCAGACCACCTGACCTTCCTCTTGAGAAATCTGTATGCAGGTCAGGAAGCAATAGTTAGAACTGGACATGGAACAACAGACTGGTTCCAAATAGGAAAAGGAGTATGTCAAGGCTGTATATTGTCACCCTGTTTATTTAACTTATATGCAGATTAGCTCATGAGAAACGCTGGGCTGGAAGAAGCACAAGCTGGAATCAAGATGGCCGGGGGAAATATCAATAACCTCAGATACGCAGATGACACCACCTTTATGGCAGAAAGAGAAGAGGAACTAAAGAACCTCTTGATGAAAGTGAAAGAGGAGGGTGAAAAAATTGGCTTAAAGCTCAACATTCAGAAAACGAAGATCATGGCATCCGGTCCCATCACTTCATGGGAAATAGATGGGGAAACAGTGTCAGACTTTATTTTTTGGGGCTCCAAAATCACTGCAGATGGTGACTGCAGCCATGAAATTAAAAGACGCTTCCTCCTGGAAGGAAAGTTATGACCAACCTAGATAGCATATTCAAAAGCAGAGATATTACTTTGCCAACAAAGATCTGTCTAGTCAAGACTATGGTTTTTCTTGTGGTCATGTATGGATGTGAGAGTTGGACTGTGAAGAAGGCTGAGTGCCAAAGAACTGATGTTTTTGAACTGTGGTGTTGGAGAAGACTCTTGAGAGTCCCTTGGACTGCAAGGAGATCCAACCAGTCCATTCTAGAGGAGATCAGCCCTGGGATTTCTTTGGAAGGAATGATGCTAAAGCTGAAACTCCAGTACTTTGGCCACCTCATGCGAAGAGCTGACTCACTGGAAAAGACTCTGATGCTGGGAGGGATTGGGGGCAGGAGGAGAAGGGGACGACAGAGGATGAGATGGCTGGATGGCATCACTGGCTCGATGGACATGAGTCTGAGTGAACTCAGGGAGTTGGTGATGGACAGGGAGGCCTGGCGTGCTGCGATTTATGGGGTTGCAAAGAGTCAGACACGACTGAGCGACTGAACTGAACTGAACTTCTCTTTGTTAAATCTAACATGGTAAATTATATTGGTGGTTTTTAAAAATATATATATTGATAGTTTTGTGTTAACCATCCTTGAACTGACAAGAGAAAGTTTGCTTGATCATGATATATTGTTTTGTGGTCACACACACCATATTATACTACACATCCTTTTGGGTTATATTGACTAGCTCTCCTTTATTGTTATCTATTTCATTAGTTTTCTTGCATGTTTTTATTCTGTCACTTTCCACATTTTATTTTAGTTTGCTTCCTTATTGTTATTCTTACTATATTGAGTGGAAATCTTAATTTATGTCTTCAAATTAGAGCATTCAAGGCTACAGATATTCCTCAGAGCAGTAATCATGGCATATTTCACAAATTTGAAATGTAGGTTTTTCAGTTTTTTTTTTTTTTCAGTATTAAATACTGTCACTTTGGTTTTCTTTCCAAATCATGTTTTTTCCCAAAAAATATATGCAATTATCTCTTTTTAAATTGGAACTCTCCCTAACACATACACCAAAATAACTCAAAATAGATTAAAACCTAAATGCGAGACCACACACTATAAAATTTTTAGCGAAAAACATAGGCAGAACACTCTTTGACATAAATTACATCAATATCTTGTTTGACCCATTCCCTAGAGTAATGAAAATAAAAACAAAAATAAACAAATGGGATGTAATTAAACTTAAAAGCTTTGGCACAGCAAAGGAAACCACAAACAAGATGAAAAGACAACCATCAGAATGTGAGAAAATATTTGCAAATGAAGCAACTGACAAGGGATTAATCTTTAAAATATACAAACAGCTCATGCAGCTCAATATTTTTTAAAAAAGAAAACCACAAAGAGCCAAATCAAAAAATGGGCAGAAGATCTAAATAGGCATTTATCCAAAGAAGACATATAGATGGTTAACAAACATATGAAAAGATGCTCAACATCACTAATTCAGTTCAGTTCAGTCACTCAGTCATGTCTGACTCTTTGCAACCCCATGAACTGCAGCACACCAGGATTCCTTGTCCATCACCAACTCCCAGAGTTCACTCAAAATCACCTATATCGAGTTAGTGATGCATTCCGGCCATCTCATCCTCTGTTGTCCCCTTCTCCTCCTGCCCCCAATACCTCCCAGCATCAGAGTCTTTTCCAGTGAGTCAACTCTTCGCATGAGGTGGCCAAAGTACTGGAGTTTCAGCTTTAGCATCATTCCTTCCAATGAACACCCAGGACTGATCTCC
>NW_011494887.1:225528-231175 GCF_000754665.1 Bison bison bison
GCTTGTGTTTCTTCCAGTCCAGCGTTTCTCATGATGTACTCTGCATATAAGTTAAATAAACAGGGTGACAATATACAGCCTTGACGAACTCCTTTCCCAATTTGGAACCAGTCTGTTGTTCCATGTCCAGTTCTAACTATTGCTTCCTGACCTGCATACAAATTTCTCAAGAGGCAGATCAGGTGTTCTGGTATTCCCATCTCTTTCAGAATTTTCCAGTTTATTGTGATCCACACAGTCAAAGGCTTTGGCATAGTCTATAGAGAAGAAATAGATGTTTTTCTGGAACTCTCTTGCTTTTTCCATGATCCAGCAGATGTTGGCAATTTGATCTCTGGTTCATCTGCCTTTTCTAAAACCAGCTTGAACATCAGGAAGTTCATGGTTCCATATTGCTGAAGCGTGGCTTGGAGAATTTTGAGCATTACTTTACTAGCGTGTGAGATGAGTGCGATTGTGTGGTAGTTTGAGCATTCTTTGGCATTGCCATTCTTAGGGATTGGAATGAATATTGACCTTTTCCAGTCCTATGGCCACTGCTGAGTTTTCCAAATTTGCTGGCATATTGTGTGAAGCACTTTCACAGCATCATCTTTCAGGATTTGAAATAGCTCAACTGGAATTCCCTCACCTCCACTAGCTTTGTTCATAGTGATGCTTCCTAAGGCCCACTTGACTTCACATTCCAAGATATCTGGCTCTAGGTGAGTGATCACACCATTGTGATTATCTGGGTCTCGAAGATCTTTTTTGTACAGTTCTTCTGTGTATTTTTGCCATCTCTGCTTAATATCTTCTGCTTCTGTTAGGTCCATACCATTTCTGTCCTTTATCAAGCCCATCTTTGCATGAAATATTCCTTTGGTATCTCTGATTTTCTTGAAGAGATCCCTAGTCTTTCCCATTCTGTTGTTTTCCTCTATTTCTTTGCATTGATCACTGAAGAAGGCTTTCTTATCCCTCCTTGCTATTCTTTGGAACTGTGCTTTCAAATGGGTATATCTTTCCTTTTCTCCTTTGCTTTTCACTTGGCTTCTTTTCACAGCTATTTGTAAGGCCTCCCCAGACAGCCATTTTGCTTTTTTGCATTTCTTTTCCATGGGGATGGTCTTGATCCCTGTCTCCTATACAATGTCATGGACCTCTGTGCATAGTTCATCAGACAATCTATCATATCTTGGCCCTTAAATCTATTTCTCACTTCCACTGTATAATCATAAGGGATTTGATTTAGGTCATACCTGAATGGTCTAGTGGTTTTCCCTACTTTCTTCAATGTAAGTCTGAATTTGGCAATAAGGAGTTCATGGTCTGAGCCACAGTCAGCTCCTGGTCTTGTTTTTGCTGACTGTATAGAGCTTCTCCATCTTTGGCTGCAAAGAATATAATCAATCTGATTTCGGTGTTGACCATCTGGTGGTGTTCATGTGTAGAGTCTTCTCTTGTGTTGTTGGAAGAGGGTGTTTGTTATGACCAGTGCATTTTCTTGGCAAAACTCTATTAGTCTTTGCCCTGCTTCATTCTGTCTTCCAAGGCCAAATTTCCCTGTTACTCCAGGTGTTTCTTGACTTCCTACTTTTGCATTCCAGTCCCCTATAATGAAAAGGACATCTTTTTTGGGTGTTAGTTCTAAAAGGTCTTGTAGGTCTTCATAGAACCGTTCAACTTCAGCTTCTTCAGCATTACTGGTTGGAGCATAGACTTGGATTACTGTGATATTGAATGTTTTGCCTTGGAAATGAACAGAGATTAACTGTCATTTTTGAGACTGCATCCAAGTACTGCATTGCATGGCCCCAGCCCCCTCTCCTCATCTTGCAGGCATGGCCCTGGGATGAAGGAGTTAGGCCTTGTGATTCTGACTTGTTCTTTCCTTTCTTCAGTTGAGTTGGCTGCAAAGAATGTTAAGGTGCTTGAGAGAAGCATGAGAAAGCACAAAGCCTTCTGCAGTTGTCCCAAGAAAATAATCTATAAAATAACCATTGACATTTATTCAAGGATCTTTACAAAGAACGTCCCAGGATGAGCACATAGGCTGCAGCTTGAGGCCATGGGAAGGACTGTTGTCTGAGACCTATTTGTGAGGGAAATATTTATAGCAAAAGAAGTTTGTTGAGTTTAGGGTTTGGAAATAGTTAAGGATAGCTAGAAGGCTTTTAGGATGGTGATCTTAAGATGCTAGGGGCAAACAGGATTTATAAAGATAAGAAATAAACTGAGGAATGTAGCATGAGTTACAATGAATCACAAGTTAAGTATAGGACACATAAGAGAATGTAGATAATATATAGTGAAGCTGATTCTGAGAAAATCACTGAAGCAGGAACTCTGTTTGAAGGACAACAATGATTTCTGGAGACAGTAAATCTGGGTGGGGGAAACTAAAAATGTCAAACCTCTGACCTAATGCTTTTGTCAAATATAAAAGAAAACCTGAAGCTTGAAATAAACATGTAGTTCTGGACTTCCCTGGTGGCTCAGACGGTAAAGCGTCTGTCTACAATGCGGGAGACCTGGGTTCCACCCCTGGGTCAGGAAGATCGCTGGAGAAGGAAATGGCAATCCACTCCAGTACTCTTGCCTGGAAAATCCCATGGACAGAGGAGCCTGGTAGGCTACAGTCCATGGGTCGCAAAGAGTCAGACACGACTGAGCGACTTCACTTTCACTTTCCGTACTATGAGTCGGAGGCTACATCATCATCCACCGACACCGCTCACCCCTTCAGGCTGATTCCTTGGCTGCCAGAGCTGGACTCCGGCATGAACTTACTTACAAAATAGAAATAGACACATAGATGTGAAAATAAAACTTATAGTTACCAGAAGGGAAAGATGGGGGGTTGTAAATTGGGAGATAGGGATTGACATATGCTTACTACTATATATAAAATAGTTAACTAATAAAGATCTAATGAATAGCACAGGGAACTCTTATTAATGCTCTGTAATGTTCTATATGGGGAAATAATCCAAAAAAGAATCTAAAAACGTATATACATATGTATATGTATAACTAATTCACTTTCATGTACAGGAGAAGTTAACACAACATTGTAAATCAACTATACTTCAATAAGAATTTAAAAAGAAATGGGGGGTGGGGTGGGATAGGGAAAGGTCTTCTTTACACCAAAATTCCAGCTAATAAATGCAGAACAACTGATTCAGTTAGAAAATTGCCATTTGACAATGAACATAGAATAATTACCTTAGAGGAGAGTCATCAAGGGAGCCTAAAATGAATGGGTGAAATGTGATGACAAACAGGATTCTCACATAGTGTCAAAATCTCTCTCTGGGAGTGCTAAATCACTTCAGTAGTGTCTGGCTCTTTGGGACCCCATGGACTGTAGTCCTAGTCCACCAGGCTCCTCTGTCCATGGGATTTCTCTGTCAAGGGTACTGGAGTGGGTTGCCATGCTCTCCTCCAGGGGATCTTCCTGACCCAGGGATCAAACCCACATCTCTTATATCTCCTGCATTGGCAGGCAGGTTCTTTACCACTAGCGCCACCTGGGAAGTCCAAAATATGTCTCTAAAAGGTATACATTGTGTCAACTGAAAGAAAAACACACAACATAAAAGCTGTTGGTTTAAGTTTTTTAAGGGTTTTACTGAGGAATATAGCCTGGGAGACAGCTGTTCAGTACCTCAGGGAAAGCTGCTCTGAAGAGGTAGAGAAAGAAGCCAATCTAACTGTGATTTTTGGCTGGGGAATACAAGCAGTCAAGGATATATATAGTGAAGTTGCTCAGTCTTGTCCAACTCTTTGTAACCCCACGGACTGTAGCCTACCAGGTTCCTCTGTCCATGGAATTTTCCAGGCAAGAGTACTGGAGTGGGTTGCCATTTCCTTCCCCAGCAGTCAAGGATCCATTTTGGTAAAAGATTTCTACTAGTCTCAAAGAACAAATATCTCAACTTAATCATTTTAATGCTTTTCTATGAATGAAAATATGCAAGAATCTAGGCTCAATAAAATTCCTTCTGAGATTATATATCTAACTATCTAGGGGAACTGCTTGTCCAAAGCACATAGCATCCTGTATTTACCATCTTCTGGAGTGAAAATCTTCATCTTGTTTCACCTTAATTTTCCTTCAGAAGCCCAATGTACACTGTTCATTAGAGACAGCAGTGGATGAATCTATGTAGAATTAGGTAGTAAGCAAAAATGCTCTTTTGTTCTTTGTTTACAGTTAAAAAAGGGAAAACAATAACAAGTGGAGAAATTTGGCAGATACTGTCTTAACCATGGAAGAGCCCATGGAGGAAGCAATGGCAACCCACTCCAATATTCTTGCCAGGGAAATCCCATGGACAGAAGAGCCCAGTGGGCTACAGTCTATGAGGTCACAGAGTCAGACACGACTGAGCACATACACAGACTATCTTAACCATGAGATCAAGTTAAGTTCATTAGAAATGGTACAGGGCAGGTAGGGGGTGGGGAGGGAGGAACTTCCCTGGTGGTTCAGTGGTTAAAATTCGATCCTTTCTGTGCAGGGGCATGGGTTCAGTCCCTAGTTGGGGAACTAAGGTTCCATGTGTGGCAGAGTGAGACAAAAAAAAAAAGAAAGAAAGAAAGAAAGAAAGAAAAATGGGATAAATCAATATTTTGTCAACTATGTCATGAACATCTGCAATTTATAATCAGATGGTTTTATCCATTACATAACATTTTCCCTTGAGCCATGGATTCCTGGCTTGTTTATCAGAAGCAATCTGAACCAACCAGCTTCTTCCTGTTAGAAGCATTCCATAGATAAGGACTCTCTTGCTAGCAAACCCCTTTAGCTCTTTTTTTTTTTTTTTCCTTCAGCTCTTTTGTTAGGAGGTAATCATTAGCATGTTTACAAGGATATGTGGTCTAGTCATCTGCCTGATTTCTGCCCTCACCCTCTTTCCCCTCAATCAGAAAAGAGGAGAGACTGCAGGCTTATCACTTAACCCTTTCTTTCCCATTTGTGCTAAGTAGGTTCAGTCGTGTCCGACTCTTTGCAACCCCATGGACCATAGCCTGCCAGGCTCCTCTGTCCATGGGATTCTCTACTCAAGAATACCAGAGTGGGCTGCCATTTCCTTCTCCAGGGGATTTTTCCAATCCCGGGATAGAACCCACGTCTCTTACATCTCCTGCAATGGCAGGCAGGTTCTTAACCACTAGTGCCGCCTGGGAAGCCCTTCCTTCACAGACATCACAAATATATTCATGTATTCTCTTCTATTCAGTTTTCACCCTGGTGTTCTTCATTAAATAGAAATTCTTGGTCTAGATATAAGAGTGTTTATCAATAATTTGTTTTGAAGTTTCTACTTTTGAAAATTATGTTTATGAAATTGCTTCCGACCTCAGGTCACAAAGATATTCTGCTTTATCTCCTTCTAGGAACTATATTGGGTTTGGTTCAGTTCAGTTAAGTCCCTCAGTTGTGTCTGACTCTTTGTGACCCCATGAACTGCAGCAATGCCAGGCTTCCCTGTCCATCGCCGACTCCCAGAGTTTACTCAAACTCATGTCCATTGAGTTGGTGATGCCATCCAACCATCTCACCCTCTGTCGTC
The DNA here is from genome assembly GCF_000754665.1 of Bison bison bison. Lineage (NCBI taxonomy): Eukaryota > Metazoa > Chordata > Mammalia > Artiodactyla > Bovidae > Bison > Bison bison. Next base: position 231,096 of record NW_011494887.1, read on the forward strand.
CCCTTCTCCTCCTGCCCTCAATCTTTCCCAGAATCAGGGTCTTTTCCAATGAGTCAGCTCTTCAAATCAGGTGGCCAAAG
>NW_011494887.1:231542-235320 GCF_000754665.1 Bison bison bison
GACCTTGGTTGACAAAGTAATGTCTCTGCTTTTTAATATGCTGTCTAAGTTGGTCATAACTTTCCTTCCAAGGAGTAAGTGTCTTTTAATTTCATAGCTGCAATCACCATCTGCAGTGATTTGGGGGCCTAAAAAAATAAAGTCAGCTACTGTTTCCACTGTTTCCCCATCTATTTGACATGAAGTGATGATCTTAGTTTTCTGAATGTTGAGCTTTAAACCAACATTTTCACTCTCCTCTTTCACTTTCATCAAGAGGTTCTTTAGTTCTTCTTCACTTTCTTCCATAAGGGTGGTATCATCTGCATATCTGAGGTTATTGATATTTCTCCCAGTAACCTTGATTCCAGCTTGAGCTTCATCCAGCCTGGCATTTTGCATGATGTACTCTGCATATAAGTTAAATAAGCAAGGTGAAAATAAGCAAGGTGAAAAGTTCATGGTTCACGTACTGTTGAAGCCTTAATTGGAGAATTTTGAGCATTACTTTACTAGCATGTGGGATGAGTGCAATTGTGCAGTAGTTTGAGCATTCTTTGGTATTGCCTTTCTTTGGGATTGGAATGAAAACTGACCTTTTCCAGTCCTGCGGCCACTGCTGAGTTTTCCAAATTTGCTGGCATATTGAATGCAGCACTTTTTCAGCATCATCTTTTAGGATTTGGAATAGCTCAACTGGAATTCCATCACTTCCACTAGCTTTGTTCATTGGGTAGTGTTTTCTAAATAATATCAGAGCTGGGACAACCCTCCAAAACTCTTAGCTTCATGCACATGTCCCTGGTCCAATTCTCTGTGCATAGGGCATAGGCTGAAGGATCTTTCCTGAGATTTTGTCCTCACTTAAAACTCAACATTCAGAAAACGAAGATTATGGCATCTGGTCCCATAACTTCATGGCAAATAGATGGGGAAACAGTGGAAACAGTGTCAGACTGTATTTTGGGGGGCTCCAAATTCACTACATATGGTGACTGCAGCCATGAAATCAAAAGATGATTGCTCCTTGGAAAAAAAGTTATGAGCAAACTAGACAGCATATTAAAAAGCAGAGATATTACTTTGCCAACAAAGACCCATCTAGTCAAGACTATGGTTTTTCCAGTAGTCATGTATGGATGTGAGAGTTGGGCTGTGAAGAAAGCTGAGTGCCAAAGAATTGATGCTTTTGAACTGTGGTGTTGGAGAAGACTCTTGAGAGTCTCTTGGACAGCAAGGAGATCCCACCAGTCCATCCTAAAGGAAATCAGTCCTGAATATTCATTGGAAGGACTGATGTTGAAGCTGAAACTCCAACACTTTGGCCACCTGATGAGAACTGACTCATTTGAAAAGACTCTGATGCTGGGAAAGATTGAAGGTGGGAGGAGAAGGGGATGACAGAGGATAAGATGGTTGGATGGCATCACCGACTCAATGGACATGAGTTTGAGTAAGCTCCAGGAGTTGGTGATTGATGGGGAAGCCTGGCATGCTGTAGTCCATGGGGTCACAGAGTCGGACAGGACTGAGTGAGTGAACTGAACTGGACTAGCCCACAACGTTTAGGGAGCCATCCAACTCCAAGAACTCTGTGAACCATTTTGGCTTCAGCTTCCTCATGCTGCTTAGACTTTCTGTTCACTCTCTTTTTGGCATCTTGGGTTTTGTTTATAGCTTGACTGTGTACCCCACCCCCACCCCTGATTTTTATTTTTTTAATTTTTATATATTTTTAAAATTTTATTTTATTTTTAAACTTTACAATATTGTATTGGTTTTGCCATATAGTAATATGAATCTGCCACGGGTGTACACGTGTTCCCCATCCTGAACCCTCCTCCCTCCTCCCTCCCCATACCATCCCTCTGGGTCGTCCTATTGCACCAGCCCCAAGCATCCAGTATTGTGCACTGAACCTGGACTGGCGACTCATTTCATATATGATATTACATATATTTCAATGCCATTCTCCCAAATCCACCCACCCTCTCCCTCTCCCTCAGAGTCCAAAAGACTGTTCTATACATCAGTGTCTCTTTTGCTGTCTCGTATACAGGGTTTATTGTTACCATTTTTCTAAATTCCATATATATGCGTTAGTATACTCTATTGGTGTTTTTCTTTCCGGCTTACTTCACTCTGTATAATAGGCTCCAGTTTCATCCACCTCATTAGAACTGATTCAAATGTATTCTTTTTAATGGCTGAGTAATACTCCATTGTGTATATGTACCACTGCTTTCTTATCCATTCATCTGCTGATGGACATCTAGGTTGTTTCCATGTCCTGGCTATTATAAACAGTTCTGCGATGAACATTGGGGTACACGTGTCTCTTTCAATTCTGGTTTCCTCAGTGTGTATGCCCAGCAGTGGGATTGTTGGATCATAAGGCAGTTCTATTTCCAGTTTTTTAAGGAATCTCCACACTGTTCTCCATAGTGGCTGTACTAGTTTGCATTCCCACCAACAGTGTAAGAGGGTTCCCTTTTCTCCACACCCTCTCCAGCATTTATTGCTTGTAGACTTTTGGATCGCAGCCATTCTGACTGGTGTGAAATGGTACCTCATAGTGGTTTTGATTTGCATTTCTCTGATAACGAGTGATGTTGAGCATCTTTTCATGTGTTTGTTAGCCATCTGTATGTCTTCTTTGGCCCATTTTTTGATTGGGTTGTTTATTTTTCTGGAATTGAGCTGTAGGAGTTGCTTGTATATTTTTGAGATTAGTTGTTTGTCAGTTGCTTCATTTGCTATTATTTTCTCCCATTCTGAAGGCTGTCTTTTCACCTTGCTTATAGTTTCCTTTGTTGTGCAGAAGCTTTTAAGTTTAATTAGATCCCATTTGTTTATTTTTGCTTTTATTTCCAATATTCTGGGAGGTGGATCATAGAGGATTCTGCTGTGATGTATGTCAGAGAGTGTTTTGCCTATGTTCTCCTCTAGGAGTTTTATAGTTTCTGGTCTTACGTTTAGATCTCATTTTGAGTTATTTTTGTGTATGGTGTTAGAAAGTGTTCTAGTTTCATTCTTTTACAAGTGGTTGACCAGTTTTCCCAGCACCACTTGTGAAAGAGATTATCTTTTCTCCATTGTATATTCTTGCCTCCTTTGTCAAAGATAAGGTGTCCATAGGTGCATGGATTTATCTCTGGGCTTTCTATTTTGTTCTATTGATCTATATTTCTGTCATTGTGCCAGTACCATACTGTCTTGATGACTGTGGCTTTGTAGTAGAGCCTGAAGTCAGGCAGGCTGATTCCTCTAGTTCCATTCTTCTTTCTCAAGATTGCTTTGGCTAATAGAGGTTTTTTGTATTTCCATACAAATTGTGAAATTATTTGTTCTAGCTCTGTGAAGAATACCGTTGGTAGCTTGATAGGGATTACATTGAATCTATAAATTGCTTTGGGTAGTATACTCATTTTCACTATATTGATTCTTCTGATCCATGAACATGGTATATTTCTCCATCTATTAGTGTCCTCTTTGATTTCTTTCACCAGTGTTTTATAGTTTTCTATATATAGGTCTTTAGTTTCTTTAGGTAGATATATTCCTAAGTATTTTATTCTTTCCGTTGCAATGGTGAATGGAATTGTTTCCTTAATTTCTCTTTCTGTTTTCTCATTATTAGTGTATAGGAATGCAAGGGATTTCTGTGTGTTGATTTTATATCCTGCAACTTTACTATAGTCATTGATTATTTCTAGTAATTTTCTGGTGATGTCTTTAGGGTTTTCTATGTAGAGGATCATGTCATCTGCAAATAGTGAGAGTTTTACTTCTTCTTTTC
>NW_011494887.1:235420-255122 GCF_000754665.1 Bison bison bison
TTTTCAATTTATTAATGTGGTGTATTACATTGATTGATTTGCGGATATTGAAGAATCCTTGCATCCCTGGGATAAAGCCCACTTGGTCATGGGGTATGATCTTTTTAATGTGTCGTTGGATTCTGATTGCTAGAATTTTGTTAAGGATTTTTGCATCTATGTTCATCAGTGATATTGGCCTGTAGTTTTCTTTTTTTGTGGCATCTTTGTCAGGTTTTGGTATTAGGGTGATCCACCCCTCATTTTTAAAGTAAAACGTTTGCAACATTTCTAGTATGCAGCCTTGGCAATAGGCCATCTTTTTACTAACCTTGTCTTCTGTATTAACCAAGCAGTTATAATTCCTTTCCCTTGTGATGACATGTTTAAGATCATTTGATAATAGCAATGGAAGGACTACGGTTCAGGCATCCAAAATGCAGCTGAGTGGCCCTTGTGGGTGTGGTTTCTAACACTTTCCTGCATCAATTCCTGAATTTTCTGAACTGTATCAATCTCAAGGATACCACAAGCCATTTTTCAAAACAATAGCTGCTAGCCAGTTACAGTCTTATGGACCCAAGTTCTCCCCTTGTAACTATGCAACAATTTCAGACCCCAAGGAATCCTTACTAAACAAGTACCCTTACTTCTTATCACCTATACTTCTAATGTTTTTCCCCCCGCACCGCATGGCATACAGGGTTTTAATTCCCCAACCAGGGATTGAAGTTGTGCCTCTTGTTGTGGGAACTTGGAGTCTTAACCACTGGCCCTCTTGGGGATTCTTTCCAATACTAATTCTTGATGAACAACATATGTAATTTGGCAGTTTTTGCCTATTAAGCCTCCTTCATTTTGTAAACAATCAAAACACAATTCAAGTGTTTCATGAATTTGTCTCTCCCAGGCTATAGCCCTCAGCTTGAATAAAATTCTCTTCTCTCCTTTATCATGGAGTGCACATTGATTATTTCCATTGCTACTTGTAACATCATAGAATAGAAATCTCTGAGGATAGGAAACTTTTGCAGGGAGATAACAAATACTTAAAGGAGAATTTTACTAAGGTTTTGCCTAATGTTATATGTGATATGGATTTTCCTCAATGTATACTTTCAATCGTCAGTAAAATGTTATGTTTTGTTTTGCTCTCTTTTTGGTTGCTTGGCATGTAGGATCTTAGTATCTGACCAGGGATTGAACCTGCACTCTCTGCATTAGAAGCAAGAGCTCCTAACTGCTGGACTGCCAGAGAAGGGCCAAAACATTCTCTTCTTATCAATGCCTTTCATCAGTAGTCTGAACTTGGATATGGCTAAGGATTGAGGCTGCTTATGGAATCCACTTAGGTTACAATTTGAGATTCAAATTTCTCTTTTCATAGTATCTGTGTGACCTTGGACAAATTATGTAACTTCGCAGAGTCTCAGAAGACTCTGCTTTATCTTTTCCATTAGAATAATATGTATCTCACAAGACTGTTGTGTTGAATGAGGAAGGTTATGTATGTGACTTTCTTTCCTCTCCCCCCATGGAAAACAATAGTAGGATGGAGAGATTTCAGGGAGCATTTGGATTCCTTAAGTAACTCATGCTCCAAAACTGGTAAATAACTCAGCCTCAGTGTACCTTAGTCTAACTGTGTATGAAATAGTCTTTAAGATTTCTTTCAAATAAAAAAGTTTATGATTTAAGATTCTGCAACTATATTTAGGATAAAAGCCTGATAAGGCTTCTGGGCAGTTGTTTTTCTTTGCAAATATTTAATTAGATTTATAAACTTACAAATGAAAGAATTGATTTATGAGTTAAATATTTCACAAGTTACCATAGGGCATTTCTTAAATAATCTGCCTTATCCTCAAACACAGTTATGTCATAACCAATTACAAGAGGTGTATCAAATAATTTAGTTCTAAAATGACTAATTTGAGTGGTAAATACAATGGAAGGAAGGAGGAAATCCAGAAGACGAAGATCAGAATTGTTGGAAAAATGTTGGGGGTGCATTGATACAATCTGTTTTTACTTTGGAAGTTTATTTATACATTTATTTCTTAAAAAGCAACAATAGACTAACTTAAGTCTTCTTTTGTTAATCTGCCTAATTTGATGATCATGGGAAATTTATAGTTACTAGTAGAGACCAATTTTCTTCCTCTAGCTTGAAAAAGAACCAAGGAAAGCAGAACTGATAAAGGCTCTCTCTGAGTATATTTTTACTTTTTTACAAGTCATTGATCTTCAGTAAGCTTCTTTTTGTTATAGGCAATCTAAATTGATCCATGGTGAATGGAAAATAATAGTCTATTCTTAAATAACTGTGAACAGGAGGTTCAAAACTAGCTCCTGTTGGAAGCAGTTGCAGAATGTTGAAGAAATCTGTACAGGCACACACATAAAGAGACCTCTCTCAGCAATGGAGGAGCAGCTGAGCTACGTCGCTGCAGAAGGCCATCGATCACATTTATTATACTGCAGACAGCAGCAATTTTAAGTGAGGCTGGGCTTCCTGAATGAATTCCAATAATTCAAGTTATGATTCCTAAACTGTGTGTCAGACTAATTCAATATTACTTTTAGGCTAAATAAATAAATAAAGGTTGAAATTATTAGCCCCATAATATGGGTAAAAGAACATGATTTTATTACCCTAATCATTAATAACAGCATTACAAATCAGGTGATGATTTTTTTTAAATGAAATAATGAGAGAAATTGTGCAAATCCAAATTACTGCATTACAGTTTCACAAATGGTCAGTTTTTTGGTTTGTTTTTACATTAGAGATAAATTTATTTTGGAGTATTATTTGAAACCTGAAAAATAACTTTTTTTTTTCCAAAATGGAAATGCTTTTCTTTTGTTTTTGTTGACTTTAAGTCATTCATGGTCATGAAAAAAAATATAAGACATTTAAAGAGAATTTCCCTCATATAACACATTTTGGGGATATGTGTTAAAAAAAAATTATGTATTTTTTTCAGACTTCTAATACAGAGCTTTCTTTCCTTCCTTCTATCTGTCCATCCATCCATCCATGCCATCTTTTCATATTGAGAAGTAGAGAGGTGGAGTTGAGGCAGGACAGAGGAGTTTCCTGTTCCCAGGAAGTAGAAGACTCACAAAACATATCACCAGGGTACTGTTCAGGCTCCCCTGAGGACAAAGGCAGGCAGACCTGCTGTAGGGTAGGGAGAGCTAAGTGCTGGGAGTTTGGGTCTCCATGCCCTCATTTCAGGTCAGTTTCTGACTAATGAGAGTCAATGGGCAAATCATCCCATCCTCATTTATAAAATATATGTTCTTTGCATGTTAGTATACTTTGAATTAGATTCTGCTTTATAACTTTGTTTTGAAAAAGGGATCATTAACTTTTAATAAAAGGTAATTTTTAAATTTATGGGACCATTTAACTGGTGGATGCTCTGAAATACTCCAGCCAATATGTGACACTGTATATACGTTTTCAAGCCCCATAATGACCATTTAGCTAGCTTCCTTTAGGCTGAGATTAAAACACTTAAATTTTGTTTTTGTGGAATAGAGATGAAACAGATGTTTCTGTTGGCTCTGAGAAAATGCTTTAAACAACTGATCATGCCTTGGCATTGATAAAATGATACTAGCATTGGGATCAGTAACACAGACAAGGGCTTGGGAGTGGTTGTCTATGCACGCAGAATTTCAAAGATGTGGGCTTCAGGAATACAGGGGGTTTTGTATGGAGCTGAATGAACCTTCCACAGTCTGAAAGACCATCTTTGGGAAACAAATATCTGGTTGCCATGGAGACACTCAAGGTGGATGAAGGATGGATTAATCAAAATACAGTAAATCCTTTTTACGAGCTTCCTAAGAAATCTAGTGTGACGTGCACCCTCTGGTCTGTCTCCTCTTATTCTTCCCTCCATCGCACAGGAAATCCACCATGGACTACAATGACACACATTGATTGTTCTGAGTTCTATGTACACACTAACAATACTCTCTCTTGCCTGAAACGCATGATCAAACAAGCACAAGTGCTCTTCAAACATTTATTTTTTAAAATAGTTTCTGAAATTTAAGGAAAAAATCATCCTATCCTCTCTGCTGTAAAAAGAAAAGAGTGGTTAGAAATAGCCTCTGAAAATTGATTATTTATTAACTGAACTACATTCTCTGGGAAATAAAGGATATGAAATAATTTGTGCTGAGATAGATGCTGCATCCAGATTGAGTCTAAATGCACAACTGATCTGATAAATTTAGTTTTTCAGTTCAGTAAAAAAAATTTAAAAAGCCTTCTCAGTCCCAGTATCAGTTAAATAAAGCAATGAATCTAAATAAATTGTTAAGTTGAATAAATTAAGTGAATAAATAAATTAAATGGCTATTCCCCTTCCTTCCCAACAAACTGACAAGCCAAATTAATCAAAATAGTTAATCCAGTTGTGGGGGATCTTTCCAGAAGCCTCCAGTAAATCATTTTGGGGCAGCCAATTCAATTTTAAGCCTGGTCTTGAATAGTCACTGCATCAAGTAGATTGGATAAGCTTGCACAGAATCAAGACAATGTAAGTAAGTTTTGGATGCTCTCCAAGAAAAGATAGAAGTTCACAGTGAGGATGTCAGTTATTGCAGGTGAGGTACCCTGTACCTCTGTACCAATACAGGGTACAGGCAGAGAGGTTTTCCACATCAACAGACCATATTTGAGACTCCAAGTTCTCACAGACTGAAGGGAACAGAAGATGCAAATCCCAAAGGAACTCAGCACAAAGTAGAAAAGTGATTCTCCATTCAGGTTGATTTTGCATGATTAGGGTTAGGGAAAGCTGGGAGTGGGTGCTACTGAATTCTGGTGGGTAGAAGCCAGGGATGCTGCTAAACATCCTACAGTGCACAGGACAGCCTCTTGAGGAAAAGAAAAATGTTGACAGTGCTGAGGTTGAGAAATCCTGCAGAAGAAGAAATAGTTAATAGATTCTAAGCAGCACCTTAGAGTAAGCACAAAATCATGGATGTACATAAATTCTAAACTAAGCAATAGGAATCAGCTCTGAGCTTGGAATCTGAAGACCTGAATCTCAACTGGAGCCTTGCTATTTATTTTTACCTATGACTTGTCAAGCCTCTTTGAACCTAGTTGTTGAATTTGTTAAATGTTGATAGTAATATCAGTAATTATAGCAAGGATTGAGAGAGATAACAGATACGAAAAGATGGAACACAGGGTTAGTACCCAGGAAATAACGATTGGAAACAGACCAGCCAGCTTATCTTTTATGTTTTTTTTTTTTTTTTTTTTTTTTTAGGCAAGGCTGGTCAGTTTTGGCCAACAGTGACAATAAAAAGAAAAAAAAAATGCTGAAAATTTATTATTCATTTTGGCTCTTGATGTACTACAGAGGAGGAAAGTTTTCTTCAACCCTCTTAGGGTCCCTGGCTAGGTCTGAAAATTAAAATCATCTAAGACAGATTAACAGGAAAAACACATACACATTCTACTGAATTGTTACAAATACATGGGCTCCTCCTGTAGAGAATGAAGACCAAAAGAAAAGGACTAGAGTAGGAGCTTCTATACTTTGTAGATAAAGAAACAATAAATTTGTGATGAATTGAGAAGACTATGAGTAGTCAATGATAAAGGAGAAATTAGGAAGGTAAGAGTTAGTTTACAAGGCTTATTTATACATATTTCTCAGCCTCCATTTCCCTATCTATGGTAATAAGGGTGCCTTTCTTCCTCCTGGTACAGGGAGGGTACATTCATGTGGGGGATTGCTGACCTATTTCAGAGAAGAGTAAGACACAGGAGGTCAGAATGACCTTCCTCTTTCTGCTGTTTTTTTTTTTCCCTCATACTCCTGTTTAAGATATTCAATACACCAAAGTGCCATATTTTGGGGTCACATGTCTTTTCTTTTTTTCTGGCTATGTAGGTGATATGTGGGATCTTAATTCCCCCACTAGGGATCAAAGCTGCTCTCATTGCAGTGGGAGCATGGAGTCTTACCCACTGGACCATCAGGGAAGTCCCATGGGGTCCCATATCTTGAATCCCACTAGTATGACAGAGAATGAGATGGCTGGATGGCATCACTGACTCAATGGACATGAGTTTGAGCCATCTCAGGGAGATAGTGAAGGACAGGGAAGCCTGGTGTGCTGCAGTCCGTGGGGTTGTGAAGCATCAGACACAAGCAACTGAACATTAGTAAGAAGTGTTTTTTTGCTTAAAGCCTGCTGGATGTGAGGCTACAACACAGCAGAAGGCTTGTTGTCAGAGGCTACAACACAATGACTCCATTTTGTCAGCTCAATCTCAGGCCCACAGTCCAGCCCCTCCCCTTTCTGCATGACTGAGCTCTAGCCTACTCACTAGGAAGGCAAAAAGGAGCCAGATCAGTTCTCTATCAACATTTAGCTTTGCCTTCATCTGATATGAAAAGTGCAGGAATGGCTTCTGCTGATGTAGGTAGTTAATGCCCTGCAGGGCATGATGGTCATGAGACCCTCCCTAGGGGGAAGGGGAGGAAAAAACCCCAGGTCCTATGGACGTGTTCCTCCCTTAGTAGTCAGATTAAGTTTTTAGGTTAGGCCCCTTAAATCCTTCATAACTCTTCCCGCACAGAGTGCAGCTTCAAATGCCTCTGGATCTTCGTCAGCCTGATTCTGCCTGCATATGAGTTACCCACAATAAACGTCATAATTGCACTTCATGGAGTTGCCTGCTTTGTTTTTCTGCCTCAAGTTTCCTTCTCAGTTTGGAGGATGTTCCTCAATATTCCCTCTATCTAACACTTTACTTTAGAAAAAAGAAGAGCTAGGAAAGGTGTTAGGGGAGAGGCAATGTGGAGGAGTGTACCTTAGGAAAGATGGATAGGAAGTATGGCATGCAGGTATCTGATGGAATTTCAAAAACAAGGTTTTGCTGTGAGACAGGCAATGTAGAGAGGAGCCTGGAGGGCTACGGTCCATTGAGTCACAAGAGTCGGACACGACTGAAGCGACTTAGCACGCAAGCATCCATGCGGGCAAGGTAACCCTCTCTTTTATAACACTGAACAACCTTTAGTAAAATGTTACTCACTCCTCTGTGAATTGTGGGTTTTAATTCTTTTTGTTTTGTTTTTGATACAATGAAGTGCAGCATCCTGCTCCAGAGTGAATACAAAGGACTGACACTAGTCCACGTTAAAAAAAAAAAAAATTATCCCAAACTTGGATATAAATCAAAAAGTAATTAATGTCATGGGCTACCCTGGTGGCTCAGTGGTAATGAATCTTACACTGAGAACATAAGCTTGTTGGTACAATTAATTAGAGCCCAGAGATTTAATAATTTATAATTCTTAAAGCTAATCTCTGGCAATTATTTTCTTTTTTGCTTGATAGGAAAGACAAACCTGAAGGTGATGGCTTTATTACCCTATAGGATTTTAACCATTGCATATCTTTATCTAAATTTGTTGTTGTTGTTCAGTCCCTCAGTGGTGTTCAACTCTTTACAACCCCATGGACTGTAGCACGCCAGGCTTCCCTGTCCTTCACTATCTCCTGGAGTTTGTTCAAACTCATGTCCATTGAGTGGATGATGCCATCCAACCATCTCATCCTCTGTCACCCCCTTCTCCTGCCCTCAATCTTTCCCAGCATCAGTGTCCTTTCCAGTGAGTCTGCTCTTCCCATCAGGTGGCCAAATGATTGGAGCTTCCACTCCAGCATCACTCCCTCAAATGAATATCCAGGATTGAGTTCCTTTAGGATTGACTGCTTTGATCTCCTTGCAGTCCAAGGGACTCTCAAGAGTCTTCTCCAGGTCCACAGTTTGAAAGCATCAATTCTTTAGCGCTCAGCGTTTCTTATTGTCCAACTCTCACATCCATGCAGGACTATTGGAAAACCCATAGCTTTGACTATACAGATCTTTGTCAGCAAAGTGATGTCTTTGCTTCTTAATACTCTGCCTAGGTTTGTCATAGCTTTCCTTCCAAGCAGCAAGTGTCTTTTAATTTCATGGCTGCAGTCACCATCTGCAGTGATTTCAGACCCCAGGAAAATAAAGCCTGTCACTATTTCCATGTTTTCCCATCTATTTGCCATGAAATGATGGAACTAGATGCCATGATCTTACTTTTCTGAATGTTGAGTTTTAAGCCAGTTTTTTTCCTCTCTCCTCTTTAACCTTCATCAAGAGGCTCTTTAGTTTCTCTTTGCTTTCTGCCATTAGGGTGGCGTCATCTACATATCTGAGGTTACTGATATTTCTCCCTGTAATCTTGATTCCAGCTTAAGCTTCATCCAGCCCGACATTTTGCACGATGTACTCTGCATATAAGTTAAATAAGCAGGGTGACAATATACAGCCTTGATGTAATCCTTTCCCAATTTGGAACCAGTCTGTTGTTCCACGTCTGGTTTTAACTGTTGCTTCTTTACCTGCATGCAGGTTTCTCAGCAGGCAGGTAAGGTGGTCTGGTATTCCCATCTCTTTAAGAATTTTCCACAGTTTATTGTGATCCACACAATCAAAGATTTTATCTAACTTAGCAATTTTATTTCAGCATTAACTTCCCATTTATTGTAAAAGTCTCAGTTTCTTAAATTCTCCTTTGGTTTTATTGTGCTAGTTCCTTTATAAGTTTGATAAATATCTGACATGTGCTGATTAAGAGTTATGCTTTTTAACATTTTGAGACTATACTTTGGCACCCACATACTGACTTTGTGTGTTAGGAAATTTGTCCCTTCCTTCAGTTCAGTTCAGTCACTCAGTCATGTCCAACTCTTTGTGATCTCATGGACTGGAACATGCCAGGCCTCCTGTCTATCACCGACTCCCGAAGTTTGCTCAAACTTTTGTCCATCAAGTAAGTGATGCCATCCAACCATTTCATCCTCTGTCGTCCCCTTTTCCTCCTGCCTTCAATCTTTCCCAGCATCAGGGTGTTTTCCAAGGGGGCAGTTCTTCACATGAGATGGCCAAAGCATTGGAGTTTCAGCTTCACATCAGTCCTTGCAATGAATATTCAGGACTTATTTCCTTTAGGAGGGACTGGTTGGATCTCCTTGTAGTCCAAGGGTCTCTCAAGAGTCTTCTCCAACACCACAGTTCAAAAGCATCAATTCTTTGGCACTCAGCTTTCTTTATGGTCCAACTCTCATATCTATACATGGCTAATGGAAAAACCTATTTTCTTCAAGTACAATTTATAGAAGGTAGTATATTATTTATTTTTAATAACAAAATTATAGTAAGCCTGAGGTCATCCTATATAAATTCTACAAATTAGCACCCTTATATTCATTGTGGCATCATTTATAATAGCCAAGATATGGAACATTCCAAATGTCCATTGATGAATGAATGGAAAAAGAAGATGTGAGATATATATAGATATAAACATATATATCATATATATTTGATACCACTAAGTGGTAAAAAGGAATGAAATTCTGCCACTTGTGACAATATGGGTAGGCCTTGAACATGTCATGCCAAGTAACATAAGTCAGACAGAGAAAGACAAATACTGTGTGATTTCATTCATATGTGGAATCTGTAAAACAAACCAAACAAAAGAAAAGTGAACTTATAGATATGGAGAACAGATTAGAGGCTAACAGAGGGGAAGGGGGGTTTTCGGGGTGGGTGAAATGTGTGAAGGGGGTCAACTGTATGGTGATGGATGATAATTAGACTTGTGGTAATCACTCTGCAGTGTATACAGTTGTTGACTTATAACACTACATCTGAAACTTACATAATAATTCTGAAAATCTACAAATTAAATTCCTGAACATACAATAAAGCACAATTTTTAATCATAATTATTTCTAAAACACTCAAGGTATTATGACTTAATAACTTGCTACGAAATATTTATACATTTTGCTTTCACAGAGACAAAATTTGTTTTATAGCAATTTCAATGCATACTTCCCTTTGTTTTATATCCTATAGAAATGAAATTGTTTTTTTTTTTTTTTTTTTGGTGACTGTATACTTTAATAAGTTTTATTTTTGTGAAGCTATAAAGCTTATTGGCAATTATAACTGTAAGGTAACATTTATCCCAAGAGCTACAAAAAGTTATTGGAAATGTGTCCTGCAAATTATTACTGCAAATATACTGCAGTTCTTAAACTGGAGTATTATAAGTATAGATTTTAGAAATCAGTTTAGGATTCTACTCCTTATACATTAAATTTCCATCAGTATCATTGTCCTTACTTTGTTCACCAATTTCAACTATTAGAATTTACATAGTTGCAGCAGTTTATTCTTTATGTTACATTTGCCATCTATGACACTGAAAGGTATATTCTTTCAGTAATTTAAAACTCTTCTTTAAAAATAATGTTGTTGTATGTAATATACAGAAAAGAAGTTTGAATTTGAGTTTTAGTTTTGAATCATAAATGGGATTCTCAGTTGAATTGAAACTTCTTACTCTTTTTGGTCCTGGAGAAGGGAAAGGCTACCCACTCCAGTATTCTTGCCTGGAGAATCCCCAAGGACAGAGGAGTTTGGCAGACTTCAGTCCATGTGGTCGCAAAGAGTTGGACACAACTGAGCGACTAAGCACAACACTCCTTTTTGGTACTGCTGATATTGGGAAAGTTATCAATGTCAAGAGATTCTGCAATTTGTGTAGTATCAACATATTTTTCATAAACATTATTGCTTCATTTGTCTTTCAAAAAAGTATTAATTCCCTTGATGCTTCTAAGTGCATTGTGTACTTGGAATTTTTGTTCTGGCATCATTTTTAATTTAATGTTGGCTTTACCAAAGCTATTACAAGTTAGTAGTAACCAAATAAATGTTAAAATAATTATTTTCAAAAGCATACCTTTGACTTGTGTTGCAGAAAATGCACCACCACAATGGTTTTTGACAGAACATTGCATTTTTCCTTTAAGTAAGTTTCTAGTGTCATGACAACTTCACTTTCTCGTGTGTTCTTTTTCCCCCCCAAAAATGGCTTCAAATTTCTTTTCTAAAATTGTTTTCAATAAACTCCAATATTGCTGTCAAACAAGTTGTATGTTTCCTATCAATTTTAAACAAAACAAACAATATAGGATGTTTTCTCTTTTTTTTCAGAGATTTGTTGCTATGATCCCTTATGTTTTCCATGTGTAGTTATGACACTGTCATACTCCTTGCCATTCAAATTATTTTGTCTAGATTATTTTGTTTATTACTTATAGATTTGTCTAGATTATTTTTGTAGGCATTCTACTGAGAATTGATGGTGTCTGTGTCAATAGAGCTTAACTGTTTTTCCCCAGGAATTTCTAGCCCAAGGAGACAAGACTGCTAAACAGTAAATAACTAACTTCATCATTTGCTTCGGGAAATTTCTGCACACCAGTTTATCAAGGCAAACAGTTACCTCATAGTGGTAACTATAGTTCTTTCCATAGTGAAAAGAACAGTGAGCTCACCTGGGCAAACAGCTTGCTTATCAGAACAAGAGTTTGGTTTACAGACTTGATTCAAGACTTAATTTGCCCACTAATCCTAAACTATTAGGTTACAAACTTTGTCTAGACCAAGTGATCGAGCGAAGTCACTCAGTCATGTCCGACTCTTTGCGACCCCGTGGACTGTAGCCTACCACTCTCCTCCATCCATGGGATTTTCCAGGCAAGAGTACTGGAGTGGATTGCCATTTCCTTCTCCAGAGGACCTTCCTGACCCAGGGATCGAACCCAGGTCTCCTGCATTGTAGGCAGACGCTTTACCATCTGAGCCACAAGGGAAATCACAAACTTTGTCTAATTCTTACCAATTCCCTATTTGGAAGAGCTTGCCTTAAGTTACCTGAACACAGACTGTTGAGACACTAACATTCTGTCAAGATGGTGCTCTCACTTGATGTTGTAAGTCCAATACACTTGGTTTCCCCTGACCAACAGGTTTTTCTGATAATTCTTGTGGAAGGAGTCAACAGTGTAGGGAATATGCTATGCACAGGCCTGTACTATAATTAACGGGGCTTCTTTGAAAAATAAGAATGACTTTCTCATCACATCCAGGTGAAGGGCTGGGAGCAGTAAAAAGTACATCCTGGAAAGACATCTTGAAAACAAGATGTTGAAGTACTGATGTGACTGATGGGAAACCATTAGTGACTGTTCCTGGAAAACCAGGGCCTTGAGGGAGTTGCTGAGAAAGGGTGTCACTAGCCAAAGTGTTAAACAAAGTCATGAAAGGCCTGAAGGTTTGACACTGAGGACTGTGCATTGTATATCTTTATCCCTGATCTGAGATTGTAAAGAACAGATATCTCTAGAGCACGAATAAGGAAGTAGAAGTTAACAATAAAAGGCATACAAGGATTAGGATCTGGGCTTTTGCCTGCAAATGGCATCAGCCCCCTGATGCCCACTTTATTTCTGAGTCTTATTTTTCCTTATTCTTTGTGGCACCACTCCCTCAGGTCGGTTTGTTGTTGGACTGGTCCTGACAAACAGTCAACATTATTAAAAATACATATACTCTTTTTTTAGTCATATAATGTGCTGAACACATTCCTATAAAATTTTACATACGTGTGTGCCTTTTTGAAATAGAAAAAAATTTATATAATCTATTCTACACAGTGTGTATCAGGGGTTGTATCTAAAATAGGTGAGGGACTTCCCTGGTGGTCTAGTGGTTAAGAATCTGCCTTGCAATGCAGGGGATGTAAGTTTGATCCCTGGGTGGGGAACTAAGATCCTACATGCATGGAGCAAGCCTGTGTACCACAACTACTGAGCCCATGTGCCACAACTAGACAGTGTGTGCTGCAACAAAGGATCCACATGAACTGGTGAAGATCTTGAGTGCAACAACTAAGAGCCGATACAGCCAAATAAATAAAATAAGTGATATTTAGCACTTCTCACTTTAGTCATTTTACTCAAGGGCTTCCCTTGTGGTTCAGCTGGTAAAGAATCCACCTGCAATGTGGGAGACCTGGGTTCAGTCCCAGGATTGGGAAGATCCTGTGGAGCAGAGAAAGGCTACCCACTCCAGTATTCTGGCCTGGAGAATTCCATAGACTGTATAGTTCACAAAGAGTCAGACACGACTGAGCAACTTTCACTTTGCCAATTGCTTTACTTTTACTTTACTCAAATGTTTGATTTGCTCTGATGTTTGTATTTTAAGAAAAAGTTCTACATTTAATGTTATCACTTCTTGTGGTTTCTTACAGTTGAAGAAAATTCTCATTTAATGCTTATTCAGTTCAGTTCAGTTGGTCAGTTGTGTCCGACTCTTTGCGACCCCAAGAATCACAGCACGCCAGGCCTCCCTGTCCATCACCAACTCCAGGAGTTCACCCAAACTCATGTCCATCGAGTTGGTGATGCCATCCAGCCATCTCATCCTCTGTCGTCCCCTTCTCCTCCTGCCCCCAATCCCTCCCAGCATCAGAGTCTTTTCCAATGAGTCAACTCTTCACATGAGGTGGCCAAAGTACTGGAGTTTCAGCTTCAACATCAGTCCTTCCAATGAACATCCAGGACTGATCTCCTTTAGGATAGACTGATTGGATCTCTTTGCAGTCCAAGGGACTCTCAAGAGGCTTCTCCAACACCACAGTTCAAAAGCATCAATTCTTCGGTGCTCAGCTTTCTTCACAGTCCAACTCTCATATTCATACATGACCACTGGAAAAACCATAGACTTGACCAGACGGACATTTGTTGGCAAAGTAATGACTCTGCCTTTTAATATGCTATCTAGATTGGTCCTAACTTTCCTTCCAAGGAGTAAGTGTCTTTTAATTTCATGGCTGCAATCCCCATCTGCAGCGATTTTGGAGCCCCCCAAAATAGTCTGCCACTGTTTTCACTGTTTCCGCATCTATTTCCCATGAAGTGATGGGACCAGATGCCATGATCTTACTTTTCTGAGTGTTGAGCTTTAAGTCAACTTTTTCACTCTCCTCTTTCACTTTCATCAAGAGGCTTTTTAGTTTCTCTTCACTTTCTGCCATAAGGGTGGTGTCATCTGCATATGTGAGGTTACCGATATTTCTCCCTGCAATCTTGATTCCAGCTTGTGCTTCTTCCAAACCAGCGTTTCTCATGATGTACTCTGCATAGAAGTTAAATAAGCAGGGTGACAGCATACAGCCTTGACAAAGTCCTTTTCCTATTTGGAACCAGTCTGTTGGTCCATGTCCAGTTCTAACTATTTCTTCCTGACCTGCATACAGGTTTCTCAAGAGGCAGGTCAGGTGATCTGGTATTCCCACCTCTTTCAGAATTTTCCACAGTTTATTGTGATCCACACAGTCAAAGGCTTTGGCATAGTCAATAAAGCAGAAATAGATGTTTTTCTGGAACTCTCTTGCTTTTTCCATGATCCAGAGGATGTTGGCAATTTGATCTCTGGTTCCTCTGCCTTTTCTAAAACCAGCTTGAATATCTGGAAGTTCACGGTTCACATATTGCTGAAGCCTGGCTTGGAGAACTTTGAGCATTACTTTACTAGCATGTGAGATGAGTGCAATTGTGCGGTAGTTTGAGCATTCTTTGGCAATGCCTTTCTTTGGGATTGGGATGAAAACTGACCTTTTCCAGTCCTGCGGCCATGGCTGAGTTTTCCAAATTTGCTGGCATATTGAGTGCAGCACTTTCACAGCATCATCTTTCAGGATTTGAAATAGCTCAACTGGAATTCCCTCATCTCCACTAGCTTTGTTCATAGTGATGCTTTCTAAGGCCCACTTGACTTCACATTTCAGGATGTCTGGCTCTAGATGAGTGATCACACCATCATGATTATCTGGTTTGTGATATATCATGATTTTGTACAGTTCTGTGTATTCTTGCCACCTCTTCTTAATATATTCTGCTTCTATTAGGTCCATACCATTTCTGTCCTTTATTGAGCCCATCTTTGCATGAAATGTTCCCTTAGTATCTCTAATTTTCTTGAAGAGATCTCTAGTCTTTCCCATTCTGTTGTTTTCCTCTATTTCTTTGCATTGATCACTGAAGAAGGCTTTCTTATCTCTTCTTGCTATTCTTTGGAACTCTGCATTCAGATACTTATATCTTTCCTTTTCTCCTCTGCTTTTCACTTCTCTCCTTTTCACAGCTGTTTGTAAGGCCTCCCCAGACAGCCGTTTTGCTTTTTTGCATTTCTTTTCCACGGGGATGGTCTTGATCCCTGTCTCCTGTGCAATGTCACGAACCTCAGTCCATAGTTCATCAGGCACTCTATCTATCAGATCTAGTCCTTTAAATCTATTTCTCACCTCCACTGTATAATCATAAGGGATTTGATTTAGGTCATACATGAATGGTCTAGTGGTTTTCCCTACTTTCTTCAATTTAAGTCTGAATTTGGCAATAAGGAGTTCATGATCTGAGCCACAGTCAGCTCGAGAATGTGACTCCAGTCAGCCACAGTCAGCTGACAGAATGTGGTCCACTGGAGAAGGGAATGACAAATCACTTCATTATTCTTGCCTTGAGAACCCCATGAACAGTATGAAAAGGCAAAATGATAGGATACTGAAAGAGGAACTCCCCAGGTCGGTAAGTGCCCAATATGCTACTGGAGATCAGTGGAGAAATAACTCCAGAAAGAATGAAGGGATGGAGTCAAAGCAAAAGCAATACCCAGTTGTGGGTGTTACTGGTGATAGAAGCAAGGTCCGATGCTGTAAAGAGCAATATTGCATAGGAACCTGGAATGTCAGGTCCATGAATCAAGGCAAATTGGAAGTGGTCAAACAAGAGATGGCAAAAGTGAACATTGACATTCTAGGAATCAGCGAACTCTAATGGACTGGAATGGGTGAATTTAACTCAGATGACCATTATATCTACTACTTTGGGCAGGAATCCCTCAGAAGAAATGGAGTAGCCATCATGGTCAACAAAAGACTCCGAAATGCAGTACTTGGATGCAGTCTCAAAAATGACAGAATGATCTCTGTTCGTTTCCAAGGCAAACCATTCAATATCATAGTAATCCAAGCCTATGCCCCAACCAGTAACACTGAAGAAGCTGAAGTTGAATGGTTCTATGAAGACCTACAAGACCTTTTAGAACTAACACCCAAAAAAGATGTCCTTTTCATTATAGCGGATTGGAATGCAAAAGTAGGAAGTCAAGAAACACCTGGAATAACAGGCAAATTTGGCCTTGGAGTATGGAATGAAGCAGGGCAAAGGCTAATAGAGTTTTGCCAAGAGAACGCACTGGTCATAGCAAACACCCTCTTCCAACAACACAAGAGAAGACTCTATACATGGACATCACCAGATAGTCAACACCAAAATCAGATTGATTATATTCTTTGCAGCCAAAGATGGAGAAGCTCTATACAGTCAGCAAAGTCAAGACTGGAAGCTGATTGTGGCTCAGATCATGAACTCCTTATTGCCAAGTTCAGACTTAAATTATGCTTATTAAGTTCTTGGATAACCTGAATATTAGTACTGTCAACTAAAACTGTATCATCTATATGTTTTTAACAATTTTGTGAGATATTTTATCTTATTTCTACATAGTTTCTATTTTATAGCATTAATAATTATATCTATATTTTAAAATCACAGTTCAGTTTCAAAGGTATAATTCTGTTGTTCATATGCATTTAATTTTGTTCATGTTTATTTACAGCATGTAATAAATGCTGTCAAACTTTCCAGGTGGCCCTAGTGGTAAAGAACTTGCCTGCCAATGCAGGAGATGTAAGAGATGTGGGCTTGATCCCTGGTTGGGAAGATCCCCTGGAGAAGGGAATAGCAACCCATTCCAGTATCCTTACCTGGAGAATGACATGGACAGAGGAGTCTGACGGGCTTCAGTTCATAGGGTCACAAACAGTTGGACACAACTGAAGCATGCACACAAGGAATCCATATATACCCATGCATACACAAACTGTTAAAACTAAGAAACGAACACAGCAGGGTTGCATGATACAAAATCATTATGCAAAAATTCAATTGTGTTGGGGCTTCTGATGTGGTGCAGTGGTGAAGAATTCATCTGCCAATGCAGAAGACGTGGGTTCCATCCCTGAATCAGGAAGATTCCTGGAGAAGGAAATGTCAACCCACTCCAGTATTCTTGCCTGGAAAGTCCCATGGACAGAGGAGCCTGGTGGAATGGCAAAGAGTCGGACATGACTGAATGACTAAGCACACGAACTTTGTACTGTTATCAATCTTGTCAGTTTTTCCCCATTCTCAATGACTTTGATATGATATAGAGATAAAACACAGACATCTTGGAAGCTGAAAGTTCTAGTAATTTTTTTTGTGTGTGTTATTTGGAAGAATTTTTTTGTAATGGTCCCTAAAATTTATTATTTGTAACTTGAGGTGGATAATTATCAACCGGAGCTTCCTTTGGATATTCACGTTATATGGATTTGTATGTACCTGCATTCACATTGGGTTTAATAGAGTCTTTGGGTTTTTTCTCTTCCAATTTAAATGAAAATTTATCAGTTGTTATTGATATAGAGAAAGACAGAAAATGCATACGGTGTCTAATCAGTGACATCTCAGAAATACCTTGTTTTGAAACTGGTAACTTTAAGTTCTCCTCCTTTTTCCTCCTGCATTTCACTTACTTCCTCCAAAAATTTGTGCAATTATACAAAAATATTTCTTTCATTTTCTCTAATGGAGCTCTATTTTCTTATACTGATAACTTTTTAAAAATTCTCTTTTGACATCTGGAAAGAAGTTATAAATAACTTAATATCTTATAATTTGAAACATTTAAAAATAATACGTTTGGGAAAAACATAGCTATACAGTATAGAAACCTGGCAGATAATACCTTAACTAAGTGATCAAAGTTAACATTCCAGCAATGAGTGTAAAGGAACAAAATTCACCTATCCCAAATTGCCTGTTTGGCATTTGGATTATTTAGAGATATAAATGATCAAAAACCAAAAGACTCCAGAAGAAACTTTGACCTTCTCCCTAACTGTCTAAAAGAATGTAGATAGAAAACTTATTCTATGAAAGGAACTATCACCATAGATAATGACAGTACAAACTAAGTATGGTAGACAGGGAGGAACCTTGCAAAGTCTATCAAAATTCCTCTCCATGTTTTATTGTCTCTGTTGACCCAATGTTTGCTTTACCATATCCCTGTGAGTTGCCTTCCTCCTATTTGAAGCCCCAAACCTCTACCCACAACATCCATTTTTGTCTTTAGCTGAAAGTGGTATTTAAGGTGAGGGCTTCTGCCATACTGGTAAATTATTCAGTTCTCCTGGGTCTCTCCCACTTATCAGTTCAGTTCAGTTCAGTCACTCAGTTGTGTGCAACTCTTTGCGACCCCAGGGACTGTAGCACACCAGGCCTCCCTGTCCATTACAAACTCCCAGAATTTACTCAAACTCATGTCCACTGAGACAGTGATGCCATCCAACTGTCTCATCCTCTGTTGTCCCCTTCTCCCGCCTTCAATCTTTCCCAGCATCAGGGGCTTTTCAAATGAGTCAGTTCTTTGCATCAGGTGGCCAAAGTACTGGCCACCTTCAGCATCAGTCCTTCCAATGAATATTCAGGACTGATTTCCTTTAGGATGAACTGGTTGGAACTCCTTTCTGTCCAAGGGACTCTCAAGAGTCTTCTCCAACACCACAGTTCAAAAGCAGCAATTCTTCGGCACTCAACTTTCTTTATAGTCCAACTCTCACATCCATACATGAGTACTGGAAAAACCATAGCTTTGACTAGATGGATGTTTGTTGGCAAAGTAATGTCTCTGCTTTTCAATATGTTATCTAGGTTGGTCATAACGTTTCTTCCAAGGAGTAAGCATCTTTTAATTTCATGGCTGCAGTCACCATCTGCAGTGATTTTAGAGCCCAGAAAAATAAAGTCTGTCACTGTTTCCATTGTTTTCCCATCCATTTGCCATGAAGTGATGGGACCAGATGCCATGATCTTACTTTTCTGAATGTTGAGTTTTAAGCCAGCTTTTTCACTCTTCACTTTCACTTTCATCAAGTGGCTCTTTAGTTCTTCTTCCCTTTCTGCCATAAGGGTGGTGTCATCTGCATATCTGAGGTTATTGATATTTCTCCTGGCAATCTTGATTCCAGCTTATGCTTCATCCAGTCCAGAATTTCTCATGATGTACTCTGCATATAAGTTAAATAAGCAGGGTGACAATATACCACCTTGACATACTCCTTTCCCTATTTAGAACTAGTCTATTGTTCCATGTCCAGTTCTAACTGTTTCTTCTTGACCTGCATACAGATTTATCAGGAGGCAGGTCAGGTGGTCTGGTATTCTTATCCCTTGAAGAATTTTCTACAGTTTGTTGTGATCCACACAGTCAAAGGCTTTGGCATAGTCAATAAAGCAGAAGTAGATATTTTTCTGGAACTCTCTTGATTTTTGGATGATCGAACAGATATTGGTAATTTGATCTCTGGTTCCTCTCCCATGTATACAGGTTGTTAAACTCTTGTTTGATTTTCTCCTGTTAGTCTACCTCCTGTCAATTTAATTCTTAGATCAGCCAGAAGAACCTAGAATAGTAAATTTCTTCCTCCCCGAGATGAGACATGACATCATCATGTGCCTGCTGACATCATGAACTGAGAAGGAGTCAGTATCACTTGGAGACAGGAGATATCTTGGCCCCAGGGTGAGCAGCTGGAACTTGTCTCCTGTTTTATCTTGAAATAAAGATAATGGCAGGAGCAGAACTCTGCTTGAG
>NW_011494887.1:255222-256373 GCF_000754665.1 Bison bison bison
GGTGGGGGGGAGGGAATCCAGGAGGCCTCCCAAACCACACATGCAAAGAAATATTCCTTAGGGGTCAAGGAAGGAAGGGAGAACCAGCCTATAATAGGTCCTGCCAGCCTCCCAGAAAACCTTATACTGAAATCCATCTTGGCTAAAAGATGTGTGTGCACATCAGGAAGGACCCTAGGTCAGGCAAAATGTGGGCAACCAGCAAGATAAATGAGAACCCAAAAAACTGGCTCCATATAAACAATTTAAGTCAATCCAAAAGCATATGGCTCACTCCAAGCCTGCTCATGTCTTCTTCCATGGCTACTTTGCTTCTGATAAGTGCTTTATGCGCTTCACTATCTCCATTTCTTTGCTGAATTCTTTCCTCAAAGAAGGCAAGGTTTGAGATCCTGATTCAAGTCTTCTGGGCCTCATGTTCTAGTGGCTGGGGTTTGATGCTGTTATCACTGCAACCTGGGTTCAATTCCAGGTCAGGGAACTAAGATCCTTTTCAAGTTGTGGCACTCTGTAGGCCCCATGAGATCAACTTCTGTGGTTTTCTTAACAAAAATCTTAACCTGAATTTATCATGAGGACAGATCAGATAACGCTGTGTATCATTTTCCAAGATGAATTTTGCGATACCAGATGGGTGTTCTACAATTCATTTCAGTCCAGATACTAATAACCTGGAATTAGTACAGATACGGTGAAATAGGAATCCAAGTTCATATTCTTGGAGCCAAAGAATGAGCTTCGTGAATGCACAAACAGTCACAATAGAAGTGAATAGGATTTGAGAGAAAAGTACACAGGCTCTTAGCATAGACACTGAAAGGGTGTAAAGTGTCTCCCAGAAGGCAGAACTTTAGCAGTTTTTATCCTTACTAGTATTGATCCGTACATTTTTGGTAGGCTTCTGTCCTTAAAATACGTCATTTCTAACCAATCAGTTTAAAGGTCACAATGTTTAATTTAACATCTTTATGGCTCCTCTTGATGGCTGTCTGGGGAGGCCTTACAAATAGCTGTGAAAAGAAGAGAGGCGAAAAGCAAAGGAGAAAAGGAAAGATATAAGCATCTGAATGCAGAGTTCCAAAGAAGAGCAAGAAGAGATAAGAAAGCCTTCCTCAGCGACCAATGACAAAAGAAATAGAAGGAAAAACAAC
>NW_011494887.1:256506-265629 GCF_000754665.1 Bison bison bison
GGAACATTTCATGCAAAGATGGGCTTGATAAAGGACAGAAATGGGATGGACCTAATAGAAGCAGAAGATATTAAGAAGAGGTGGCAAGAATACACATAAGAACAAAAAAGATCTTCATGACCCAGATAATCACGATGGTGTGATCACTCACCCTGAGCCAGATATCCTGGAATGTGAAGTCAAGTGGGCTTTAGAAAGCATCACTACAAACAAAGCTACTGGAGGTGAGGGAATTCCAGTTGAGCTATTTCAAATCCTGAAAGATGATGCTGTGAAAGTGCTGCACTCAATACGCCAGCAAATTTGGAAAACTCAGCAGTGGCCACAGGACTGGAAAAGGTCAGTTTTCATTCCAGTCCCAAAGAAAGGCAATGCCAAAGAATGCTCAAACTACCACACAATTGCACTCATCTCACATGTTAGTAAAGTAATGCTCAAAGTTCTCCAAGCCAGGCTTCAGCAATATGTGAACCGTGAACTTCCTGATGTTCAAGCTGGTTTTAGAAAAGGCAGAGGAACCAGACATCAAATTGCCAACATCTGCTGGGTCATGGAAAAAGCAACAGAGTTCCAGAAAAACATCTATTTCTGCTTTATTGACTATGCCAAAGCCTTTGACTGTGTGGATCACAATAAGCTGTGGAAAATTCTTCAAGAGATGGGAATATCAGACCACCTGATCTGCCTCTTGAGAAATCTGTATGCAGGTCAGGAAGCAACAGTTAGAACTGGACATGGACCAACAGACTGGTTCCAAATAGGAAAAGGAGTACATCAAGGCTGTATATTGTCACCCTGCTTATTTAACTTATATGCAGAGTACATCATGAGAAATGCTGGGCTGGAAGAATCACAAGCCGGAATCAAGATTGCCAGGAGAAATATCAATAACCTCAGCTATGTAGATGACACCACCCTTATGGCAGTAAGTGAAGAGGAACTAAAAAGCTTCTTGATGAAGGTGAAAGAGGAGAGTGAAAAAGTTGACTTAAAGCTCAACATTCAGAAAAGTAAGATCATGGCATCTGGTCCCATCACTTCATGGGAAATAGATGGGGAAACAGTGGAAACAGTGTCACACTTTATTTTGGGGGGCCCCAAAATCACTGCAGATGGTGACTGCAGCCATGAAATTAAAAGACGCTTACTCCTTGGAAGAAAAGTTATGACCAACCTAGATAGCCTATTCAAAAGCAGAGACATTACTTTGCCAACAAAGGTCCATCTAATCAAGGCTACGGTTTTTCCTATGGTCATGTATGGATGTGAGAGTTGGACTGTGAAGAAAGCTGAGCGCCGAAGAATTGATGCTTTTGAACTGTGGTGTTGGAGAAGCCTCTTGAGAGTCCCTTGGACTGCAAGGAGATCCAACCAGTCCATTCTGAAGGAGATCAGCCCTGGGATTTCTTTGGAAGGAATGATGCTAAAGCTGAAACTCCAGTACTTTGGCCACCTCATGCGAAGAGTTGACTCATTGCAAAATACCCTGATGCTGGGAGGGATTGGGGGCAGGAGGAGAAGGGGACGACAGAGGATGAGATGGCTGGATGGCATCACTGATTCGATGGACGTGAGTCTGAGTGAACTCCTGGAGTTGATGATGGACAGGGAGGCCTGGTGTGCTGCGATTCATGGGGTCGCAAAGAGTCAGACACAACTGAGTGACTGAACTGCACTGAACTGAACTTGATCCTCAGATTAAGTCACCACCCTTTTTCATGCCCCCTGGCCATTTTACAATGGACCAGATGTATGAAATAAAGATTAATGATTACTAGTTGTTTTTCCCTCTAGCATATGGAACAGAAGTTAATTACTGCCCTTTCCAGGATCTGAGTGCTGTTAATTTATCAGGCTAAGGACACATTCCAGGAATTCAGGACAAAGGGTATAGTTCAAGGTTAATGGAGCGAGATGTTTATTGAAAATAAGACTGCGGTCTCAGAGTTCTACATTGACTGTCTAGCAATTTCTACCTCACTGGAAGTTATGGGACACAGTCCCACAAGACTGCCCCCACCTCAGATAACAGCTGCAATTCTTGGGTGTCCTCAAAGTACCAAATTTCTCCCTATCCAATCACAGTTTTGGGGTTTCCCACAACCATGCTCCTCTGCTCAGTTTTGAAGGTTCTTTAAAATAGCTCACAGACCTCAGAAAACTGCTATACTTACAGCTACAGTTTTATTATAAAGGATACAACTCAGAAACACCCAAATGGAAGAGCTGTATAAGACTAGTGTTGAGGAGGGACTGGGATGCACAGAACTTTCACATTTTCTCCAGGTGGTTATCCTCCCAGCACACTGAAGTGTTCACTAACCCAGAAGCTCGCAGAACCTTGTTGTTCAAGAGCTTCTATCAAGCCTTCATTACCTAGACGTGGTTAATTATGCCAACTAAAAGTTGAAGTTGTCACTCACCATCTGCTTCTACAGGAATGGAGTCACTAGCTACTGCAGCCACTGATCTCCAAGACACCCTGAAAGGAGCTCAGGGCAGAGATCAGAAATGAGGCACTCTGTGTTCTGGGAAAAACTGGCAGAACAGACTTTCAGATATTTGGACATTTTTAGAAGATTTTATGAGCCCATTTTCTTGCATCTTTTCATATCTGGAAAAGCACTAAAATCATTAATGGAGAAATCTCCTGGTGACTAGCAGCAACCTTCTTGTGACTAGAAGCAACCTTCTGCCAAAATGTGTGCTTGATTGTGTATATCTTCCCTTCATTAAAATCGCATATATACTGACCTCCCCACTACCTCTCCGGAGCAGTTCCCCAGAGCTATCTGAGAGGTTGTCTACCAGGCTATAGCCCTATTAGGTCCCAAAGAAGACTTAAATCACAACTCTCACAATGTGTGTTTTTTTCGATTAACAAAACATTGGTTTGTGGTGATTAAACTCGATCTCAAATGCCTCTTTACAGAGGCTGAATGTTCTGTACTTCTAATCAGATGGTTGGGGGGTTTTGGCAGTAAGTGTCTATCCAGATGCTAGCTAGGGTCAGGAGTAACCTTATTAGCATAACAGACACTTCTATCACTCAGGAAATCTCAAGGGTTTTAGGAGCTCAATGTCAGGAAAAAGGGACAAAGACTGAATATTTTTTCTAATCACAATATAGATGATTTACAGTGTTGTGTTAGTTTTCGGTATACAGCAAAATGATTCACATATATATATATGTGTGTGTGTATATGAAAGAAATTAATCCCTTGCCTGTCACATCATTTGCAAATATTTTCTCCTCTTCTGTAGATTGTCTACTCATTATGTTTATGTCTTTTCATTTTGTCTTTGCTGTGCAAAAGCTTTTAAGTTTAATTAGATCCCATTTGTTTATTTTCTCTTTTAGTCCCATTACTGTAGGAGATAGAGCCAAAAAAAACAAAAAACAAAAAAAAATTGCTGTGATTGATGTCAAAAAGTCCTCTACCTCAGTTTTCCTCTAGAAGTTTTATAGTATCTGGGATTATAGTTAGGCCTTTAATCCATTGAGTTTATTTTTGATTGTGGTATTAGAGGATATCCTAATTTCATTCTTTTACATGTAGTTGTACGTTTTTCTCAGCACCACTTATTGAAGAGACTGTCTTTTCTCCATTATATATTGTCTCCTTTATCATCGGTTAATTAATCATTAGTACATGGGTTTATTTCTAAGACCAAACATAATGTTTTATCATACCATAACCCCAGATTATGGGATGTTTCACAAAATAACTTGTCAGTACTCTTCAAAACTGTCAAAGCCATGAAAGTAACAACAGTAAAACAAAACAGAACAAAACAAACAAAACAAAACCAAATTGCTGCAGATTAGAAAAGACTGAGAAGCCATGGTAACTAAATGCAATGTGGGACTTCAGACTGGATTCTGAACCAGAAAAAGACATTAACTGGACAATTGGTAATATCTGAATAAGATCTTTAGATTAGTTAATAGTATTGTTTATCAAAGTTAGCTTCCTGGTTTTGATCATTGTATGATGGTTACATGGTTCACATTAGGGAAAAGTGAGTGAAGTATATACAGAGAATGTCTTATCCTTTTTTTTCCACTTCTTTGTAAGTTTGATATTATTTAAAAATAAAAATAAATGTAAAATAGTATGCATGCTATACACTCTAAATGTTAATAACAGTTATTTTTATACTGATGAAATTTCCATAATATTGAGGAAATTCTTCCTATAAAATATATAGTGGGTAATCATTTAGTGATTTCTAATTTATGTCTATGAAATGCTGCTTTGTGAACTTTTAGTGTTAAATGAATATTAGTTATTATTACATAGTGATTCACTTCATAATGAAAGAACTTAAGATATTTAAATTAGAAGCTCAATAATACCTTTCTAGTACAACAAACACAAAGCTAATGATATCAATTACAATATGAAATTAGAGCCAGTGCTCTGGTAACAATAGTGAATTTTGTTTTTAATTTTATTATGCTCTCAGTCAATATATTATTTGGTGAAGTATATTTAAAATGGATTCTGTAAAACAATTCAAACAATTTTAGCCTTACTTTTTTCTTCAGGGGACTTTCCTCATAGCTCAGTTGGTAAAGAATCTGCCCGCAATGCAGGAAACTCTGGTTCGATTCCTGGGTCAGGAAGATCCACTGGAGAAGGGATAGGCTACTCACTTCAATATTCTTGGGCTTCGCTTGTGGATCAGCTGGTAAAGAATCTGCCTGCAAGGCGGGAGACATGGATTCAATCCCTGGGTTGGAAAGATCCCCTAGGGAAAGGCTACTCACTGCAGTATTCTGGCCTGGAGAATTCCAAGGACTGCATAGTCCCTGGGGTTGCAAAGAGTTGAACATGACTGAGCAACTTTCACTTTCACTTTCTTCGCATTATGAATAGCAATTGCTCAAAGATCAAAGAAGTACTCTTTTTAATCAATTATACTCATTATACCTAAATGTTATATTTCTGCCATGGCAAATGTAAATCATCACTTTCAGGCTATCTACTTTATAATTATTTGTCCAATGCCATTTTCCAATCATCAGGTGTATGTAGTTTTCTACAAGGGTAAGCTGGTCTTTTAAATGAGTTTTCCAGTGGTCCCTGCTCAGTTGCTTCAGTCGTGTCTGACTCTGTGCGATGCTATGGACTGTAGCCCGCCAGGCTCCTCTTTCCATGGGATTCTCCAGGCTGGAGATGGGTTGCCATTCTCTTCTCCAGGGGATCTTCCCGACCCAGGGATCGAATCAGTGTCTCTTACATCTAACCTGCACTGGCAGGCGGGTTCTTTACCACTAGCGCCACCTGGGAAGACATTGGACACTAGGTTTTCCAGAGGACAGCATTTGCGTGAGTCCGATTGGGTGAGGTGACAAACTAGACTGAGAAACTGAGGATGGTGGGGTCTCTGAGGATGAAAGTTGACTAGAAAGTGCTGGAGCCTGAAGTTAAGGGTTAATGTAACTGGGAAGTCTGGAGTTTGTCTTCAGAGCAGCCAGGAGAGGTTTATGGCAGGGATTTCCCTGACAACTGCCAGAAGTCTATCTTTTTGTGCAAAAACAGCTCAAATGGGTTTGCTTTTTCTCACACTCGCAGGCCATGCTCTGGAATCGGAGTCCTCTGTGATTACAGTCTTTCATGGGTAACATGCTTCCTTCCAGTGTGGCCCATGTCCTTGGGAAGCCAGGTCCATGGCAGAGCCTGGGCTGGGGAGCCAGACCATTCAAAGGACTGTTTGTATGGGGTTACACTACTACTAGCAAAAATAATGTGAGATACCTACATTCAGACATTTAATAAAGGCCAGGAGGGAACCATGTGATGAGAATAACCTAACATCACAGCTGCAATAGATGGGGAAGGGCTGGATTATGGTCTAATAGCACCAAACTGAAACAGTTCAAATATCCATCCTGAATAGAAAGTGAAAGTGTTAGGCACTCAGTTGTGTCTGACTCTTTGTGACCCCATCAACTATAACCTCCCAGGCTCCTCTGTCCATGGAATTCTCAAGGCAAGAATGCTGGAGTGGGTTGCCATTCTCTTCTCCAGGGGATCTTCCTGACCCAGGAATTGAACCCAGGTTTCCTGCATTGCAGGCAGATTCTTTACCATCTGAGCCACCAGGAAAGCTCTGTATTTACATACAATGGAACACTATATAGTAATGAAAGTGAACTTCAGACACAGGCAAGTTTAAGACTAAGGCAGCATCATAAAAACTATTCACTGAGAAACAGCATTGAGAAAATTGATTTTAAAAAATTATAAAATTCCAAAAATTTTAAAAATTTTATTTGGAGAACTGCTTTGCAATGTTGTATTTGTTTCTGCCATACAACAATGCAAATCAGCCGTAACTATATTTATATATATATCCCCTCCTTCTTGAGCCTTCCACCCACCATCCCTCAAGTTACATGTTTACACACTCTAAAAAAGTTTGAGACTATGAATAATTTCTGTATACACATAAGCTCCCTAAGTAGATTATAAACTTCTTGAGGACAGACAGGGAATATTATACTTATTTAATTTCCCTCTTCAATGCAAAACATGTGGATAAAGGAATAGGAATGAAGTAATGGATGAACAAATAAATAAATGTAAATGTGGTAGAAATGCTCCATTTTCTCCTGGTCATTGTCATTTGCAATTGTCCTGGTCTAGTAGGGTCTTTTTAGTTTGTCTGGATAATGTCTTGTATGCATACCAAAAGCCAGTGTGGGGTGAAACGCTACTGTCTGGAGCTGAGCTGTTGGCTGAAGTCTAGAAAGGGGGTTAGGGCTCCTGGGAAGTTCTGTTACATTGAAAGCCTAAAATATAATGATATCAAAACAAAGATTAAGTGTTGAGTGAAGGGAGAAAGCAAAGACACTGAGGACCGTAAGCCAAGGACACTGGTTCTCTTCCTGGTATCCCACTTAGGGGACAAGTGGTAAGTGGCAACACTCAGTCGCCCTTGTGCTCAGTCATGTCCGACTCTTTTGCAGTCCCTTGGATTATAGCCTTCCAGACTCCTCTGTCCATGGGATTTTCCAGGCAAGAATAGAGTGGGTTGCCATTTCCTACTCCAGGGAATCTTCCCGACCCAGGGATCAAACCTGTGTCTCTTGTGTTTCCTGTACTGGCAGGCAGATTTTTTTTACCTTTAGCAACACCTGGGAAGCCCATTCCTCAAATGGGGTCAATAATACAATAATTCTCATGAGGATCACCAAGACTATGCATGCAGAAATGAATGGTT
Organism: Bison bison bison; assembly: GCF_000754665.1. NCBI lineage: Eukaryota > Metazoa > Chordata > Mammalia > Artiodactyla > Bovidae > Bison > Bison bison. Next base: position 263,740 of record NW_011494887.1, read on the forward strand.
AAAAAATGGTTAGACATTTCTTAGTTGGACAGTGGTTAGACATTTCTTCTTCCTTATGTTGGGGAGGAAGAAATTTCCCTCTAACCTTCTAGGTTTCTCTGACTGGTATAAGAATTAAACCAACATGACACAGAGTAATAGGAGAAAATGAAACAAAAGTCTAATAACATGTATACATGGGAAAGATCCAGGGAAACTCACCAAAATGGTCAAAGCCCTCACCTTAAACACCACCTTCATCTAAAGACAAAAGAGGATTTTGAAGGTGGGGAGAGTCAGTTACAGAAGGTGACCAGGAAAAGCACAGTAAACAAGGATAAGGTTGTTATATACATATTTGAGTCAATGGCTTCTCTCCTGATATATTTTCCATAGGTTTGGTCATACTCCTCTTCCAGGTACAGTGATGGAGACACCCTTACAAAAAAGGATTCCCCTCACAAATATAAATATGTCTTACAAAAGGGCAACTCCTACTGGATTTTCAGGCTTCCCTGCATCAGACAGTAAAGAATCCACCTGCAATGCAGGAGACCTGGGTTTGATCCATGGGTTGGGAAGATCCCCTGGAGGAGGGCATGGCAACCCACTCCAGTATTCTTGCCTGGAGAATCCCCATGGGGACAGAGGAGCCTGGTAGGCTACAGTCCATGGGGTAGCAAAGAGATGGACACAAATGAGCGACTAAGTGCACACCACTTGGTTTTCAGAGTTTTTCTAATGTATGTTGTTTCTTAGAAAAAAACTGCTGCTGCTGCTAAGTCGCTTCAGTCGTGTCCGATTCCGTGCGACCCTATGGATGGCAGCCCATCAGGCTCCCCCATCCCTGGGATTCTCCAGGCAAAAACACTGGAGTGGGTGGCCATTTCCTTCTCCAATGCATGAAAGTGAAAAGTGAAAGTGGAGTCGCTCAGTCGTGTCTGACCCTTCGCGACCCCATGGACTGCAGCCCACCAGGCTCCTCCATCCAGCTTAAAATAATTGATATGCTAACGAGATATATTTCTCAGTGGCAAATTCTGCTCCCCTACGTTTGCAAAGAATTTCATTTGTATTCCTTTTTTTTTTTTGTCTCAGGGTAACTTTAAAGATTGGAAAACAAAGGAGTTCGTCGCAAAAAGTTAATACAAAGAAACCATTTATGATTTCTGGGCAGTAGAGCATGATTTACATTTTCCAAATTCTAAACTGAGAGATCAGAAATGGTTTCTGGACATTTCAGCAACGCTAGCGGCTCCCACAGATATCAGATTTTGTGTCTCCTTCTCACTCATTTACTGTATAGATTCCCATCATTGCTTAAAAAAAAAAAATCCTGATGGATGGAATACATATATAGAGAAGGATATAAAATGTAATTATGCTACCTTGGAGTTCTTAAAGAAGCTGTTGCTCAGCTGTTGCTGGTTGTTGTTGAAATTTCCTGGTCCAGACCTAACAGGTCACCCACTGCCAGTAGCAGGTTTTTACTGGGATAGGCTCCAGTCCACTGGGATGAGTGGTGCCAAAACTGAGCAGGACCCTGTGGGGCCCTCCTGGGGACAAAAGCCCCTCTATGTGCTTAGTTTCTTGTTTGTAGAAAAGGACTTTAGTTTCCTAGGACTTCCCTGAGTTCCAAAGAGCAGACTTAAGCAATTACTAACTAGGAAAGTGAGCAAATGCAAGAAAAAAAAAAAAAAGGAAGTGCAAGGATAGTTTAAAGAATAGGTTAGTGATAAAAGAATCCCAGTTCCTCCTTGAGGGATATTCGTAACAATCTGATGTGTTTATTTGAGTTGTTCTGAAGAAAATGGAATGCGTGAATTTAACTCAGATGACCATTATATCTACTACTGTGGGCAGGATTCCCTTAGAAGAAATGGAGTAGCCATCATGGTCAACAAAAGAGTC
>NW_011494887.1:265785-266962 GCF_000754665.1 Bison bison bison
AAAAAGATGTCCTTTTCATTATAGGTGACTGGAATGCAAAAGTAGAAAGTCAAGAAACACCTGGAGTAACAGGCAAATTTGGCCTTGGAATACAGAATGAAGCAGTGCAAAGGCTAATAGAGTTTTGTCAAGAGAATGCACTGGTCACAGCAAACACCCTCTTCCAACAACACAAGAGAAGACTCTACACATGGACATCACCAGATGGTCAAACCCAAAATCAGATTGATTATATTCTTTGCAGCCAAAGATGGAGAAGCTCTATAGAGTCGGCAAAAACAAGACTGGGAGCTGACTGTGGCTCAGATCATGAACTCCTTATTGCCAAATTCAGACTGAAATTGAAGAAAGTAGGGAAAACCACTAGACCATTCAGGTATGACCTAAATCAAATCCCTTACGACTATACAATGGAAGTGAGAAATAGATTTAAGGGACTAGATCTGATAGACAGAGTGCATGATGAACTATGGACAGAGGTTCATGACATTGTACAGGAGACAGGGATCAAGACCATCCCCATGGAAAAGAAATGCAAAAAAGCAAAAAGGCTGTCTGAAGAGGCTTTACAAATAGCTGTGAAAACAAGAGAAGTGAAAAGCAAAGGAGAAAAGGAAAGATATAAGCATCTGAATGCAGAGTTCCAAAGAATAGTAAGGAGAGATAAGAAAGCCTTCCTCAGTGATCAATGCAAAAAATAGAGGAAAACAACAGAATGGGAAAGACTAGAGATCTCTTCAAGAAAATTAGAGATACCAAGAGAACATATTATGCAAAGATGGGCTCGATAAAGGACAGAAATGGCAGGAACCTAACAGAAGCAGAAGATATTAAGAAGAGGTGGGAAGAATACACAGGAGAACTGTACAAAAAAGAGCTTCACAATCCAGATAATCACAATGGTGTGATCACTCACCTAGAGCCAGACATCCTGGAATGTGAAGTCAAGTGGGCCTTAGAAAACATCACTATGAACAAAGCTAGTGGAGGTGATGGAATTCCGGTTGAGCTATTTCAAATCCTGAAAGGTGATGCTGTTAAACTGCTGCACTCAATATGCCAGCAAATTTGGAAAACTCAGCAGTGGCCACAGGACTGGAAAAGGTCAGTTTTCATTCCAGTCCCAAAGAAATGCAATGCCAAAGAATGCTCAAACTACCACACAATTGCACTCATC
>NW_011494887.1:267062-305387 GCF_000754665.1 Bison bison bison
CATTCCAGAAAAACATCTATTTCTGCTTTATTGACTATGCCAAAGCCTTTGACCGTGTGGATCACAATAAACTGTGGAAAATTCTTCAGGAGATGGGAATACCAGACCACCTGACTTGCCTCTTGAGAAACCTGTATGCAGGTCAGGAAGCAACAGTTAGAACTGGACATGGAACAACAGACTGGTTCCAAATAGGAAAAGGAGTACATCAAGGCTGTATATTATCACCCTGCTTATTTAACTTATATACAGAGTACATCATGAGAAACTCTGGGCTGGAAGAAGCACAAACTGTAATCAAGGTTGCTGGGAGTAATATCAGTAATCTCAGATATGGAGATGACACCACCCTTATGGCAGTAAGTGAAGAGGAACTAAAAAGCCTCTTGATGAAAGTGAAAGAGGAGAGTGGAAAAGTTGGCTTAAAGCTCAACATTCAGAAAACTAAGATCATGGCATCCGGTCCCATCACTTCATGGGAAATAGATGGGGAAACAGTGGAAACAGTGTCACACTTTATTTTTCTGGGCTCCAAAATCACTGCAGATGGAGAGATATCACAGCCATGAAATTAAAGGACGCTTGCTCCTTGGAAGGAAAGTTATGACCAACCTAGATAGCATATTAAAAAACAGAGATATTACTTTGCCAACAAAGGTCTGTCTAGTCAAGGCTATCATTTTTCCAGTGATCATGTAGGAATGTGAGAGTTGGACTGTGAAGAAAGCTGAGAGCCGAAGAATTGATGCTTTTGAACTGTGGTGTTGGAGAAGACTCTTGAGAGTCCCTTCGACTGCAAGGAGATCAACCAGTCCATCCTAAAGGAGATCAGTCCTGGGTGTTCATTGGAAGGACTGATGTTGAAGCTGAAACTCCAGTACTTTGGCCACCTCATGTGAAGAGTTGACTCATTGGAAAAGATCCTGATGCTGGGAGGGATTGGGGACAGGAGAAGAAGAGGATGACAGAGGATGAGATGGCTGGATGGCACCACCAACTTGATGGACATGAGTTTGAGTGAACTCCAGAAGTTGGTGATGGGCACAGAGGCCTGATATGCTGGGATTCATGGGGTGGTAAAGAGTTGAACTCGACTGAGCAACTGAACAGAACTGAACTGAAGGAAAAAAGACCAATACCCAAGTGTAGAAAGTGATTACATGATGACCATAAGCATGTAGACTCCAGACTAGTTAGAAAAAGAAAGTTGATGGTTAAGATTCTCAAAACATCAGCCTGTTACCTCATCACCAATTAATCAGAAGAAAGTTCCTGAGCTGCAACCCGCACCATAAATGCTGCCTTTAAAAACCCTTCCCTGAAAGCCATCAGGGTATTTGGGTCTTTTGAGCATGAACTGCCCATTCTCCTTGCTTGGAAACCTGAAATTAACACTGTAATTTCCTTTACCACAACCCAGTGTCAGTAGATTGGCTTTGCTGCATGGGAAGCAATTGGACACAAGTTCTGTTCAGTAAAATTGCTGAGACCCGAAGTTCAGGCCTGAGGGGCAGTGGAGCTCCTGGGCAGGGCTGCATGTACTTCACAATGTATTTCCTCCAATATGCCTCTCTTCCAGTTCTAAGAAGGGGTTTTTGACTTGCACCAGTGGACAAGCAGAATGCAGAGGTGTGGAATGTGTTGTATTCAATGTCTAAACAACTCCACCAGGTGCTGTGCTTTTGACTGAGGTCAGGAGTACTAGGTGTGAAACAAAGCTAATATTTTATGGCAAGACACAAAACATTTAAACATGAGAAGTTTTCTCCGTCTTTTGGCCCCCACATAGCTCAGCTGGTAAAGAATCTGCTTGCAATGCAGGAGACCTGGATTTGATCCCTGGGTTGGGAAGATCCCATGGAGAAGGGAAAGGCTACCCACTCCAGTATTCTGGCCTGGAGAATTCCATGGATTAGTCCATAGGTTTACAAAGAGTCAGACACAACTGAGCAACTTTCACTTCACTCTGCTCTACTGTGCATTGTGTATCTGTATTACACATCGACCAAACCTCCCCAAGGGGAGAAATACCTGCTCACCCATTTAAAGCAACATTCTTCTAGCACCAAGATAACTCTTTGAAGGTAACATTCCTTCTTAATCTTGTTAGGGGTCACAAGACCCACCAGTCTGTATCTGCAGATCTGGATTGTGTAAACTGTCAATAATACACCATTTAATATATAACCCTCCATTAAAAAAAAAAAAAGTATATGACTCTGCTTTGACTTCCAATGGGTGAAACAGTTCTCAGAGTTTTCTGAGGTGCTGTTCCTAGCTTATAACGAGTCCCTTGGACTGCAAGGAGATCCAACCAGTCTATTCTAAAGGAGATCAGTCCTGGGTATTCATTGGAAGGACTGATGTTTAAGCTGAAGCTCCAATACTTTGGCCACCTGATGCAAAGAGCTGACTCATTTGAAAAGACCCTGATGCTGGGAAAGACTGAGGGCAGGAGGAGATGGTTAGATGGCATCACCGACTTGATGGACATGGGTTTGGGTGGACTCCAGGAGTTGGTGATGAACAGGGAGGCCTGGCGTGCTGTGATTCATGGGGTTGCAAAGAGTCAGACACGATTGAGTGACTGAACTGTACTGAACTGAACTGAATCCTCAATTTGGCTCAAATAAAATTTCTCTTTCTTTGTTAGATCAATTGATTAATTCTTCATTGACATAGGTATAGTCAGAAGCTTCTCCTTAAAGTCAGTTGGAATGTCTCATTGGACTCCATCCCAAACTGCACCTAAAAAGACATGTTGAGCTGGTCCTACAAACCCTTTGAGGTTAATGACCCAACCAACTGAGGTCATTGCCTGGACCATGCTGTCCCAGATCAACATAGATGAGTGACAACTCCTAGGCTATTACTAGGTGCTAGTACAGACAACATATGACTATGCGTCTGTGCTGTTGCCAAGGCCTGACCAGCCCATCCTAACCTGGATTAACATTAACTCAACCAACAAAATGAGGCAGGCACAACAAAGTTCCATCTCAAATGGAAAAATATATACAAGACTAAAATTACCTGGGACCCCCAGGGCTCACATGCTTGCATAAACATGTGACCCACACCTTAAAAGGACAACCTCTGGGTGTAATGAAGCCTCTGCTTACCCCAGCAGTCTGTTGGGGACCATGTTTTTAAGAGGTTGCCACAGAAGGTGTGGCCTGGATCATAGGTGGAAGATGAAAGTTTGATGGGGTTCATTGGCAACTGTGAGAATGGACACATCACCACCAACCAAGGATCAGACCCAGTGAGCCGAGCAGGTGGCTGTGTGGCTAGATATGCAGGCTATTTTCAAATCCCCTCCATGATACACCTTCATGGGCTCCTGGGTCACTGCATGGTCTCTACTATTTTTATTCCCTCTAATATTTAAATGTACAGAGCTGGGCACAATTTTGGTGGGCTTTTAGCACTGAATGAAACAAAAGAAAGTTTAAATTTTCTTCCTTTAAAGCCATGAAGAGATAAAAATTAAGGTTTGGGGCAGTTGATGAGAGAGAAAGGAGGGATGGAGAGTAGTGGACAAGTAGGTCGGGTACCTGGGTGCTCATCCTAATGCCACAGCTCACCCAGGGTGAACTTGTACCTGCCACTTTATTTCCCTGAACCTCAGTTTCCTCATATCCAAGGTCCCTCCCAGCACAAACATCCTACGATTGAGAGTAAAGTAACTAAAAGCAATTTTTATCTTCTTAAATCTTACTCTAAATGTATTTTATGATGTTTTTCTCATTAGAATTTTAAGACGTTTTTCATGCATGGGTGCAACTGGTGTGTTCCTGGGATGTGGCCTGTTTCCTCATTTGTGAAGCAGCAGCCCAGTGGAGGAAGTTGGTCACCACTACCCAAGAAGAGCCTGAGGCAGGAGGAGAGCAGGGATCATGTTGATTTGAAGGTGGTGGATGCTAGAGGAAGTCATGGAGAAGAGTTCAGTTCAGTTCAGTTCAGTCACTCAGTCATGTTCGACTCTTTGCAACCCCATTGACTGCAGCATGCCAGGCTTCCTTGTCCATCACCAACTCCCAGAGCTTGCTCAAACTCATGTCCATCGAGTTGGTGATGCCATCCAACCATCTCTTCCTCTGTTATCCCCTTTTCCTCCTGCTTTCAATCTTTCCCAGCATCAGGATCTTTTCCAGTGAGTCAATTCTTTGCACCAGGTGGCCAAAGTATTGGAGTTTCGGCCTTCAGCATTAGTCCCTCCAATGAATATTCAGGACTAATTTTCTTTAGAATTGACTGGTTTAATCTCCTTGAACCTCAGTTTCCTCACCTCCAAGGTCCTGAGACCTTGGAGAAGATGTGACCACCAACTGACCTTTGAGCTGGACCAGGGCAATGCGAGGCTTCTCCCTCTCTCCCCTGTCCTAGAAATGTATGCTCTGTCTATTGTTCTTACAATTGGAACTGTTTTCAAGGATGCATCCTTGATAGGATAGAGCAATGTGGTGCTGAGAACAACTGGACTGAATGTGTGACTGAAACTGTTTTGGTCTCTACACAAAGTTATGAGATTCTGGCAGTGGGTGCAAAGATGTGTTGTCTCTCAGTGCCCAAGACTAGCCTCACAAGTAAGTTCCCTTTCTTATTCAACCCACTATCCACCAGTATGGATTGCTCTGCCTCTTTCTTCAGTCACTTCTTGCCCTCCATGCACAGGGCCCAGTATGAGAACCAACACGGGACAAGGTAGTTCGGTGGCACCATCAAAAATTAAGAAATATATACACCATGAAGTAAATTAGTGTGATGATTTATAGTAAGAAATATATATTAGGTTTTTGTCCCTGTTTCTGTCACAAAGGGCCTAATACTCTTACATTTCCTAGGTGATAACTCTCCATAACTTTTGTTATGCTAATGAAACGACTTTTGGAAAGCTGTGGGTCACCTAAGGATGGGGCTTGTCACCAGAAGAATCAACTAAATGCTTAGAGGGCTGGGTACCTGACCTCTAGGGAGGGCAGAAGAGCTGGAGCTTGAGTTTAGACACCAATAGCCAATGATTTAATCAATCATCCCTGTGTGATAAATTCAGTCACTCAGTCATGTCCAACTCTTTGTGACCCCGTGAATCACAGCACGCCAGGCCTCCCTGTTCATCACCAACTCCAGGAGTTCACCCAAACTCATGTCCATCGAGTCAGTGATGCCATCCAGCCATCTCATCCTCTGTCGTCCCCTTCTCCTCCTGCCCCCAATCCCTCCCAGCATCAGAGTCTTTTCCAATGAGTCAACTTTTTACATGAGGTGGCCAAAGTATTGGAGTTTCAGCTTCAACATCAGTCCTTCCAATGAACACCCAGGACTGATCTCCTTTAGGATGGACTGGTTGGATCTCCTTGCAGTCCAAGGGACTCTCAAGAGTCTTCTCCAACACCACAGTTCAAAAGCATCAATTCTTCGGTGCTCAGCTTTCTTCACAGTCCAACTCTCATATCTATATATGACCACTGGAAAAACCATAGCCTTGACTAGACAGACCTTTGTTGGCAAAGTAATATCTCTGTTTTTTAATATGCTATCTAGGATGGTCATAACTTTCCTTTCAAGGAGTAAGCGTCTTTTAATTTCATGGCTGCAGTCACCATATGCAGTGATTTTTGAGCCCAAAAAAATAAAGCCTGTGTGATAAAGTCTCCATAAAAGCTCACAAGGACAGGGTTTGGAGACCTTCCAGTTGGTGAACACATGGAGGGACTGGGCGGCAAGTGGAGCATTCAGAGAGAGTATGGAGCTCTGAGCCCCTTCCCACATACCTTCCCCTAGGCACCTCTTCCATCTGGCTGTTCATGAGTCATGTCCTTCTATAGTAAGTTGACAATCTAGTAAGCAAACTGTTTTCTTGAGTTCTGTGAGCCTTTGTAGCAAATGAATTGAATACAGGGAAGGAGTGATTGGAACCTGCAATCTGTATCCAATTAGATGCACAGCTGAAAAACTTGGACTTGCACCTGGTGTCTGAAGGTGGCTGAGGGCTAAGCTCTTAACCTGTGGGATTTAATGCCACTCCAGGTAGATAGTGTCAGAGTGGAAGTTGAATTGTAGGACATCCAGTTGGGGTCAGAATTGCTTGGTGGTATAGGAACTCCCTTCCCTTGTACACACACATACACTCACACACACACACACACAGGAACTGGGTGCAGAATCATTAACTAGTTAACAGGTACTCAGAATAACATAGGTTGTCAATGAGGCAGATTGACGGAAGCAATCAGTGTAAGGAACACACGTATCTAGTTCAGAACACTGGTTGGGAGAAGCTGTGTCCCTGCAGCAGGGAGTGTCTACTATAAAGGGAGACTTACTCTACTTCTGAACTGTGCTCCCTCAGTGGCACATGTTCAGGTAACAAGTTTGACCCCCTCCCTCCACACACCCTGCCTTCTTATTCCCTGACTACTCCAGACTAATTTTGTTAAGTCTGTCATTGTCCCATACTCCATTCCTTAATGTACATAGAGAAACTGGTGTATGGAAACATACATAGTGACTTTTCCTCCACTGTGCTTTTCTTTTTAACCAAATGTCCAATGTTGTGCTTTAATCAAATGGAGGTGTGTTGGGAAAAAAAACCTGACAATGAAAAAAAAAACACTCTCAATGCCTTGTTTTTTCCATTAGTGGTATGTCTCAGTTAACTTTTACTTTATATTCCAAAGAACTATACTGTAATGGCAGTAATATAAACAATTCCAACAACAATCCTAGGGAATCTTGTTTGATTGGAGAATTTAAATATTTTTATTGATTTATTATAAAACCAAAGACAAAGTTATTACTTCTAGTATGTAGCTGCTATCTGTAGAGCAATCTGCCCTTAGAGGAGGAAGACATTACTTTAAAACAAAGGAACCCTACAGAGGTTTCTCTTTAGGTCAATTGTCTTATTACTTAATTACATTTCTTGTCTTTAAAAAACTTCACAATTGCTAACATTGTAAAGGAATGATTAAAATGTGAATTGATCATGTTAAACCTAAGTTTTCCTTAAAATTAGCTATTGTTAGCTGTTTCAACAGAGAAGGCAATGGCACCCCACTCCAGTACTCTTGCCTGGAAAATCCCATGGATGGAGGAGCCTGGTAGGCTGCAGTCCATGGGGTCGAGAAGAGTCAGACACGACTTCACTTTCACTTTCACTTTTCACTTTCCTGCATTGGAGAAGGAAATGGCAACCCACTCCAGTGTTCTTGGCTGGAGAATCCCAGGGATGGGGGAGCCTGGTGGCTGCCGTCTACGGGGTCACACAGAGTTGGACACAACTGAAGTGACTTAGCAGTAGCAGCAGCAGCTGTTTCAAAAAAGATCTCCATTTTTGTAATTTGATATTTTAAAAAATTATTATTGGAGTACTTGATTTCTAATATTGTTTTAATTTGGTATTTGAATGGGAAGGATGCCCAGTTAACTATTTTCAGTTAAAAATTTCTAAGGGATACATGACTGCTTCTCTGTCACAGCCAAAATCTTTCACTTGATATCCCTTCAAAACAACAAATCCAAGGAGAAGTAATCAATCTTTGTATTAGTCACAAATCTAAAACTGTGACTGCATGGGCACTGGGCCAGCTTCAATGCATCCAGTTTGCTGATTTTGGCCTGGATATGCTGACTTTCAGAAGCCAAATCCTTGAAAGTTTTGGCATAAAACATTTTGGGGTTTTGTTTTCTGTTTGTTTTGCATATTTGGGGGCATCAGAGATTTTTGGTATCAACACTTGCAGTGGTTTTATCCATAAGGACAATCAATTTGCATGAATATCTTAGATTTAAAATTTTAAGTTAAAATTTATGTGCTTATTGAGTAATTATGATAGGCTGAGGAAAAGTACTTACTAGTATTACTAGTTGGAGAAGCCAATGGCACCCCATTACAGTACTCTTGCCTGGAAAATCCCATGGACAGAGGAGCCTGGTGGGCTGCAGTTCATGGGGTTGCTAGGAGTCTAACACAACTGAGCGACTTCATTTTCACTTTTCACTTTCCTGCATTGGAGAAGGAAATGGCAACCCACTCCAGTGTTCTTGCCTGGAGAATCCCAGGGATGGCGGAGCCTGGTGGGCTGCCGTCTATGGGGTCACACAGAGTCGGACATGACGGAGGTGACTTAGCAGCAGCAGCAGCAGTATTACCAGTAATAAATACTTACTAGTATTAAGGTTAAATTCTAGTCTAAAATTTTTGCTCAAAACACATATGAAGCACAATTAAATTATTCTGAAGAAAGATTTTTTTTTAAAGCAGGATTTCTTTCTTTCTGTTAATTACTCTCTTATTCTATGTTTAGAATGGAAAGGTGGGCCTTATTGCCCAAGTGCAGATGGAGGAACAATTAACAGTCGACCTGCAAAGAAGAGGGAGGATTTGTCTTAGCCCTTTCAGGATCATAGGGCTTTGTAAAGATGCTCATCAGACCTTCTTGAACCTTGGTGATGTCACTGAGAAATAAATATTCTGTCACTTTGAAAACATTCCTGAGGTGGGTCAAGCGTGATCTAATCATAACACAATGGATTCTTTTTATGAACATCAGGAGAAAACACTCCATGCTAAAATGAATGCCTTGCACTATCTACTCCCATTTAAAATGGAAAGCCTGGGAAATTCACTACCAGCATGTATGACTCACCCAGTAACCAAAATAGCATGAAGTTGATGCTGGTGACAGCCAAAGTCTTCTTTCCATTCATCTTTAGGAAAACTCTAAGAGAGAGTCTGCTTTGAAAATTTTATTTGTATATTTATTCAACAATCATTAAAAGAGATTTTGTGGAGACTGTATCTTGCTATTTCCTCCTCTTTCTTCTGTTCCTCTTTATTCCCCTCCTCCTTTTCTTTCCCCTCAAGAGTTTCCATTTAAATAATGGTAATATATTCAGTGCCATCTATGGTTGCCCTTAGTTTGGAAATTGAATTTGGGTCACAGGTAGAGCTTTCTAGCCTTGCATTCGTGGAAATTTAGACCTGGGTTGGTCCTGATTTTTTAGGTACCTGTCTGTAACAAAAATTGTAACTCTGGTTTTCTGATTTCACAACCTGTACTCTTTCAATCACACTATTATTCTATTTTTATGATGGGATCTTTGTGACATTTACATATCACCTTCAATTGGGAACTGCTAAGTATTGTGGGGTACCCATTTGGAAGTACAAGTTTAACCCAATGGAATGTACAAATTTTCTGGGCCAGGTGGGTTTGGGTTGGGACTCATTTAGAGGAGCGTTTTCCTTAAGCAGTTATATTACTGAGAGAAGCCTAGTTTGGCCTTACAGAAGCAGGGCTAAGGTAAAGTCTGGAGGGAAATGGAAGAAAAACAGTGCTACAATAAACAGCAAAATTACCTGGAAAGGTGTTGTGGGTTGAATTCCATTCTCCCAAAAGATATGTTCAGGTCCTCATCCCTGTACCTATGAGTGTGATCTAATTTGAAACTCAAGATAAAATGGGCTTCTGGTTCAAGATGGCGGAGTAGAAGGATGTGAGCTCATCTCATCTTGCGAGAGGATCAAAACCGCAACACTGTTGAACAACCATCGACAGAAAACACTGCTGCTGCTGCTGCTAAGTCACTTCAGTCGTGTCCGACTCTGTGTGACCCCATAGACGGCAGCCCACCAGGCTCCGCCGTCCCTGGGATTTTCCAAGCAAGAACACTGGAGTGGGTTGCCATTTCCTTCTCCAATGCATGAAAGTGAAAAGTGAAAGTGAAGTCGCTCAGTCATCCTGACACTTAGCTGCAGACCCCATGGACTGCAGCCTACCAGGCTCCTCCATCCATGGGATTTGCCAGGCAAGAGTACTGGCATGGGGTGCCATCCCCCTCTTTGACAGAAAACACTGGAACCCAACAAAAAAAGATACCCTGCGTCCAAAGACAAAGAATCTGCAGTGAGACTGTAGGAGGGCACAATCATGATAAAATCAAATCCCATACCTGCCAGGTAGGTGACCCACAGAATAGAGAACAATAATACCAAAGAAGTTCTTGCAGCATTGTAAAAGTTCTGAACCCCAGGTCAGGCTTCCCAGGTTGGGGATCCAACAAAGGGACTGGGAATCTCCAGGGGATCTGGCCTTGAGGGCCAGTGGGATTTGATTACAGGCACCCCAGAGGCACAAACAAAACTTTACAAGCACCAAGACCCAGAGGAGAGGAGCAGTGACTCCCCCAGGAGACAGAACCAAAACTACCTGCTAGTGTTGGAGGGCCTCATGTGGAGATGTGGGTGAAAAACAACTAAATGAAATAGAGATAGGCAATCTTCCAGAAAAAGAATTCAGAATAATGATAGTAAAGATGATCCAGGATTTGGGGGCAAAGAATGCAGGCAAAGACTGAGAAGATGCAAGAAATGTTTACCAAAGACCTAGAAGAGCTAAAGACAAACAAACAGAGATGAATAATACACTAAAAGGAATCAATAGCAGAATAACTGAAGCAGGACAGATAAACGATCTAGAGGACAGAATGGTGTAAATCACTGCTGCAGAACAGAATATAGAAAAACGAATGAGAAGAAATGAAGACAGTCTAAAAGACCTCAGGGACAACATTAAAGACATGAACATTAGCATTATAGGGAACCTAGACAACAGAGACAAAGGACCTGAGAAAATATTTGAAGAGAAAATAGCTGAAAACTTCCCTAACATCAGAAAGGAAAGAGTCAACCAAGTCCAGGAAGCACAGAGAGTCCTAGGAAGGATAAACCCAAGGAGGAACATACTGAGACACATAGTAATCAAACTGACAAAAATTAAAGACAGAGATAAAATATTAAAACCAACAAGGGTGAAACAACAAATAACATACAAGGGAACTCCCATCAGGCTATCAGCTCATTTCTCAACAGAAACTCTACAAGCCAGAAGGGAATGGCACAATATATTAAAAGTGATGAAAGGGAAGAAACTAAAACCAAGAATATTCTACCCAGCAAGACTCTCCTTCAGATACAATGGAGAAATCGAAAGCCTCCCAGACAAGCAAAAGCTAAGAGAATTCATCACCACCAAATGAGCTTTACAACAAATTCTAAAGGAACTTCACTAGGCAGGAAACTCAAGAGAAGGAAAAGACCTACAGAAAATAAACCCCAAACAATTAAGAAAACCGTAATAGGATCATACATATCGATAATTACCTGAAATGCAAATAGATTAAATGCACCAACCAAAAGACATAGACTGCCTGGGTGGATGAAAACATGTACATCTCTGCACTTGTGCTTACCAACGTCACTCTGCTGGACTCCCCCCACCCCAAGTTGTATGTAATTTTTTTATATTGGTAAGTTAATTATGTTTCCATTTTGGCTTGCAATTTTAATTATCTTTTATTTTTTGTCTGGCTATTGATTATGAAAACTGATAAACATATTTTACTATTGTGATTATGTAACTATTACTCACTTAATACCATTGTATCATGATTGGCCAACAGAAAAATAATAGAACTCTATATCACCAACACCAGAATCTACTAGAAAAACCTGTAATCACTTTTTAAAATCCAGATGCATATCAGAAATTATCCCGAAAAATTTTGAAAAATACAAATGCTGAGGTATTGCTTTTTTTTCCTCAAGAGCTCCAGATATGTTTCCAGTGAGTAGTCATGTTTAAAAACAACTGGACTGTATGGCGATCTTTCACTTTAACCTAGTTTGTTTCAGTTTTTCTATTTCATGTTCAGTGCTCCCATTTCATTTATGTTCTCCAATTTCTCCATCTCTTCTCTTTTTTTTTTAAATGTTCTTTCTCAAACCTTTACCAAGTATAGTAGAAAATCTTTTGTATACATATATATAAATATGTATAATACATATTTTAGAAAACATGAATTTTTGCCTAACTAAAAAAATTATGACATTGTGATTCCACTTGTTTGACTTGGTATGAATAGAATGCTAGATTTCTAATTTAAAAATAGATATGCAACAAGCAAAGAAAAAAGATAAAATGGTGTCATGCTAGATTAGGGTGAGCCCCAATTCAGTAACTGGTATCCTTATAAAAAGAAGGAAATATGGATGCAGAGAGAGACACACAGAGAAAACACCATGTGATGATGAAGGCAGAGACTGGACTGATGCATCTACAAGCCAAGCAGAGACAAGAATTGTCAGCAAACATCAGAAACTAGGAAGAGGTGTGGAAAGATCCTCCCCTGGAACTTTGCTAAGACCTTAATTTAGGCCTTCCAGCTTCCTTGTTTTCTGTGAGACAATATATTTTTATGGTTTTAAGCTACCCTATTTATCAGTTTAGTTCAATCGCTCAGTTGTGCCCTACTCTTTGTGACCCCATGGACTGCAGCATGCTAGGCCTCCCTATCCATCACCATATCATAGAGTTTGCTCAAACTCATGTGCATTGAGCCGGTGATGCCATCCAACCATCTCATCCTCTGTCATTCCCTTTTCCTCCTGCCTTCAATCTTTCCCAGAATGAGGGTCTTTTCCAATGACTGTTTATAGTTCTTAGTTAAAGCTGGTCTAGGATACTAGTACAGAGGGTTAGAAGTAGGATGAAAAAAGAAGTACATGGAAAGGGTTGAAAGAAGTGGTTCAGAACTATGGAAGAATGGAGCTTCATGCTGTGTTTCTATTTGGATCTGTAAGATACATTTCTTTCTTTTGCCAGTTTTATTGAGATATAATTGACACAAGACATTGTGTAAGTATAAAGTGTACAATGATGATTTATTATAAATATGTTGCAAAATGACTGCCACAATAAGGTTAGTTAACACATCTACAACCTCATATATTTACCATTTATTTATTTTTTGTGATGAGAACTTGTAAGATTTACTCTCTAAGCAAACTTCCAGGTATACAATATAGTATCGTTAACTATAGTCACTATATATGTTAGAACTTTAGAACTTTTTCATGTTATAACTGGACGTTTGCATCCTTTGATCACATTCACCCTTTCCTCCCACCCTCATTCCATCAACGCATTTCTTTATTAGCTTGCATTTTGCACACTTGGGAATTTGTATCAGGGACCTGAGATTGTCTGATAGCAAGAAAAAATTCTTTATTCATCATTATCAGTAGACATAAGAGGATTTTGTATATAAAAAGCAGAATATGCAAACATTAATCTTTAAAAAATATTTTTTATCAAATGATTTTTAAATCTTTTAGTGGTAAATGATCATCCCCTGCCTTATATCTGCTTTATCTTTAATTTCCACTCTTCAGAGGAAGTCATTTTAATTCATTCAATTGTTTAATGTTTTTCCCACATTTTAATATAACTGTTAAATTACTAACATACTATTTCTTGACTTAGGAATTTTAGGTATTATTTATAAACCTCCTAGTATGGAAAGTGGAGAAGGCAACGGCACCCCATTCCAGTACTCTTGCCTGGAAAATCTCATGGACAGAGGAGCCTGGTGGGCTGCAGTCCATGGGGTTGCTGAGGGTTGGACATGATTGAGCGACTTCACTTTCACTTTTCACTTTCTTGCATTGGAAAAGGAAATGGCAACCCACTCCAGTGTTCTTGTCTGGAGAATCCCAGGGACAAGGGAGCCTGGTGGGCTGCCATCTATGCGGTCGCACAGAGTCGGACACAACTGAAGTGACTTAGCAGCAGTATGGAAAGAGACATTAGCCTTTAGGATCCTTCCACCTTTGTACCCCAATGTCTTCTTTCTCTATCCCCAATATTATTATTCAATTTTGACTCAGATAATACAGGTATATAAGCAACTTTAATTTTCCTTTATCATGTAACATACCATATTCACAGGTCCATGGATTAGAATGTGGACATCTTTGGAGGACCATTATTCTGCCTACCACAAGGGCATATTCTTGGTTACCATTATTCTATAAGACAGATAGGCGAAGGGGCCTGGGAAGTAGAGTTATACCTGGTGTATAGACTAGTACTTAGTTTCCCTTATTCAGATCGCATCCTCACCTATGCCTGTTCTCCTGAGTCCAGAGATCAAAGCAAGATCTCCAGAGAGTAAATTCAAGTCTTCTGCCAGGGTGGGGAAGGGTAGAGTCCTAGCTTTGTAGGAATAAGGAAGGCATCAGTTTAGTTCAGTTCAATTCAGTTGCTCAGTCATGTCTGACTCTTTGCAACCCCATGGACTGCAGCACACTAGGCTTCCCTGTCCATCACCAACTCCCAGAGCCTGCTCAAACTCATGTCGATTAGTCGGTGACACCATCCAACTATCTCATCCTATGTTGTCCCCTTCTCCTCCCACCTTCAGTTTTTCCCAGCATCAGGGTCTTTTCCAGTGAGTCAGTTCTGCACATCAGTTGGCCAAAGTATTGGTGTTTCAGCTTGAGCGTCAATCCTTCCAATGAATATTCAGGACTGATTTCCTTTAGGATGGACAGGTTGGATCTCCTTGAAGTCCAAGGGACTCTCAAGAGTCTTCTCCAACGCCACAGTTCAAAAGCATCAATTCTTCAGCACTCAGCTTTCTTCATAGTCCAACTCACATCCATACATGACTAGAGGAAAAAACATAGCTTTGACTATATGGACCTTTGTTGGCAAAGTAATATCTCTGCTTTTTAATATGCTGTCTATGTTGGTCATAGCTTTTCTTCCAAGCAGCAAGCATCTTTTAACTTCATGGCTGCAGTGACCATCAGGAGTGATTTTGGAGCCTAAAAAAATATCTCTCACTGTTTCCACTGTTTCCCCATCTATTTGCCATGAAGTGATGGGACTGGATGCCATAATCTTAGTTTTTTGAATGTTGAATTTTAAGCCAACTTTTTCACTCTTCTCTTTCACTTTCATCAAGAGGCCCTTTAGTTTTTCTTCACTTTCTGTCGTAAGTGGTGGCATCATCTGTATATCTAAGGTAACTGATATTTCTCCTGGCAATCTTGATCCTAGCTCGTGTTCATCCAGCCTGGCATTTCGCATGAAATATAAGTTAAATGAGTTAAATAAGCAGGGTGACAATATACAGCCTTGACATGCGCCTTACCCAATTTGGAACCAGTCTGTTGTTCTATGTCCAGTTCTAACTGTTGCTTCTTGACCTGCATACAGATTTCTCAGGAGGCAGGTAAGGGCGGTCTGGTATTCCCATCTCTTGAAGAATTTTCCACAGTTTGTCATAGAAAGTCACAGTTGAAGGCTTTGGAGAAGTCAATAAAGCAGATGTTTTTCTGGAATTCTCTGGCTTTTTTGATGATCCAATGGATGTTGGCAATTTGATCTCTGGCTCCTCTGCCTTTTCTAAATCCAGTTTAAATATCCAGAAATTCATGGTTCACGTACTGTTGAAGCCTGGCTTGGAAAATTTTAAGCATTACTTTGCTATCATGTGAGATGAGTGCAATTGTGTAGTAGTTTGAATATTCTTTGGCATTGCCTTTCTTTGGAATTTGGAGGAAGGGCATATAGACATCTAAATACTTTTTTCATTTTCATTTATTTCACAGTATTTTAATTTCTCTAAGACTTCTTTGATTCATTTGTTTTTTAGAAGCATGTTGTTTAATATCCAAATATTTTGGATTTTCCAGATACTTTAATTTCTAGTTTAATTTCACTGTGGTCTGAGAGCACATTTCATATGATTTCTATTCTTTTAAGTTGGCTGAGGTGTGACTGGTGGCTTAGAATATAGTAATCACTGGTGAATGTCCCATATGAGCTTACCAAAAATGTTTATTCTGTTGCTGTGGATGAAGTAGTCCATAAATGTCAATTAGAAACAGTTGATTGATGATGCTGTTCACTTCAACTATGTCCTTACTGATTTTCTGTCAATTATTGGTAAAGGAGAGTTGCAGTCTACAACAATCATAGTGGATTTATTTATTTCTCCTTATAGCTCTATCAGGCTCTGTCTTATATATTTTAATGCTCTGATATGAGATGCATACACATAAAGAATTGTTATGCCTTCTTAGAGAACTGACCTCTTTGTCCTAAGATTATGCTTTTCTTTGTCCCTGATCATTTTTGTTATTCTGAAATCTGCTTTCTCTAAAATTGAGACAGTTACTGCAGCTTTGATTAGTGTTAACAGGGTGTATCTTTTCCTTCCTTTACTTTTCATCTATTTTTTATCTCTATAGTTAAAGTAGATTTCTTGTACATAACATGGTTGGGTCTTATTTTTTTAATCTATTCTGTCATTCTGTATCTTTTAATTGGTATATTTAGACCATTCATATTTAAGGTGATTATTGATACAGTTAGATTAATATGTGGCATATTTTGAACTGTTTTCTATTTATATACTTTCTGTTTTTAATCTTTCCCTATTTTTTGTTTCCTCTGGTTTTGAGTATATGATTCCATTTTCCCTCCTTTTGGCATATCAATTATACTTCGTTTTACATTTTTCTTCAGTGTTTGCCCTAGAGTTTAAATTATACATTTACAACTAATCTAAGTTCACTTTCAAAATAATATACATACCACTTCACATCTAGTGCAGATACATTATAAGAGAGTATTCAATTTCTCCCTCCCATCCCTTTTAACAGTGCTGTCATTCATTACACTTATCCATACACTATAATCACTTAATACATTGTAGCTATTATTATTTTGAATGAACATTAATCTATTAGATCAATAGGAATAAGAAAAAATATTAAATTATTTTCCCTTTTTTTTTTCTTTTTAACTTCTATTGCTTTCTTTATATATATCTGAGTTCCTGACCTAAATAATCCTTTTTGCTACAGAACTTATTTTAACATTTCTTAAAAGGTAGGTCTATAGGCAAGAGATTCTTGTTTTTGTTTTTCTGAGAAAGTCTTTATCTATCTACTTGTGAAGGAAATTTTTGTTGGATACAGAATTGTAGGGTCTTGATTTTGTTTTTTCAATACTTTAAGTATTTCATTGACTCTCTCCTTGTTTGCATGGTTTATGAAAGAAGTTGATGTAATTCTTATCATCATGTTTGTATGTGCGCTGAGTTGCTTCAGTTGAGTCCGAATCTTTGCAACCTTATGGTCTATGTAGCCTGCCAGGCCACTCTGTCCATGGGATTTTTCATGCAAGAATATTGGAGTGGGTTGCCATGCCCTCCTCCAGGGGATCTTCCCAACCCAGAGATCTAACCCATGCCTCTTAAGTCTCCTACAACTGAACTGGAGTGGGTTGCCATTTCCTTCTCCAGGAGATCTTCTCAACCCAGGGATTGAACCTCCCCCTCCCGCTTTGCAGCAGATTCTTTACCATCTGTGTCGGCAGTGAAGCCCTCTGAACTACCAGGGAATCTCCTCCTATATTGGCAGGCGGAGTCTTTACCACTAATGCCACCTGGGAAGCCCCCATTCTTGTACAGGCAAGTTTTTTTATCCCTCTGGTTTCTTTCAAGAATTTATTCTGCTTTCTGCAGTTTGAATGTTGTCCCTCAGTGTAGATTTTTGCTATTTATCATATTTGGTGTTCTTTGAGCTTTCTGGATTTGTGACTTGGTGTCTGTCATTAATTTTGAAAAATTCTCAGCCATTATTACTTCAAATATTTCTTCTTATCCTTTTTCTCCTTCCTCTGGTAATTCCATTTTGTGTATTCTACACCTTTTGCAATTGTTCCCCATTTCCTGAATTTTCTGTTTTTTGTTTTTTTTCTTTGCATTTCAATTTTGGAAATTTCTCTTAATATCTTCAAACTCATCAATTCTTTCCTTTTCTGTATCCAATTGACCAATAAACCCATCAAAGATAATCTTCATTTCTTCATTTCTGTTACAATGTTTTCATTTTTAATTTTAAACATGATTCTTTCTTAGAGCTTCCATTTTTCTTTTTTTGGGGTGGGGATAAACAGTCTTTATTTCACCAGCAGATGAATTCAGGTCATCTCAGGTTTAGTAACTGAATGGATTACAATTTTTAAGTTGTAAAATTAAAAAAAAGGGGGGATTGTGAACATAAATATACACAGGCCTTAGAAACTTATATAAGTATAAATGAACAAATACATATTTTGTTGTTGTTGTTTAGTCGCAAGTCATGTCTGACTATTTGCAACCCCATGGACTGTAGCCCACCAGGCTCCTCTGTCCATGGGATTTCCCAGGCAAGAATACTGGACTGGGTTGCCATTTCCTTCTCTGAGCTTCCATTTTTCTTCTGACATTATACATCTGTTCTTGCATGCTGTCCACCTTTTCCATTATAGCTCTTAGGATAATAATCATAATTATTATTTCTGCCTGGTAATTCCAATATTTCTGCTCTATCTGCGACTGGTTTTGATGCTTGCTTTGTCTCTTCAGACTGTATATTTTCTTGCTTTATAGCATGACTTTGAATTTTTTGTTGACAGTTGAACAAATTACCCAATGTATTGGGTAATAGGAACTAGTCTGTAGTGTGAGGTTTTATGTTTATTTGAGTAGGTGTCAGGTTGTGTTTAATATTTGCTATAACTGTAGGTGTCAGAGAATTCAATTTCCTCTAGTGTTTTTGTCTTTCCTGTTCCTTTGGGCTTCCCTAGCAACTCCTTCTTAGTAAGAGTCTGTTTTTTACAGTTCTGTCAATTGTAATCCCTACTTTTATACCAGAATCCTGTTTATATGGTGATAAGGTGTTGCATAAAGGAAGTATCCTGTAATTTTATTATTGAATCTTGTTTTTATTTTCTTAGTGTGCCTGTGTCCCTGGATTGCAACCTTCAGAAGAATTTTTATAGCTTTCCCCCTCTCTTTTTATGTGATACAGGAAGGCTGGAGAAGGACAAGAAGGCTGTCTATTGCCTTTTGTCTAGAACGCATTAAACTCTGACAAAGCACTGGTTTCTCTGAGAGTGAATTCTATTTTTTTATGGAGAATAAAACTTTTTGTCTGGATTTATTTATGATGGTTAGTTTTCTCCTCTCCCTACCCTAAGCATGAGGAGATTTTTCTGTGATTTTCATTATGAGGATCTGGTGGGGCTCTTGGAGATAAACTCATGAAAGTATCAGGGGGCACCCTGAGACTGGGTCCCTGCAAGGTTTTAACTCTCAAGCCAGTCCTTGTTCAATCTCCAGTAATTAGTCAATAACATCTGAAGTATTCCTACAGGCTTCATCTCTAGTGGCTTCTGCTCCATGTAAGCTGTGACCCACCTGTATCTCCAGATTTTGGAGTGCGAATTTGTCCTGAAACTTCAACTTTCTGATGGTTTTAAGAAGAAAGATTGATTTTCAGTATGCACAGTATGCACAAAGGTTTCCCTTTGTTTTGAGGATGGGAATGATGACTTCCAAGCTTTTTGACACGTTGGAATGGAAGCAAAACAGGCTTGCATTTTTCTGCATAAAGTCTTTCTATCAATTTCTTTTTGAGGTCACCATTGGCAGGGCTTGGGCTCAGACAACATCTAAGGGTAGCTTTCCAAGGTGCTGTCATCTACAAGTAGGAGTTTGGGGTTTTTCACTTTCAAGCAAGTGGCTCTGCCAGATGGTGGTTCTCTGCCAGGTATCTCTGAGCCATGGCTGTGTTGCAGCTTACATCTGAGGCAAACTCCACAAATAGGATCACTGCCACTTCACTCATTCATTCCTACTTTTATTCAACTTTTCATCTATTTTTAGACTCCCCACATCCCACATTTGGGGGGCCCTGGTGCCTCAAATCCCTTAGATTGTCTGGGTTTCAACCTTATGAATCAGGAGCACTCTTAACCACTTCTGGTTTGGCACTGCCAGATATGAATACATTTTTGCTTAAATAAACTCTTAAATTTAAAAAGCAAATAAAACCACTGTGAATCAGTTTGCTTAAATTCAGCTTCCACATACCCTTGTGCCCTCCCTCGCCCTTCAGGTCCTCTCTGGCTTGGTAAACCAGTTACTCAACTTTCGTTTTCATTCCAGCTCCCAGATTTTGGTTAACATCCTTCCCTCTGACCTCCACTCTCCTATCCTTGTTGCCCTTTCAGGTTTATGACTCATAGAGCTTTACTATTATTCAGTGAAGTTTCTGGATGAGCAAAGGCAAATATATATTCAATTCACATATTTAATTGGAAATATTTTTTTCACTAAACTGACCTAACAGCATTCTTGATGAAGACAGGCTAGGGCAATGTTACCTGGGGGATGGTAGGGAATAAGGAATCTGATCAGACTAGATATTAAGGGTAGGGATTCTGGCTAAACTGACTTCACAGGGTTCTTGCTAAAATTGGACAATTTAAAGATGGACATAGAAGGCCAAGGTCAGTAGGTGTACTTGAGATGAAGGCTCAGTGAAACCTCACTGAAGTTTAGTCAAGGAGAGAATCCTTGTCATGAGTTGTTTTTTTTTTCCCTTTTTTAAATGGTTATCACCAGAATGTAAATATTCTTTAGACAACTCTTTATCATTTGCACTGAGAAAGATAATGGCCAGTCCAGCATTTTTGACTTCATCAAGCTTCTTTTTAGATATAACTGTAACTTACATTTCTGTCATTATTGTCAGTCTGATAAAATCAAATTTGATATTTTCTGATTTCCACAGAATTCTGTCATTCATTGTCTAGTGTTTCCTAGAGCCCAAAGCTCAGCTTTTATAATGTGTTTGATAGTTTTGTGTAAGAGAAAAAGGAGAATTTTCAGGTAAAAGTGGCTCTGAGATTAGGTGCTAGATGAAGGGGCCAAGGAACCTCATAAATTCTTCAGCAGAAAGCTGCAGGCTGAGTCCCTGCTACCTTTGTGTTTGGAATTTAAAACTATTCCCAAGGTATGTAGGAGCATTGCTCTCTGTTCACAGCCTCCCTCCTCTATAACATGGTGATTTCTCACAATGCATTATCAGATGCATTTTGCTTCTGTTCTATTTGTTCTGATTTTTTTTTTTTTTAAGTAATGCCTGCTTTTCTTTCATCTTTATCATCTCTTTATTTTATTTCAGCTGCTATCTTTTGTTGTCTGTCTTATGAAAGTCCATTCTGGTGTAATAAAGGAAAGCAATGCTTTCTTTTGTCTCCTTGAGAATAAGCTGAGTATATTTTATTTAAAAATCTTGTGCTTTATGAAATAACTCAACTGGAGATGGGGTTGTGTGAGATTTTCACACATGTCTTTCCTGTCTTAATCTTCTATTGTTTGTAATATTGGGTTATTTTTGTTTGAAATAATACTAGGTTAGTTTGTTTTTTGTCCTATGTTTTTATTTGTTTATCTTTGTTGAAATTATCTAAGTGTTTTCCTTGGTGGGGAGAGTGGGTACTGGTTTTAAGACTAGTGAATTCAAACCTGTTTGACCATAGAGAGATTTATCCAGGGACAATTGACAATTTAGTTTTGGGGTTTCTATTCACATGGAGGTCTCATCTCTTTCAGAGTGGAGGCAAGATTATCCTAAGGAGTGCCTCCACATTGTTTTCTAAGAGCCATTTAGCATTTTTTAGTTCCCTTTGTAGATGCAAATTATCAGTTCAAATCATCTAAGCAAAGAAAAAAGACCTCTCCAAATCTCATCTGAGTAGAAAATCTCCTTGGGAGTGAAGTCCCAGTTCAGAGAACAAAGAAAGAATAGACCAGAGGTTTATTTACCTTTCACTGCTTCAGGGATTCAGAGGCCAGCACGAACACAGATGCAAAAGAAAGCTTAGGGCTAGACATTCTTTTTTTCTACTCTTTCTTTCTTCTTCTTTTGTGAGATGCAATAAACAGACTTGCCCAGAGGCAAGGGAGCTAAGAAGTTTATAAACTTGGGATGGGGGAGGGGTGGGGAGGGAGCAATGCCATGGTAATATTATAAAGGCCTTTGTTACTGATTAAGGTCAAGGGGATGGTGAAATACAGACTCCAGAGAGGAGTCCTATGGGAATGCAATCTAAGAGAGTTGAGCTTGGGAAGATGAATAGTAACTTTCCCTCTTGGGGGGATTAACAGAATGGAGAGGTCTTACCCTTAGGAGATTCTGATAAGCCAGACTTGGAAAGGGATCCTTCTCCAATATCCCATCTCTTCTTGAGAATCACAGGCTACACTGAGAGGAGAGTATTATTCATAACAGCTAAGGTTAAGACAAAAGAGGACTTGGGCTTCTATGGAGACTTCCAAGCCTGAACCAAATGTCATTCTAAAAGGCAGGTGATGAGTCTTATTTTTGTAATCACAAATAATGGTATTGCTGTCACTGGTAAAGCCTATTGACAATTCCCAGGAATGTTAATAAAAATAGAATCTGGGTAATAAAATAAAAAGCTTAACCTTTTCCCCTTTGTGCTTAGTGTATTTTCACTTGTTCATAGGGTACCACATGCAGAGGCTTCGCATCTGGCACTTCAGACCAGAGTTCCTGTGTGAAATGGCTGTGTCTGACATCTCAGCTTAGCAGGCTGTGTGCAGAAACGCTGCCCCAGCACTTTGATCTGGAATGCTGTGAGCAGCACAGCTGTGCTGAGCCTCAAGAGCTCCAATCCTCTCCCTGCTGACAAGAACCCTATAAGGCAGCCCTACCAATGGTCTTTGAGGAAGAGCATGGACTCTAGAGTACAAGCTCACATCTCTCCATTCTTTGATCAAAGAATAAAGCTTTTCTTTGCTTCAACTAAACTCAGCCTCACTGTATTGGTGTGAGTGACATTACGCAGGAGAACCCTTTTGGAAGAGTCAGGGAGGGTTGATAACAAATTTTTGGTGACTCAGATGGGACTGACTGTAGCCCTTCCACCTGGACCCACCCACCAGGTTCTGAACTCACCAGGCTCTGTCCTACACTAGATACTGTAGGAACTAGAGGATAACCATTATATCCCTGAGACAGTCCCGTCAATGTAAAAATATAACTTAAAGGGAATCCAGGCAGCAGGAAAGGAACTGGTCAATTGGAAAAAAATAAAGGAAATCAAACAAGAGCCAATAGAAAACGCTTTGGCATTCTTAGAGTGTCTCAAGGACTGTCTCTGAATTTATACTACCACTGACCCTGAGTCATTGGAAGGGAATGCAATCCTGATGTTGTATTTCATTTCCCAAAGTGCTGCTGATATTAGGTATAAAATTCAGAATCTGAAAATAGAACCAGATAGCCCTACTTCTTGTCTGGTGGAGGTTGCCTGAAAAGTGCAAGTATTAGTCACTCAGTCATGTCTGACTCTTTGCAGTCCCATGGATTGTAGCCCACCAGGTTCCTCTGTCCATGGAATTCTCTAGGAAAAAAATAATGGAGTGAGCAGCTATTCCCTTCTCCAGGGGATCTTTCTGACCTAGGGATTGAACCCAGGTCTCCTGAATTGCAGGCAGATTCTTTACCATCTGAGCCACAAAAATAAGACAAAAGTAGGAGATTGCTGACTGGGTATTTAAAAACAAAGCTATAGAGGAGGAAAAGTCAGAGGATAAAAACAGTTGGAGGCAAGCTCATATATTGGCTGTTGCCCTCAAATGTGAATTAGTCAGCATGGGAATCTGAACTAACTGCCCATAGAGACCTCTGACTCTGGTGAGTGACCACTGGCCCTTACCGAGGGAGAGCAAGACAAAGAAACTGGGTCCCAGTCTGTGCATCATATGTAAACAAGAGGGACACTGGAAGAGACAATGTCCTCAGTGTCCTTGAAGGGGGACACAGTCATTACCATAAAAACCTGTCACTCAAAATCATGCTACCCCACTACCAACAGGAACAGGGCCTCCTGAGCATGATTATACAAAACACCATCTATTCAAGTTGCTCTGACTTAGGAAGTGAGTTTCTCTCAGACACCAACAAGGTATCTGGTTCACAGTTGGAAACAATTTTATGAGAGAAGAAAAAAGGATAGTGGAATAAGCAGTGACATCTCAGACAAAGTCACTGAGGCACAAAGCCTACCTCCAGGGACTTCAGCCCAAAAGGCCAAGCTGATGGCCCTCACCTGAGCCTTAGAGCTCAGGACAGGGAAAATCTTAGATATTTACACAGACTGCTAGTGTGTATATGCCCTCCTACATGCACACAGGGCTATTTGAAAGTAAAGAGTTGTGCTTAATGTAGAGAAGGAGCAAGGGAAACATGGCTTAAACATATTGAGACTCCTAGAAGCAGTGCAATTTCTGAAACAAGTGACAGTGATTCACTGTAAGGGGTCATCAAAAAGGCCAAACAGAGGTAAAAAAGGGAAACAATGAAGCAGATGGAGCTGCCAAAAGGGCAGTCCTAGAACCAGTAACCTGGCAACTACCCCTCATGCCTAAGAGGACAGATCTATCCAATTACTCCCCACTCTATACAAATGAAGAATTAGACAAAGCCCAGAAATGGGGCTTCAGTAGAGACCTAGGAGGTTAGTTAATGGGCATAAACAATACTTCCTTCCCAAAACTGAAGCTTATCAAGCCATTGGAGGGGCTCATCAAGGAACTCACTACAGGAGGGAAGCCTTATATAATTGGTTAGTTTAAGTCTGAAAACTCTTGGCATGAAAAGTATGATCAGTTGGATAGTTGAGACATGCCCCATTTGCTCAAGGAATAACCCCAATACTGGATCCCCAGATAAGGCCCCCAAGATAAGGCTCATTTAGATCATAAGGATATATCCTGGGGAAGATAGTCAGATTGTTTTCACTGTCCTTCTGACAGTACCAGGCAATTTCAGGTATCTTTTAGTGCTAGTGGACATATTTCCAAGGTAAGTAGAGGAGTTCCCCACTAGAACTGAAATGGCAGCAGTACTGGCTAATGCATTAATAAAAGAGAAAAAAGCCAAGATCCCGACTAAGTGATAATGGTCCAGCATTTGTGTCTCACATGGCAAAAGGGACAAGTGCCCTGGGTATTAAATGAACCCTACACTCAGCCTGGAGACTCCAATCATTGAGGAAAGTAGAGAGATTTAATCAAACCTTAAAATGAACCTTAGTCAAGCTATGCCAGAGACTTGAGAAAATTGGATTAAATTATTCCCAACCACCCTGATATGCATGCCATTAGTATCCAGATATAAGTTAAATTTAAGTGTGTTTGAACTTGCATATGGGAGGCCCATTCCCAAAGCCTGAGAGAAGGGACACCTTAGCTCCCTTGAGATGGAACCACTTCAGTAAGTCCTCAAGTAGAAGAAACCATGAAAGCCCTCATGAAATATGGTAATCAGGTGTGTCTGCACCCACTGACCTAGCCCTCCGCTACTAAAGGGGAGGAGACTGAGTGTATCTAAAAACCCGGAAAACGAGCAACCACAAGACCGCCTCATTTTTTTTTCTTTTCTTTAAATGTTTTCTTTATTGAGGTATAGTTGACATATAATAAACTGCACATATTTTAAAGGGTGCCACTTGATAGTTTTAACATATATATATACAACTGTGAAGCTCTCACCATAATCAGGATAGAGAATACCCATCACCCCTGCTGTTTTTAATCCCTCTTTCCCCTTACTCCCAATGTGGTTACTTCTCTGCTTTCTGTTACCATAGATTAATTTCTATTTTCTAGAAATCATCCTGTTTTCTAGGAATCATCTAGCATGTACTATGTTTTTTGTTTGTGATTTGGTCTGGCTTCTTTCACTCAGAATAATTATTTTGAGGTTCATCCATGTTGTTGCCAGTGTTCAATGCTTATTCCTTTTTATTGCTGAATCATATTTCATTGTACTACAGTATGTTTATCCATTCAACCATTCAATTGTTTTTTTAAATTAATTTTTATTGGATTATAGTTGATTTACAACATTGTGTTAGTTTCTGCTGTACATCAAAGTGAGTCAGTTATACATACACACATATCCACTCTTTTTTAGATTCTATTCCCATGTAGATCATCATAGAACATTGAACACTCAGTTGTTGATAAATGAAACATTTGTGTTGTCTCCAGATTTTGACTGCTACAAGTAAAGCTGCTATGAACTTTCAAGTATGTCTATCTTTTTACATTTGTTTTCTCTTAGATTGACACTTAAGAGTGGAATGACTAGATCATATGGTAGATATATATCTAACTTTTACCGTTGGCATCACCTGGGAAGCCCTTATCTAACTTTTAAGAAACTGTCAAACTGTTTTCCAAAGTGGTTGTACCATTTTACACTCCCTCAACAGTGTATGAGAGTCCCAGTTCTTCCATATCCATGCCAAGACTTAGTATGATCAGTTTCTTTTTTTTTAATTAGTTTATTTTAATAGGAGGATAATTACTTTACAATATTGAGTTTCTTTTTTTTTTTAATTTTAGCCATTAACCTATGTATGCTGTAGCTTTAATTTGCATTTCCTTAATGACTAATATTGTTGAGCATCTTTTCAAGGGCTTATTTGCCATCCATATATCTTCCCTAGAAAATATCTCTTCAAATCTTTTGCCCACTTTTTATTAGGCTGTTTTTGTTTAAAGAGTTCTTTATATATTTCTAGATACAAGTCCTTTATGAGATATATGCTTTATAAATATTTTCTTGTGTTTTTAAAAATAAGCTTTTAGTTTTAGAATAGCGTAGATTTACAGAAAAACAATGCAAGGAATTCCCACACATCCAGTTTTCTCTGGTGCATTAATGTGATACATTTGATACAAGTAATAAACCAATTGTTGTTCAGTGGCTAAGTCCTGTTTGACCCTGTGTGACCACCATGGACTATAGCCTGTCAGGCTCCTCTCCATGGGATTTCTCAGGCAAGAATCCTGGAGTGGGTTGCCATTTCCTTCTCCAAGGCTGCCTCACTCTAGAGTGGAACCCACCCCACTTGGTAATCCTAACCCACCCATTCTGAAGTCTCAGGGAACACTCCATGGGTACTTCACACTTGAGTGAAGAGGGGCCCCCAAGGCTGGACCTCAGAGAGATAACCTGGGGCCATGGACACCCTTGACTACTCCTGTGAATCTCTCTCAGATGTGAAGCTTCTTTTCTGAAAAACAACAAAAGTGTGCCTCCCAAGGCAGACTACTAATTGCAGGAATCATTGCTCTCTTGAGGGTTCTAGTGACCTTGGCCTGGGGGATCTTATAAAACTCTGTCACCATAAAAAGATAACAGCCAACATGGCGTTGGTGGCTGATGAGACCAGCCTTGACTTCAGGTTAAGTCAGTTTGCTCCTGACTGGTATGCTGCTGCTAAGTCACTTCAGTCATGTCCGACTCTGTGCGACCCCACAGATGGCAGCCCACCAGGCTCCCCCAATCCTGGGATTCTCCAAGAACACTAGAGTGGGTTGCCATTTCCTTCTCCAATGCATAAAAGTGAAAAGTGAAAGTGAAGTCACTCAGTCGTGTCCAACTATTAGCGACCCATGGACTGCAGCCCACTAGACTCCTCCGTCCATGGGATTTTCCAGGCAAGAGTACTGGAGTGGGGTGCCATTGCCTTCTGTGCCTGACTAGTAGTCCTGGGTAATCAGATAGCCCTAGATTAACTGTTAGCTGCTGACAAGAGAGGAGTCTATCCACCAGCTAGTATGCTGGGCTGTTTTTGCATTGATGCAAGTGGCCTGAATGAAGAAAGAGCAGACAGACTGCTGGGAGAAACCACTTGGTTAGAAGAAACCTGGTTGCCAACTCTGGCTGAACAAACACAGACGCCTGTGGGGATAACAGGACTTCGGAGCCTCATTTGGTTTGTACTTTTTCGCCCCGCCTTCCCCCCTCCCCCATGACCGTCATTCTCGCTAATGTTTGGGCCTGCATCCTAAGCTGTCTGGTGTCCTGTCTCTAAAAGGTGAGAATCTATAAAACTCCAAACGGTGGGTGCGGGGGTTACAGAGTCAGGCCTGAGGCCTGGTGACCACCACACAACTTGTGCTCCTCTAACCACGCTTATGACAACCGAAGACCAAACACAGCAGAAAGCGGCTGCAGAAGATGACTCATCGCCCCTCAGAATGAGGAGCAGGACAGTAAAAGAGAGATTTGTCACCAGCAAAGCCCATTAACAATTCCTGGAGAATAAAAATAGAATCTGGGTAATGAGTCTAACCTTTCCCCCCCACCTTCCCCTTGCGCTTCCTCCGTTTTCACTTGATCCTAGGGTGCCAGGGTCAGAGGCCTGGCACGCGGTACTTGAGAGCTCCTTGTGTGAAATAGCGGGGCAGGTATCTCAGCTCACAGGCCCTGGAGAGAAGCTCTGAGCACAGTACTCCATTCAAGATGGCGGCGTCAGTGACAGCAGGCTGTGTGCAGTCTCGATGCAGCAGTCTGATGCACCAGCCTCAGAAGAGCTTCATCCCCTCTCCGCTGACGAGATCCCTTCCTATAAAGCAGCCCCACCCTGAGCCTGTCCGGAGAGTGTGTTCTAGAGCCTGAACTTTCACCTCCCAATTCTTTTATCCAAGAATAAAACTTGAAGACTCTCCTGGTCTCCTGTGGTTAAGACTCTGCACTTTCACTGCAGCGTTTGTGGGTTCCATCCCTGGTTGGGGAATTAAGATCCTGCAGGGTGTGGCTAAAAAACGAAAAAAGAAAGCTTTGCTTCTGAACAGAAGGAGGCCTTGTTCTGTTTGCTTGAAGAACAGGAAGCAGGAGGATTATTTTTGGAAAGCTACTGGGGACCATAGGTGAGTTTTCCTTGTCAGAATAGGAGATATGAGTATCACCAAAAATAATAAGAAATACATGTCCGTGATTAGAAGATCTTCACGTTGAAATTAAAAATGTTTTGGCATACAAAATGTGGTACAGTATATTCAATTTTCTTCTCTTCTTAGGAAAGGTTACTCGATATTTGAAGAATCCTAATTGTGAAAACACACTCTGGGTGTGGTAGGTTAGTGTTTGAATTTCTCAGTTCAGAAGCCATATCGCAGAGGAGTTTGGTTACAGGTTCCAGCCATCTTTATCTTATATCTATTCTGGGGGTTTTGTTAATTAGCATAATGAGTTAGAAATAATTTCTCATTGGTGAGATAATTTCTCATTGGTGAAATGAGTTTCAGACAAGTGTCAATTATGTGGACTGACTAAACATGTTTAGATGTATTCCTGCCCTTGCATAAATTACAGCATGAAAGAAATCTAGCCAGCCTAACAGTTTACGCACCTTGGATTATCTATCCATGTTTGGGATGCTAAACTGTGCCTTGGACTGTAATGGAAGGATTCTTGCACCTGGCTTTGATTTGTGAGCTCAGTCCTGCCCCAAAGCTGGAACCTTGTTCTCTTGACCTCTGGTGCCTGTGGAGTGCTGTTGGGCACCTAACAGGCTGGAGTACTGAGGCTTCATCAACTTACTAAGCTGCTCATGTGATTGTCTGGGACCTGGTTGCTAAATATTTATACATGTGGCAGAATGAGTCTTGTTTTCATTATCACATACCATCTGGAAGTGAGGTCCCTGTAGGTGTCACCTGCCTCTAATTATTGAGAAGGATGGTGCTCTATCATAAGGCCAATAATAACTGGGCATGACCAAATTGACCGAGATGCACATGAATCAGCACTGTAGCCCTTTTTCTTGTATCCTTCATGGTCTTTAGTCACAAATGCATGCAAGTGATCGGATGAGTATCTTAATATTTGTATTTCTTCTCAAAGTCATTTCTTCTTTGTAAGATTACTCCTTCATAGTACCAAAAAGAACCTAATATATGTATTTGATTCAGGGAATTTGGCAGAACTACAAGAGAAAGAACAAAAATCTAGAAAAGGTCTAATAAAATAATTATAATAATAGCATTGAGGAGGAAAAAAGGCTTCCCTTTTACCCTTCTAGCTTCTGTGACTGGTATAAAAATTAAATTGACATAAAACAGCTTAAGAGGATTAAAAAAAGGAAAACACTTAACTGCATATATACACACAGAAGCCCCCCCCAAAATATGAGATTTCAAATGTGGCCAGAGGATTGATATTTATATAGCATTTTGAGATAAAGAAAGGGACTGGCGTTTGGGGTATCTAAGTGGGGAGGAGGCAATTCCCAGGATAGTGACAGGAGGAAATGTGTGGTGGATGAAGTTTGCCCTTTTTGAAAAATGTTATCTCTGATAGTATCTTCCTGGTACAGACATTCTTTCTAATGGAAGTTTCCTTTATTAATATAGATTTTTTTCTGGCAAGTGGGGAAATTTATACTTTCTTTTAGGCAGTTAAAAGTTTTTACTGAGTCTGCTGGCTCTTGATTGCCCAGCTCAAAACAATCTACATGCCCAAGTGGCATAACTTGGGGTGGAATATTCTGAACCCCCTCAACGATAATAACTTTTTCCTTATTGCAAAGTTAACTCTTCCTCTTAGTACATAAAAATACATTCCATGTACATTAAAGAAATATACATAAACACTTTAAAAAAGTTATAGAAGAAACTGATAATATTTAATTCTGGAATGCCTATCAAGAATCACAAAAAGATACGATTGAGAGACTTCATCAGGTAAAAGCAAAACACTGAGGCAAGACAAAGATATCAGAAAAAATGTTAAAAAGCAACAATCTGGCAGAAAATGTTTGTAATGTGTAAAAATAAAATCAGAAAATAATGACTTGCAACTGCACTAATTAAATGATGACAGAGATGATGGTTCTTAATCACTTGGAGGGTGTGTCTATCTGTCATCGATCTCAATTTCATAATGTTTCCTCACTTAATGACATAATTTGAATATATTTCCATGTTATTAAGTACACTTCTAGATGTAATTGTTAAAAGCCCCACAGAATTCCATTGTGCTGAGTGCAAAGTACAAATTGCATTTACTGCTGTGGCCCTGCTAGGGAGGAAAGTGACCAGGTCACTTTGCTCAGGGACCTTCCTCCATCCTTCCCCCAGTCAGTGACACAGGCTCCTGTAAATAAACACTGGAGAAATATTTATGAAGTGGTACCAAATTATTGGCCTTCATGGATGGTGTATTCTTGTCTCTTGACCCAGTACTGCTCTTGGTTCAGTTTCATCAAAATCTTAGATAAAAAGATAGGAAAAGTGCAATAGTATAAAACCAGCAAATGCATGAAAGTCCCATGACTAATTTTCTCAAATTACTTATTTTCTCAAATCATCTTTCTTGTCAATAATTTCATAAAATAACAGGAAACTGAATTTGACATATAATCATATTTATTAACTCTCCTCTTCTGATACCCTTAATTAATACTTCAATTCATAGAGAATACTATGTAAAAATTGTTTTGAGTATTTTTTAATTTATAAGGTTTGAGAGTTTATTGTCTGTTATCACAAATATAATTAAAATTTATTTAACATTAAAATGATTTAAAATTATTTTCTTTGGGAAGTTCATGATTTCAAATAATTTTTTCAAATAAAATGTTAAAAGCTTTTACATTTGTAAGTGAAAAATAAGATTGTTTTAATGAAATTAAAATACATTCTAAAATACATTTTATTGTTTTTATGTTTATGACATAGTAGTACATTTTCTTGATTAAAAACTAGAAAATACATAAGTGTGGAAGAGAAAAAATTCCAAAGTCTCACAGCTGTTAATATTTATTGTATTTCTTTTCAACCCTTTTCTTAGCCAAGGTTCCTTTCTTCCATCCTTGATGATTATTATTATATTACTTATACAGTGTAAATTCTTCATTTTTCATGTCATAAAATAATGTTTTTAACACATAGAATTTACATTTTCTAAGAAGGATCTTTCATCCGAAGAATGCACATTTAAGATATGGCTGCTCTATCTAACAGCCAGAAACAACACCAGGCTGCAATAGATGTGTTTATAAATGAGTCCCCGTTCAGAACAGAACCTTTTAGGAATTTAGAGAAGACATTTGGATAACGTCACTCCTTTCAGCTCTGTTCCCAATGGCAAAGAGAATGACTTTTGGCAGCCTGGCTTGTGATATACTGCCAATCACTAGAGGCAACGCCTGGTGATTAATTTAGAAAATCTCATTACTTTCGACTGATAGAAAAGGAAAAGGATAGTCTCCATCTTATAAATATTTGGTTTACTATTGCATGACATAAAACACATCCAAAACATATTTTATGGGAAGATACTATTTATGTAAAATATATCCTTCCAGTAGGTTGGCAGACATCTTCTGTCTAGACCAGTGACAGTTATGTACATTCCTTTTGTCCAGGCAGCTCTCAGAATCATTGTACCTACAACTGGCTTCAAGCACTGAACTGGGCATTTTTATTTTGTTTTAACCCAAATCCAGAGAGGAGTCTCTCACTCCATCATGCATTTCCCTTCAATGAAGTCTAGCCTCCCTAGAGAAAGCCTGCTATGGAAGGCGTGGCCTTCTCAAATATCACTGCATAGTCTGCTTTCTGCAGATGCAATGAATAATGCACATAAAATATAATTAATGCAACTGACCCAAGGTATATATCTCTGACATTGGGATTCCCTTCCCAGAAGTAGAAACCCTAACTCTGTGAAGAATGAAAAGCACATAGTACAACCATTTCAAAGCAAAACCCCCAGTGTGCACAAAACACTGCTTTGGATAAAAAATGGCAGCTGCAGGAGCTGGAATGGTAGCTGGTTGCCATGGTTACCAAGGCTCTGATTCAGCCACCATATGCCACCTGGTGTTCTCAGTCTGAAAAAGCAGGTCTGTGGTGTCCTAGATTGGAGATGGAGCTATGGCCACAGTTCTCAGAGAAATAGTACTAGCTTTGGATGTGAAGCACTGTTTTATCTGTTGTTAGATTTAGGGTCTAAAGCCTTATCACTTAAGCCGTGGTTTCAACTGGGGAGAGGAAATACATACACTCTCTCTTCCTTTGTAAATAATCCATTTTCTCTCATGGAAACACTACTATATGGATATTCATTCTCAAAGATCTTTGTCTTCTCTTCAGGGAAAATTTGTTCCCCAATATGCTAGGTCATATAATATCGCAATAGCAACAAACTCAATAATTATTGCAGAGCACTAGTATCATCTAGTGCTCTGCAATAATTATTGAGTGAAGCAACTTAGCAGCAGCAGCAGATGATACTAATTCTTAGGCATCCAGAATCTTTAGTACCTTATTTCCTTCTAAAAGTGCTAATGGCAGATAATAGCTCTATGACTTCATTTTAATGTCAAGTTGTGTCCAAATTTTATGTACATAAATAGATGATTGATATATTAAAAATTTATAATTTTTATCTTGTTCTACAATAGAAGATAGAGATTCTTAGTATCTGTCTTGAGCTTTATTGAGAATGTTCATAGTCACTGGGTAGTTGTCCTTCAGTTCAGTTCAGTCGCTCAGTCGTGTCCGACTCTTTGCGACCCCATGAATCGCAGCACACCAGGCCTCTCTGTCCATCACCAACTCCCGGAGTTCACTCAAACTTGTGTCCATTGAGTTGGTGATGCCATCCAGCCATCTCACCCTCTGTCGTCCCCTTCTCCCCCCGCCTTCAATCTTTCCCAGCATCAGGGTCTTTTCCAATGAGTCAACTCTTCGCATGAGGTGGCCAAAGTACTGCAGTTTCAGCTTTAGC
The DNA here is from genome assembly GCF_000754665.1 of Bison bison bison. Taxonomy (NCBI): domain Eukaryota; kingdom Metazoa; phylum Chordata; class Mammalia; order Artiodactyla; family Bovidae; genus Bison; species Bison bison. Next base: position 300,382 of record NW_011494887.1, read on the forward strand.
ATCATTCCTTCCAAAGAACACCCAGGGCTGATCTCCTTTAGAATGGACTGGTTGGATCTCCTTGCAGTCCAAGGGACTCTATACAGTAGTAAATAAATATATAACATACTGTCTAATAATAATGTCATATAAAATTTTCAGTCCTTACCATAAGTTTTGAAGACTTCATGTTTGATTTTGTATGTTGTTGATAAAGACACAAACTGAGTTTAGCAATTGCCAGTGATTTAACTTTGCAATCAACATTTCATGTTGTACTACTTTCATGTTTCAAGAGCTATTAAAAAAATGATTATTGATTTTATATCAACGATCTGAGCATTCAAAATTGTATATGTTATTTTGCTGTCATTTTTGCCAGAGCTGAGGAAATGATTATCAATATAATAAATATAGTGGGGTGAAAATAGCAATTGTTACTCTTTACAAATATTACTCTATTGTGTCAGGGTTTTTAATACTGTGCAATTAAAAAAATTTGATATAGAGATTGCTATAACCTAGATAGCATATTAAAAAGCAGAGACATTACTTTGCCAACAAAAGTCTGTCTAGTCAAGGCTATGATTTTTCCAGTGGTCATGTATGGATGTGAGAGTTGGACTGTGAAGAAGGCTGAGCGCCAAAGAATTGATGCTTTTGAACTGTGGTGTTGGAGAAGACTCTTGAGAGTCCCTTGGACTGCAAGGAGATCCAACCAGTCCATTCTAAAGGAGATCAGCCCTGGGTGTTCTTTGGAAGGACTGATGCTAAAGCTGAAACTCCAATACTTTGGCCACCTCATGCGAAGAGTTGACTCATTGGAAAAGACTCTGATGCTGGGAGGGATTGGGGACAGGAGGAGAAGGGGATGACAGAGGATGAGATGGCTGGATGGCATCACTGACTCGATGGACGTGAGTTTGAGTGAACTCTGGGAGTTGGTGATGGATAGGGAGGCCTGTCATGCTGTGGTTCATAGGGTCGCAAAGAGTCGGACACGACTGAGTGACTGAACTGAACTGAACTGATAAAATTTGATAAATTTTAAAATTTGGGGGTTCATCAAAACATCCTCATTATTCTAATTAATTGACTTTATGATAGTAAATGGGCTTCCCTGGTGGCTCAGATGGTAAATAATCTGCCTGCAATGCAGGAGACCTGAGTTCGATCCCTGGGTTGGGAAGATGCCCTGAAGGAGAGTATGGCAACCCACCCTAGCCTTCTTGGCTGGAGAATCCTCATGGACAGAGGAGCCTGGCAGGATACAGTCATGGGATTGCAAAGAGTCAGACATGACTGAGTGACTAAGCACACACACATATATGAGAATAAATACTACAAATTTGAATTTATAAACTGTATTATGTCAATTAAAAATAGATTTGTTTTTCTTATATATTGGTCTCTCAAACTTAATTCCCCCCACCCCCCGCCATGGGTTCTACTGCTAAAAAAAAAACAGTTTGAAAATCACAAAGACTTGATAATGTCAGGGCCCTAGTTAAACATGAAAAACCCTTTTGGAGAGAATTTACCCAATCTCAGTAGACAACTCAGTTGAGGGAATTTAATGGAATTTGACCTCCCTTCTGGTCCAAGTAGAAGTGCCAGAAGTTGTAATCATCTCCCCCTAAAAACTCCATTAACAGCCACTCCACATTTCCCCAAATCTCCCAAAGCTAATCAACCACTAATCTGTTTTCTGTCTTTATGGAATTAACCTGTTCTGGACATTGCATATAAATGGAATCATATTTATGATTAACACATTGAAAACAGAAAGAATAAAATGTTGGTATCTGATCCAAAGTTAGAAGAGAAATATTATAATTCTCCAAAATACATAAAAGATACTTGCTCTGTGTCATAAGTTAGGTGAGAAATAGGCAAAAACTGTTTAAACTACCTTTGATTGAGTTTTTTACAAACAAATAAAACACTTTAATTCTCAGTGTTTCTAAAATTTTAAATTATGGCACAATGACTAAATATTAGTTCTTTTTGCAATTATTATGTATTTATAATTAAGGATAAGAGAATTTTTAATATTTTGACAAAAATATTAGACATCACAGACAATTATAATTTTTTTCTATTGATTAATAGATTTTTTTGCACAGTTTTACCTTGCATGTACTTTGTATTTTATAGCCCCACATGCAAAGAGACTTCCCTGGTGGCTCAAATGGTAAAGAATCTGCCATAGTGCAGAAGACCCGGGTTCAATCCCTGGGTCAGGAAGATCCCCTGGAGAAGGGAGTGGCAGCCCACTTCAGTATTCTTGCCTGGAAAATTCCTGGACAGTGGAGCCTGGCAGGCTACAGTCCATGGGGTCCCAAAGAGTTGGACATGACTGAGCAACTATCGCATGCAAAGGGAAGATTACCTGTAGTTGATACACTGTTGTTTATTGGTATAAACTTATGTACGTTTATTATTTAAAATGCTGTGCTGTGCGAAGTCACTTCAGGCGTGTCCAACTCTTTGCACCTGTATGGACTGTAGCCCACTAGGCTTCTCTGTCCATGGGATTCTTCAGGCAAAAATACTGCAATGGGTTGTCTTGTCCTCCTCCAGATTATTTTTTTAAATGTAGTATTATTAATGTTTTTCTACATTAAACTTCAAGCTTCTGTGTTATGCCTAGCCCACAGAATTTCCTTAATTTTATATGTAAATATTTTCTTTTTCCTGATTACCTCATTTCATTGTATGTGTTTGTTTATATTTACTTTTGGATTCAACCTTTACCTTATATATTGGTAAACTAGATGCTTTAAAAATTTCCAGTTTTTAAAAGGTATTGTAGGCATTCTGCTCACTGTGTGTGTGTATGTGTGTATAAAATAGAAATAGTTTGAATCTAAATTTCTTTTTTTTCTTCTGCTCACTCTGAAAGGAAAGCAATCATCTATCCCTTTCTAAAAATTGAAAATTTAAGATATTAAAAAGCATTGTTACATATAAAAAGATAAATTTGAAATGATCTCTAGATACTAAGTAAATAGTCAAAAATCACCAGCTTTTCTTTATAATAGCATTTCAGTTAGGAATGGACATTAAAAAAAATTTATAGTAGCAACAAATTATAAATTACCAAGTATAAATTAAACAAGAAAGATGGAACACATATCTGAGGAAAACTATTTTACTGCAGGACTTAAAAAAAAAAAGCTGGTGATACAAAGACATATCTTGTTCCTGGGTGGGAAGATATGATACAAAGCTGTCAATATTTCTCAGAAAAGTATATAAATTGTATGCAATTCCAAACAGAATCACAGTAGAGCATTTAGGGGGATCTGTTTTTGATCTTAAGGGAAAAATGTGATAATTACCAAGAAATTGTTGAAAAGGAATAATAGGGAACCCCTGCTGCTGCTGCTGCTGCTAAGTCGCTTCAGTCGTGTCGGACTCTGTGCGACCCCATAGACGGCAGCCCACCAGGCTCCTCTGTCGCTGGGATTCTCCAGGCAAGAACACTGGAGTGGGTTGCCATTTCCTTCTTCAATGCATGAAAGTGAAAACTGAAAGTGAAGTCTCTCAGTTGTGCCCGACTCTTTGCGACCCCATGGACTGGAGCCTACCAGGCTCCTCCGTCCATGGGATTTTCCAGGCAAAAGTACTGGAGTGGGGTGCCATTGCCTTCTCCTAACTCATACTAAATATACTAAAATATAAAGCGACAATGGTTTGAGTAGAAAAATAAACAAATAGATCAGAGGATTAAAAAGACCCAGAAATAGACCCATGTACATGTGAGAATTAAGTGTATAATAAATGGAGCATTTAAAATTGGGAAAGGATGGCTCTTTGAATATGACGCATTGGGATAGTTGTATTTACATTAAAAATATGGTTATGACTATTCTGCATAGCAAATGCAAAAGTATTTTCAGATGAATTAAAGATCTAAATGTAAGCACACAGAGCAACTAGAAACGATTAGAAAGATTGAGTTGATTTATATAATTTTAGGAGAGGGTTAAAAAGTCAGAAAGTCTAAAGGAAAACACCGACAGGTTCGACTGTATGACACTTTATTTCATGTACGTTCTTCTTAGTTGGACTTCATGTGCAGGGGTGAGTTAATCACAAGTCTCGTTTTATGGCACATTGTCAAAGTGTGTGAGGCACTTCTTTTGGTTTTTATGTGTACATATATATGTGTGAACAGTTATTTATCCCTTTTCATTTTCTTATTCCTCTCTCTATATAAGTAACCATTCTAATATTTAAAATGCATATTCTTTGTTTGTATTGCTCTAACATGGGTAACACTGTTTAGAATCCATGTCTCTAACTATGTAAATTGAATCATTACATATCTCATCTTGTTTCTTATTTTTTTATTTATCTATTTTTCTCTCTCAGTACTGTGTTTTAAATATCCATATTGCTATGTTTACATTAGGCTGTTAAAATTAACCTGTTGCGTCTTCTGGCTGCATTAGTACTCCATGTATTTAACTGTATTTTACTCATTCTCTCCTCTGCCATGGGCATCCAGATTGCTTTTGACACCCAACTAAAACAAACAATGCTTCCATGAATATCCTTGTGCATAAAACCTTATGGACACGGATGGGGATTTATTTGGGATAAATACTCACATGTTGTATAGCTGAACACAAGATACTGCAGACTTGAGGAAGTGCCAATATAACTATATTGGTAGAATACACATCCATCAGTTCAGTTCATTCAGTCACTCAGTAATGTCCGACTCTTTGCAACCCCATGGACTGCATCACGCCAGACCTCCCTGTCTATCACCAACTCCCAGAATTTATTCAAACTCATGTCCATTGAGTCAGTGATGCCATCCAACCATCTCATCCTCTGTCATCTCCTTCTCCTCCTGCCTTCAATCTTTCCCAGCATCAGGGGCTTTTCAAATGAGTCAGTTCTTCTCATCAGGTGGCCAAAGTATTGCAGTTTCAGCTTCAGCATCAGTCCTTCCAATAAATATTCAGGACTGATTTCCTTTAGGATGGACTGGTTGGATCTCCTTGCAGTCC
>NW_011494887.1:305487-350326 GCF_000754665.1 Bison bison bison
TCTCAAGAGTCTTCTCCAACACCACAGTTCAAAAGCATCAATTTTTCGGCACTCAGCTTTCTTTATAGTCCAACTTTCACATCCACTACTGGAAAAACCATAGCTTTGACTAGACGGTCCTTTGTTGGCAAAGTAATGTCTCTGCTTTTTAATAAGCTGTCTAGGTTGGTCATAACTTTTCTTCCAAGGAGCAAGTGTCTTTTAATTTCTTCTAATGGCTGCAGTCACCATCTGCAATGATTTTGGAGCCCAAAAAATAAAGTCTGTCACTGTTTCCACTGTTTCCCTGTCTATTTGCCATGAAGTGACAGGACCAGATGCCATGATCTTAGTTTTCTGAGTGTCGAGTTTTAAGCCAACTTTTTCACTTCCATCAGCAGTTCGTTAAGGCCACTATCCTCCAATTTTTCTAATTTGCTAAGTATAAAATGATCTCATTACCTTTACAAATATATATTTAAAATGAATATCCTATAGACAGCATATAGTTGGGTCTTATGTTTTTACCTAGTATGACAATCTCTTCCTTTTATTTTGAATTCTCAAAAAATTACATTAACTATAATTATGAATTTGACTGGGTTTGCATCTACCATCTTGCTATACACTTTCTATTTGCTCCATCTGTTTTTTGATTCCTTTTTATTCTTTTTCTGCCTTTTGAATTTACTGAGTATTTTTTATTACATTTATCTCTACTATTGACTTATTAACTCTGCACTTTTTTTTAATGGTTGTTTTAGAGTTTAAAACACACTTGCGAGTTTAACTTGAAACAGGCTATTGTCAAATGACTTCATTTTCAATATAAAAACCTTATTACAATACACTTTCATTTCCCCTTTGGATAGCTAGTTGGCAGCTAGTATAGGGGTTTGGTCTGCATATTCTGTTCTTGACAAGACTTACTATTGGTACCTGAGAACTTCATTGGTTTGTGGATTTTCCAGAAGAATTTGGGAGATTAGTCATGGAGTATACACAATAGCTGTCTCTGTGTACCCTCTGCCTGGGTTTCTCGGTTAGCCATCGCCTTTTGGCTGTCACTTCCTTCACAGAAATTTTTCAGCTTCCCCCTTTTGGTAAAATGAACTCCAAGTGAAGCAGGTTTGTCGATAAGGGGTTAGTCTCTTCCAGTCTCTTGCAATCTTGTCAGTTGAGTGTCAGTTTCGGATGCTGGAATGACTGTATCGCAACATTTTCACATCCGGCTATCAGGTAGTGGAGGAGGGCATAAAGGGACAAGGACAGCTACAGACATTACAACTGGGAACGTAAAGCCTAGCTAGAAAAGTAGCTTCACTAAGTTTAAATAAGCTCTTTTTGATGTGCCTGTCTTAATGGAGTATTTTAACTGTTGTTTGATTCATCATCAGAAATAAATTATGGCTCACACATTGGCAGTTTTTGAAACTTCTCACCAGAGTAGAATCCTTGCAGAAATCAGTGAAATCCAGTGTCCTAGATCCTCTTTGGTGAGTTTTGATGTCAGGCTTTGTTTCTGAAACTTCGGAAGGTTGAAGAGCAAATTTAATAGTTGAAAAGTGGTAGTGTTGCCCATAGAAAGGGTTAACCTGAAAGGAAATGGAGGTGAGATGATTACTAAACTTAAGCTTGAATGTGAATCCTATATACTGGTTGTGAGTCTTGATTTGAAGGCTTTGGCAGAACACAGTCTATACCCAGTGTCATTTTTTTTTTTTGACTGCGTGGCATGTGGGATCTTAGTTCTCCAACCAGAGATTGAACCCACACCTCTTGGAGTCTTAACCACTGGACAACCAGGGAAGTCCCACCCAATGTTATCTTGAATCAGAGAATCTCAAATTACAGAATTCATGGGAAACTGTTTGCTTTGGTGGTGATCTGTTTCTGAAGCCTTTTTAGTGGGTCTCAAGGTCAGGTCCCTACCCCGTTTGTGTGGCCAGTTTGTAGAATCTTAAATTCTTCTCTGTCTGTCAACTTTCCTTCTTGTGGTATAATAAGTACAAAATGAACTTTATCACTTTAGCCACTTTTAAATGTACAGTTCAGTGGTATCACCCACATTGTTGTGCAACCATCACCACTATCCATCTCCAGAGCTTTCATCTTCCCAAACTGAAATTCCATATCCATCAAACACTAACTCCCCATTTTGCCATGTCCCTCTCCCCAGTTCTCTGGCAACCATGCATCTATTTTCTATTTCTGTGAGTTAACTATTCTAGGTACCTCCTCTAAGTGGAATAATTCAATATTTGTCTTTTGAGACTATTTTACTTACCATGATGTCCTCACAGTTCATCAACGTGGTAGAACTTCTAAACTAGTCTGTAGAGGTGTATTATTGGTTTCCTTTTTGAATATGTGGCTGGCAGCTCGTGGGTATATAACTGAGCACATAAATTAGCTTAATAAAATAATAATACTCAATGAGATCAGAATGCATCAATGTGGAATCTGTCAGCAGAGAGTGCAAGGCAAATCTCAAGGGAATTTTAATAACAATCTAATGTAGTGAGAGTTTATGGAGATTTTGAAATATGATCTTATTATCATTGGGGCTAGAGTAAGCTTCTTTAGAAGCTGGGCTGTATTGACTTTGATGTTTCATTTAGTTCAGTCGCTCATTCATGTCTGACTCTTTGCAGTCACCATTTGCAGTGATTTTGGAGCCCCCCAAAATAAAGTCTGACACTGTTTCCACTGTTTCCCCATCTATTTGCCATGAAGTGATGGGACCGGATGCCATGATCTTAGTTTTCTGAATGTTGAGTTTTAAGCCAATTTTCACTCTCCTCTTTCACTTTCATCAAGAGGCTCTTTAGTTTGACTTAATTTCCATCAGAATATTTATTTATAAGTAATTATTAAAATGTATATCAAAACTTAAAACAATAAAATGAAGTTCATTTTAAATGTTCAAGTGGTTCATTCGATAGGGGCTTTGGGTCTCATGCTACAGTTTCAGCTTTTTAGGGCTTTATGAAAATTACAAATAATGCAAGATTTTATCAGTAATTTTTTTCTTCCAGAAACTAGAGTACATAATTATCTTTCTATTGACTATAAATGTTTAGTTTCTTTTGGATTCAAACCAGTAAGAGTTAGTTGTTTGCATAATAATAGATAATGCATTTTCTTCAATGGTTTTAAGCTTAATAATGTGTTTTTTTGGATGTTGGACTATCTCCAGTAATTTTATTGGGCTTCACAAAGACATAGAAAATGTCTTTATTTTTGTAGCATGGCAAATTCATAAGCAACTTTAAAAGCATAATATCTAGTATTAAGCATAGATGTTAATTCTTTAACCTCTGATAATGTGGCGTGCTTGGGTCAGTTATCTGAATGGAATGATTTGTTCATAGCATAATATTTTAAATAAAATATTCAGTTGTTGTTTGGCCCCTAAGTCATGTCCAACTCTGTGACCCCATGTACTACAGGATGGCAGACTTTCCTGTCCTTCACTATCTCCCGAGGTTTGCCAAACTCATGTTCTTCAAGTTGGTGATGCCATCCAACCACCTCATCCTCTGTCATCCCCTTCTCCTCCTGCCCTCAGTCTTTCCAAGTATCATGGTCTTTTCCAATAAGTCATCTCTTTACATCAGGTTGGCCAAAGTTTGGAGCTTCAGCTTCACATCAATCCTTCAGAGTTTAGTATCAGACAAATTAGAATGAGAAAAGTTTAGGTTTTTTTGCCACACCATGTGGCTTATGGGATCTTATTTTCCAGACAAGGGATTGAACCTGGTCCTCACTGGACTGCCAGGGAATTCCCAAATTTAGAATTTAAACTGAAGCTACTACTCTAAACCATAAAGTTGACTTTCATAAATTTATAGTGAAAGAGGTTTATCACAGTTTGAAATGCCCAGAGTTTGGGGGTTGCTATAATACCTGTTGATTGCTATAGTACCTATTAACAGACTGGTTCCAAATAGGAAAAGGAGTCCATCAAGGCTGTCTATTGTCACCCTGCTTATTTACCTTATATGCAGAGTACATCATGAGAAACGCTGAACTGGAAGAAACACAAGCTGGAATGAAGATTGCCAGGAGAAATATCAATAACCTCAGATATGCAGATGACACCACCCTTATGGCAGGAAGCGAAGACGAACTAAAAAGCCTCTTGATGAAAGTGAAAGTGGAGAGTGAAAAAGTTGGCTTAAAGCTCAACATTCAGAAAACTAAGATCATGGCATCTGATCCCATCACTTCATGGCAAATAGATGGGGAAACAGTGGAAACAGTGACACACTTTATTTTTCTGGGCTCCAAAATCACTGCAGATGGTGACTGCAGCCATGAAATTAAAAGACGCTTACTCCTTGGAAGGAAAGTCATGACCAACCTAGATAGCATATTCAAAAGCAGAGATATTACTTTGCCAACAAAGGTCCGTCTAAGTCAAGGCTATGGTTTTTCCTGTGGTCATGTATGGATGTGAGAGTTGGACTGTGAAGAAGGCTGAGCGCCGAAGAATTGATGCTTTTGAACTGTGGTGTTGGATAAGACTCCTGAGAGTCCCTTGGACTGCAAGGAGATCCAACCAGTCCATTCTGAAGGAGATTTGCCCTGGGATTTCTTTGGAAGGAATGATGCTAAAGCTGAAATTCCAGTACTTTGGCCACCTCATGCGAAGAGTTGACTCATTGGAAAAGACTCTGATGCTGGGAGGGATTGGGGGCAGGAGGAGAAGGGGATGACAGAGGATGAGATGGCTGGATGGCATCACTGACTTGATGGACATGAGTCTGGGTGAACTCAGGGAGTTGGTGATGGACAGGGAGGCCTGGTGTGCTGCGATTCATGGGGTCGCAAAGGGTCAGAAACGACTGAGCGACTGAACTGAACTGACTGAACTGATAATACCTGTTAGGAAAGGAAGGTCTGTTTAGGATCTGGCTTTTAAGAGGTGGCTTTTGAGATTTTCAGCTATAACAACCAAATTTTGTATCCAACTGATGGAAAATTACAATGAGAAAAAACAAGAACTAAGTAGTTATGTTTGTCCATGACTACTAATTATCTGTTGTCAACATTAAAAAAAAAAAAGGCACAGTGTGAGAGTTATGAGTTAAGTTTTACTTGGGGTAAGATGAAGACTACAACCCGGGAGACAGCCTCTCCGATAGCTCTAAGGAACTTTTCTGGAGGTAAGGGGTGTGTGGAGAGAGAATATAGGCAGCAGAGGAAATCTAAAAAACTCAAATTAATTGGCATTTTCATTAGGAAATATGTGATTTTAGTGAAAGGGGGTAGGTATGGCAATCAAGCACACATTTTGGCAGAAGGTTGCTGCTAGTTACCAGGAGCAGATGTCTCTGTTAATGATATTAGTGCTTTTCTAGATATTCAAAGATGTATGAAATTGGGCTCATAAAATCTTTTCTTGAAAACATATCTGAAAACCTATTCAGCCAGTTTGCCCAGAGCACAGAGTGCCTCATTGCTGATCTCCTCCCTGAACTGTGTTCAGGGTGTGTTGAAGGTCAGTGACTGCAGTGGCTAGTGACCTAGTCCCTGTAGAGGTGGATGGTGAGAAATAATTTTTTATCCACACTATCATTTTATCAAATTTTAAGTTGGCAAAAATAGTCCTGTATATTTTCATTTAAAGGCATCTTCGTCCTTGAATTTGCAGATCACCATTCTGTAATTTTTGTAAAAATAAGAGATGGTAAATTAATCTGTTTAGTGACCAATGCTTCATGTCTTTATCTTACTTAGTAATTTTTCATGTATCCAAAGATGACTCCATAATTAATACAATTTAATATTAGTTTAAGTGCTTAAAACTAAGGATTTGGATATTATAATTTATGTTGACACATTAAGCCTGTAAGATTTATAGCATTGCAAGAATTCTTCTTATAAAGAATTATCTATTATAATCCAACTTATTTTGACACAGTTTTAATATTTTATAATCTTATATGAATTAGCTTATTGTCCATTCAAATCAGTAGAGTAAATCTAGAAAACTCAAGTTAACTAGCTCTTTTTATTAGAAAATAAACCGAAGAAAATATGCTAAATAGTTTTATACTGGTAAAATCAGAAAAAAAGATAGTTCTTTCTTTTTTTTTTAATATTTATTTATTTGGCTGCACCAGGTCTTAGTTGCAGCATGTGGAATCTAGTTCCCTGTCCAGGGATCGAACTCAGGACCCCTGCATTGGGAGCACAGCCAGCGGACCACAAGGGAAGTCCCAAGATAGTTTTTGTTTTTTTTTTCAATTTTGTTTTGATATAAATTTGTTTATTTTAATTGGAGGCTAATTACTTTACAATATTGTATTGGTTTTGCCATACATTAACATGAATCTGCCACAGGTGTACACGTGTTCCCCATCCTGAACCTCCTTCCCACCTCCCTCCTCATACCATCCCTCTGGGTCATCCCAGTGCACCAGCCCCAGGCATCCTGTATCATGCATTGAACCTGGACTGGCAATTCGTTTCACAAATATTATACATGTTTCAATGCCATTCTCCCAAATCATTCCCACCCTTGCCCTCTCCCACAGAGTCCAAAAGACTGTTCTGTAGATCTGTGTCTCTTTTGCTGTCTCGCATGCTGCTGCTGCTGCTGCTGCTGCTAAGTCACTTCAGTCGTGTCTGACTCTGTGTGACCCCATAGACAGCAGCCCACCAGGCTCCCCCGTCCCTGGGATTCTCCAGGCAGGAACACTGGAGTGGGTTGCCATTTCCTTCCTCAATCCATAAAAGTGAAAGTGAAAGTGAATTCGTGTCTGACTCTTGGCGACCCCATGGACTTCAGCCTACCAGGCTCCTCCATCCATGGCATTTTCCAGGCAAGAGTACTGGAGTGAGGTGCCATTGCCTTCTCCAGCTGTCTCGCATACAGGGTTATTATTACCATCTTTCTAAATTCCATATATATGTGTTAGTATACTGTATTGGTGTTTTTCTTTCTGGCTTACTTCACTCTGTATAATAGGCTCCAGTTTCATCCACCTCATTAGAACTGATTCAAATGTATTCTTTTTAATAGCTAAGTAATACTCCATTGTGTATATGTACCACAGCTTTCTTATCCATTCGTCTGCTGATGGACATCTAGGTTGCTTCCATGTCCTGGCTATTATAAATAGTGCTGTGATGAACACTGGGGTACACGTGTCTCTTTCAATTCTGGTTTCCTCAGTGTGTATGCCCAGCAGTGGGATTGCTGGGTCGTATGGCAGTTCTATTTCTAGTTTTTTAAGGAATCTCCACACTATTCTCCATGGTGGCTGTACTAGTTCGCATTCCCACCAACAGTGTAAGAGGGTTCCCTTTTCTACACACCCTCTCCAGCATTTATTGCTTGTAGACCTTTGAATAGCAGCCATTCTGACTGGCATGAAATCATATCTCATTGTGGTTTTGACTTGCATTTCTCTGATAATGAGTGTTGGAAAAGACTCTTGAGAGTCCCTTGGACTGCAAGGAGATCCAACCAGTCCATTCTAAAGGAGATCAGCTCTGGGATTTCTTTGGAAGGAATGATGCTAAAGCTGAAACTCCAGTACTTTGGCCACCTCATGCGAAGAGTTGACTCACTGGAAAAGACTCTGATGCTGGGAGGGATTGGGGGCAGGAGGAGAAGAGGACGACAGAGGATGAGATGGCTGGATGGCATCACTGACTCGATGGACATGAGTCTGGGTGAACTCCGGGACTTGGTGATGGACAGGGAGGCCTGGTGTGCTGCGATTCATGGGGTCGCAAAGAGTCGGACACGACTGAGCGACTGAACTGAACTGATAATGAGTGATGTTGAGCATCTTTTCATGTGTTTATTAGCCATCTGTATGTCTTCTTTGGAGAAATGTCTGTTTAGTTCTTTGGTCCATTTTTTGATTGGGTCATTTATTTTCCTGGAATTGAGCTGCAGGAGCTGCTTGTATATTTTTGAGATTAATTCTTTGTAAGTTGCTTCATTTGCTATTATTTTCTCCCATTCTGAAGGCTGTCTTTTCACCTTGCTTATAGTTTCCTCCGTTGTGCAAAAGCTTTTAAGTTTAATTAGGTCTCATTTGTTTATCCTTGCTTTTATTTCCATTACTCTGGGAGGTGGGTCGTAGAAGATCCTGCTGTGATTTATGTCAGAGAGTGTTTTGCCTATGTTTTCCTCTAGGAGTATTATAGTTTCTGGTCTTACATTTAGATCTTTAATCCATTTTGAGTTTATTTTTGTGTATGATGTTAGGAAGTGTTCTAGTTTCATTCTTTTACAAGTGGTTGACCAGTTTTCCCAGCACCATTTGTTAAAGAGATTGTCTTTTCTCCATTGTATATTCTTGCCTCCTTTGTCAAAGATAAGGTGTCCATAGGTGCATGGATTTATCTCTGGGCTTTCTATTTTGTTCCATTGATCTATATTTCTGTCTTTGTGCCAGTACCATATCTGTCTTGATGACTGTGGCTTTGTAGAAGAGCCTGAAGTCAGGCAGGTTGATTCCTCCAGTTCCATTCTTTTTTCTCAAGATTGCTTTGGCTATTTGAGGTTTTTTGTATTTCCATACAAATTGTGAAATTATTTGTTCTAGCTCCATGAAAAATTCTGTTGATAGCTTGATAGGGATTGCATTGAATCTATAGATTGCTTTGGGTAGTATACTCATTTTCACTATATTGATTCTTCTGATCCATGAACACGGTATATTTCTCCATCTATTACTGTCCTCTTTGATTTCTTTCACCAGTGTTTTATAGTTTTCTATATATAGGTATTTAGTTTCTTTAGGCAGATATATTCCTAAGTATTTTATTCTTTTCATTGCAATGGTGAATGGAATTGTTTCCTTAATTTCTCTTTATATTTTCTCATTATTAGTGTATAGGAATGCAAGGGATTTCTGTGTGTTGATTTTATATCCTGCAACTTTACTATATTCATTGATTAGCTCTAGTAATTTTCTGATGGAGTCTTTAGGGTTTTCTGTGTGGAGGATCGTGTCATTTGCAAACAGTGAGAGTTTTACTTCTTTTTTTCCAATTTGGATTCCTTTTATTTCTTTTTCTGTTCTGATTGCTTTGGCTAAACTTCCAAAACTATGTTGAATAGTAGTGGTGATAGTAGACACCCTTGTCCTGTTCCTGACTTTAGGGGAAATGCTTTCAATTTTTCACCATTGAGGATAATGTTTGCTGTGGGTTTGTCATATATAGCTTTTATTATGTTGAGGTATGTTCCTTCTATTCCTTCTTTCTAGAGAGTTTTTACCATAAATGGATGCTGAATTTTGTCAAAGGCTTTCTCTGCATCTATTGAGATAATCATATGGCTTTTATTTTTCAATTTGTTAATATGGTGTATTACATTGATTGATTTGCGGATATTGAAGAATCCTTGCATCACTGGGATAAAGCCCACTTGGTCATGGTGTATGATCTTTTTAATGTGTTGTTGGATTCTGATTGCTGGAATTTTGTTAAGGATTTCTGCATCTATGTTCATCAGTGAAATTGGCCTGTAGTTTTCTTTTTTTGTGGCATCTTTGTCAGGTTTTGGTATTAGGGTGATGGTGGCCTCATAGAATCAGTTTGGAGTTTGGAGTTTCCTCTGCAATTTTCTGGAAGAGTTTGAGTAGGATAGGTGTTAGCCCTTCTCTAAATTTTTGGTAGAAATCAGCTGTGAAGCCGTCTGGACCTGAGCTTTTGTTTCCTGGAAGATTTCTGATTACAGTTTCAATTTCCGTGCTTGTGATGGGTCTGTTAAGATTTTCTATTTCTTCCTGGTTCAGTTTTGGAAAGTTGTACTTTTCTAAGAATTTGTCCATTTCTTCCAAGTTGTCCATTTTATTGGCATATAATTGCTGATACTAGTCTCTTACGATCCTTTGTATTTCTGTGTTGTCTGTTGTGATCTCTCCATTTTCATTTCTAATTTTATTGATTTGATTTTTCTCCCTTTGTTTCTTGATGAGTGAGTCTGGCTAATGGTTTGTCAATTTTATTTATCCTCTCAAAGAACCAGCTCTTGGCTTTGTTGATTTTTGCTATGGTCTCTTTTGTTTCTTTTGCATTTATTTCTGCCATATTTTTAAAGATTTTTTTCCTTCTACTAACCCTGGAGTTAGTAGAAGGAAATCATTTTCTTCCTTTTTTAGTTGCTTTAGGTGTAGAGTTACGTTATCTATTTGACTTTTTTCTTGTTTCTTGAGGTATGCCTGTATTGCTATGAACCATCCCCTTAGCACTGCTTTTACAGTGTCCTACAGGTTTTGAGTTGTGTTTTCATTTTCATTCATTTCTATGCATATTTTGATTTCTTTTTTGATTTCTTCTGTGATTTGTTGGTTATTCAGCAGTGTGTTGTTCAGCCTCCATATGTTGGAATTTTTAATAGTTTCTCTCCTATAATTGAGATCTAATCTTACTGCATTGTGGTCAGAAAAATTGCTTGGAATGATTTCAATTTTTTTGAACTTACCAAGGCTAGATTTATGGCCCAGGATGTGATCTATCCTGGAGAAGGTTCCGTGTGCACTTGAGAAAAAGGTGAAATTCATTGTTTTGGGGTGACATGTCCTATAGATATCATTTAGGTCTAACTGGTCTATTGTATCATTTAAAGTTTGTGTTTCCTTGTTAATTTTCTGTTTAGTTGATCTATCCATAGGTGTGAGTGGGGTATTAAAGTCTCCCACTATTATTGTGTTACTGTTAATTTCCCCTTTCATACTTGTTAGCATTTGTCTTACATATTGCAGTGCTCCTATCTTGGGTGCATATATATCTATAATTGTTATATCTTCTTCTTGGGTTGATCCTTTGATCATTATGTAGTGTCCTTCTTTGTCTCTTTTCACAACCTTTGTTTTAAAGTCTATTTTATCTGATATGAGTATTGCTACTCCTGCTTTCTTTTGGTCTCTATTTGCATGGAATATCTTTTTCCATCCCTTCACTTTCAGTCTGTATGTGTCCCTTGTTTTGAGGTGGGTCTCTTGTAGACAACATATATAGGGGTCTTGTTTTTGTATCCATTCAGCCAGGCTTTGTCTTTTGGTTGGGGCATTAAACCCATTTATGTTTAAGGTAATTATTGATAAGTATGATCCTATTGCCATTTACTTTATTGTTTTGGGTTTGAGTTTATACTCCCTTTTTGTGTCTCCTGTCTAGAGAAGATCCTTTAGCATTTGTTGGAGAGCTGGTTTGGTGGTGCTGAATTCTCTCAGCTTTTGCTTGTCTGTAAAGCTTTTGGTTTCTCCTTCATATTTGAATGAGATCCTTGCTGGGTATAGTAATCTGGGCTATAGGTTATTTTCTTTCATCACTTTAAGTATGTCCTGCCATTCCCTCCTGGTCTGAAGAGTTTCTATTGAAAAATCAGCTGTTATCCTTATGGGAATGCCCTTGTGTGTTATTTGTTGTTTTTCCCTTGCTGCTTTTAATATATATTCTTTGTGTTTGATCTTTGTTAATTTGATTAATATGTGTCTTGACATGTTTTGCCTTGGGTTGATCCTGTTTGGGACTCTCTGGGTTTCTTGGACTTGGGTGATTATTTCCTTCCCCAATTTAGGGAAGTTTTCAACTATTATCTCCTCAAGTATTTTCTCATGGTCTTTCTTTTTGTCTTCTTCTTCTGGGACTCCTATGATTCAAACGTTGGGGCGTTTAACATTGTCCCAGAGGTCTCTGAAATTGTCCTCATTTCTTTTTATTCGTTTTTCTTTTTTCCTCTCTGATTCATTTATTTCTACCATTCTATCTTCTACCTCACTAATTCTATCTTCTGCCTCCATTATTCTACTATTTTTTCCCTCCAGAGTGTTTTTGATCTCATTTATTGCATTATTCATTATATATTGACTCTTTTTTATTTCTTCTAGGTCCTTGTTAAACCTTTCTTGCATTCTCTCAATCCTTGTCTCCAGGCTATTTATCTGTAATTCCATTTTGTTTTCAAGATTTTGGATCATTTTCACTATCATTATTTGGAATTCTTTATCAGGTAGATTCCCTGTCTCTTCCTCTTTGGTTTGGTTTGGTGGGCATTTATCCTGTTCCTTTACCTGCTGGGTATTCCTCTGTCTCTTCATCCTGTTTATATTGCTGTGTTTGGGGTGGACTTTCTGTATTCTGGTAGTTTGTGGAGTTCTCTTTATTGTAGAGCTTCTTCACTGTGGGTGGGGTTGTATGGGTGGCTTGTCAAGGTTTCCTAGTTAGGGAAGCTTGTGTTGGTGTTCTGGTGGGTAGAGCTGGATTTCTTTTCTCTGGAGTGCAATGAAGTGTCCAGTAATGAGTTATGAGATGTAAATGGGTTTGGAGTGACTTTGGGCAGCCTGTATATTGAAGCTAAGGGCTATGTTCCTCTGTTGCTGGAGAATTTGTGTGGTGTGTCTTGCTCTGGAGCTTGTTGGCCCTTGAGTGGTGCTTGGTTTCAGTGTAGATATGGAGGCATTTGATGAGCTCCTGTTGATTAATGTTCCCTGGAGTCAGGAATTCTCTGGTGTTCTCAGGATTTGGATTTAAGCCTCCTGCTTCTGGTTTTCAGTCTTATTTTTACAGTAGCCTCAAGACTTCTCCATCTATACAGCACCGTTGATAAAACATCTAGGTTAAAGATGAAAAGTTTCTCCACAGTGAGGGACACCCAGAGAAGTTCACAGAGTTACATGGAGACGAGAAGGGAGGATGCAGATAGAGGTGACCAGGATGAGATGAGGTGGAATCAAAAGAGGAGAGAGTAAGCTAGCCAGTAATCACTTCCTTATGTGCGCTCCACAGTCTGGACCACTCAGAGATGTTCACGGGGTTATACAGAGAAGAGAAGAGGAAGGAAGGAGACAGAGGTGGCCAGGAGGATAAAGTGAAGTGAAGTCTCTCAGTCATGTCCGACTCTTAGCGACCCCACGGACTGCAGCCTACCAGACTCCTGTGTCCATGGGATTCTCCAGGCAAGAGTACTGGAGTGGGTTGCCATTGCCTTCTCCAATAGGAGGATAAAGGGGGAATCAAAAGGAGAGAGACAGATCCAGCCAGTAATCAGTTCCCTAAGTGTTCTCCACAGCCTGGAACACACAAAGAGATTCACAGAGTTGGGTAGAAAAGAGAAGGGGGAGGGAGGGGATAGAGGCGACCTGGTGGAGAAAAAGGAGAGTCCAAAGGGGGAGAGAGCAGTCAAGCCAGTAATCTCACTCCCAAGTAAAAATGGGTACTGAAGATTGGGTTCTTAAAGGTACAAAATTGATAACAAATATCAAAAAGCAAAGATTAAAACTCTAGAGTAGAGGTTGGATTTTCAAAAATACAATATTAAAGAAAAAAAAGTTACAAAAATTATAATATATATGTGAAGTTTGCTTTTAAAAAGAGGGTCTCTTTTTTTTTGCAAAGTAATAGTAGGTTATAAAAATGAAAATTAAAGTAATAATAGAGGACTTAAAAATAAAAAAATTTTTAAAAATTAAGGAATGATACTAAAAATATTAAAAATATATCTAGGACTTTCTCTGGTGTTGTTGTGGGCAGTATGGGGTCAGTTCATTTTTGGATAGTTCCTTGATCCGGCTTATTTTTCTCAAGATCTATGGGCCCCTTCCTATGTAGTCGGTACTAACTACAGGGTTTTAATCTATTGCACCTGTCACTTCTAAGGAGGTTTCCTCTGTTTTAGCTTCTTCTGTTTGCTGGTCTCTTCAGTGTCTAATTTCCCCCCTGACACAAAGGGGTGGTGGTGGACACTTTTTTAGGCTCACTTGTTCAGTTGTGCTGTGGGGAGGGAGGGACGCTGCAAACAAATAACACTGGCATTTGCTCGCAGTGTCTCGGCTGCACTGGGTTTGCCCCTGCTCACAGCGTGTGTGCTTTCCCTGTCTACACTGCTTAGGCTCTAGGTTGATCTGCCAGGAACTGTCTGAGGCCAGCCCCAGGTCTAAGCCGCTCAGGTTCAGGTACTCGGGTAATCCTCAAAGGCGCAGACTTGGTTGGGCCTGCGTTTTGTGCCCTTCCCAGGTCCGAGCAGCTCAGGTGACCAGGTGTTTGGCGAGAACAGTCACTGCGACTTATCGCCTCCCCTGTCCCTGCCACTTGGTTTTCTGGGTATACAACCAGTGCACCTTTTCAGGCAGATGTTTACCGTCCAGAATCCCGTGAAGTCTTGGTTAGCAATGAAGCCTGCTTGCAGTTTGGTAGATAATGCCTCTCTGGGGCTGCGCCTGCTGCCTTCCAGCTCTGGCTGCCCTCACCTGCCTGTCACTGGAAGGGGCTGGGCCGGTCTGCAGGCGGCTAGCTCTGCTCAGTCCTTTGTTCTGTGAGCAGGCCTGATGGTGTCTTAGATTAGGGCTTTTCACATAGCTCTAGTCAGTCCTTTGTTCTGTGAGCGGGCCTGGCGGTGTCTTAGGTTAGGGCTTTTCACTTGGTAGCTATCCCGAAGTCTGGTTTGCTAGCCCAAGTTAGTTCCCTCAGATTGCCCTCGGGGCATTCAGGCCCGGTCTTTCCTCTAAGCAATGCAGCCAGCACCTCCCTGCCCAGCCCCCGCTTGCTAGTGGCGGATGCAGGCATCTGCACTGCTTCTCCACTTGGGGAATTACCGTTGGGCACGTAATCTGTGGCTTTTAATTATTTATTTTTCCTCCTGGTTATGTTGCCCTCTGTGGTTCCAAGGCTCGCCACAGACTCGGCAGTGAGAGTGTTTCCTGGTTTTTGGAAACTTCTCTCTTTTTTAAGACTCCCTTCCAGGGATGGAGCTCCATCCCTACCTCTTTTGTCTTTTTATCTTTTATATTTTTTCCTACCTCCTTTTGAAGACAATGGGCTGCTTTTCTGGGTGCCTGATGTCTTCTGCCGACATTCAGAAGTTGTTTCGTGGAATTTACTCAGCGTTTAAATGTTCTTTTGATGAATTTGTGGGGGAGAAAGTGGTCTCCCCGTCCTATTCCTGTACCATCTTAGGACCACCCTCCCCTCAAGATAGTTATTTCTAAACCAAAAGGTTAAACCAGTCTAATTTATCCAAGGTGTCATCTTGGATAAAAAAAAATTTATAAAAATAAACATAAAACTTTTCCCTATGTGTAACTTTGTGTCAGATATTAAAAATTTTAAGTTCTTTAAAAACAGTTTTCGCTCTTGACATATTTCCAAGTAACCAAGTAACCAATGATCATAAGCTTCTTTAAAACATTTTTTTCTGTTCCCACTTTAGCAAGACACTTTCCCCTTAGGGACAGTGCATATAAAGCATAAAAAAGCAAAAAAATCCCTAGAAATCTTTACCTTCTTGTCAGATTTATATTAATATTTGATAGATTAATGTTATATTGGATAATTGGAATAAAAACTTTCTCCATTAAATTTTAATAACTTTAATAATCTGGTTTATTAATTCTTTATAGAGGTAGATAAGATATATATTTCCTCAAAAATTATATTTATAATATGGGAAACTTTAAAAAATTATTTATTTTAATTGGAGGCTAATTACTTTACAATAATGTAGTGGTTTTTGCCATACATTGACATGAATCAGCCATGGGTGTACATGTGTTCCCCATCCTGAACCCCTCTCCCACCTCCCTTCCCATCCCATCCTTCAGGGTCATCCCAGTGCACCAGCCCTGAGCACCCTGCCTCATGCATCAACCCTGGACTGGAGATCTATTTCACGTATAATAATATACATGTTTCAATGCTATTCTGTCAAATAATCACACCCTCACCTTCTCCCACAGAGTCCAAAAGTCTTTTTTACATGTGTCTCTTTTGCTGTCTCGTATACAGGGTCATCGTTATCATCCTTCTAAATTCCATCTATATGTGTTAATATACTGTATTGGTGTTTTTCTTTCTGACTTACTTCGCTCTGTATAATAGGCTCGTTTCATCCACCTCATTAGAACTGATTCAAATGCATTCTTTAATAGCTGAGTAATATTCCATTGTGTATAAGTACCACAGCTTTTTTATCCATTCATCTGCTGATGGACATCTAGGTTGCTTCCATGACCTAGCTATTGTAAACAGTGCTGCAATGAACATTGGGGTACAAGTGTCTCTTTCAATTCTGGTTTCCTCGGTGTGTATGCCCAGAAGTGGGATTGCTGGGTCATATGGCAGTTCTATTTCTAGTTTTTAAAGGAGTCTCCACACTGTTTTCCATAGTGGCTGTACTAGTTTGCATTCCCACCAACAGTGTAAGAGGGTTCCCTTTTCTACACACCCTCTCCAGCATTTATTGTTTGTAGACTTTTGGACAGCAGCCATTCTGATCGGTGTGAGATGGTACCTCATTGTGGTTTTGATTTACATTTCTCTGATAATGAGTGATATTGAGCATCTTCTCATGTGTTTGTTAGCCATCTGAATGTCTTCTTTGGAGAAATGTCTGTTTAGTTCTTTGGCCCATTTTTTGATTGGGTCATTTATTTTCCTGGAATTGAGCTGCAGGAGCTGCTTGTATATTTTTGAGATTAATTCTTTGTAAGTTGCTTCGTTGGCTATTATTTTCTCCCATTCTGAAGGCTGTCTTTTCACGTTGCTTATAGTTTCCTTTTTTGTGCAAAAGCTTTTAAGTTTAATTCAGTCCCATTTGTTTATTCTTGCTTTTATTTCCATTACTCTGGGAGGTGGGTCATAGGGATCCTGCTGTGATTTATGTCAGAGAGTGTTTTGTCTATGTTTTCCTCTAGGAGTTTTATAGTTTCTGGTCTTACATTTGGATCTTTAATCCATTTTGAGTTTATTTTTGTGTATGGTGTTAGAAAGTGTTCTAGTTTCATTCTTTTACAAGTGGTTGACCAGTTTTACCAGCACCACTTGTTAAAATCCCTAGAAATCTTTACCTTCTTTAACAAGACATTTTTCCCTTAGATACAGTGTATATAAATTATATTTATAATATGAGAAATTTTGCAACCTCTTGTGCAAGCTGGAGTTGGAATGGTGACAAAGGAGGAGACTCTCACATGGAAATAGTGTCTATTTGCTGATCTATCTTTTAGGAATATTGATCAGTTAAAGAAACAAAGATGTAATAATGTACCAGCAGATCCCTTGGTTTTTTTTTTTTTAATAACTTTTTTTTCTGTCTATAGTAGCATAATCTCTGTTTTAAAAAATCGGCTTCTATGTCCCTGTGATAATGGCAACCTCCTTCCTTTAGTGTCTGGAGTAGGACAACAGCAAAACAAAAGGGTCCAGATGATTGCAACCTGAATGATGGTCCATCCTACTGCTGAAGGGCCACCGCTGTGTTGCTGCTGATGCACTTGATAGTCTGCACTGGTTGCCAGGGGCTGCATCAGAGGCCTCAGACCTCATCAGAACCTGGGAAAAGATGAGATACTGCCTCACTGTGGGCTCCTCCTTGGTTTATAGGGAAGTAAGTGAGAAATGGTCTGGTGGCACCTCCTCACACGTCTCTAGCACACTCTTGTTTTCAGAGGATCCAGGATATTCGGTCAAGATTCTGATCAGCTGCAGGTCAAGCTTTGTCTCTGCCTCTGTGGATATGTGCAGCGTTCTGAGGTATTAGCACAGAGCTGTTCTTTTACATTGCATGATGGTTTAGTGGCTAAGTCGTGTCTGACTCTTTGTGATCCCATGGACTATATAGTCCATGGAATTCTCCAGGCCAGAATACTGGAGTGGATAGCCTTTCCCTTCTTCAAGGAATCTTCCCAACCCAGGGATTGAACCCAGGTCTCCCACATTGCAGGCGGATTCTTTACCAGTTGAGCCACAAGGGAAGCCCAAATGAAAGGGAAAGTTGCTCAGTCCTGTCTGACTCTTTGCAGCTCCATGGACTAGACAGTCCAGGGAATTCTCCAGGCCAGAATACTGAAGTGGGTGGCATTTTCCGTTCTCCAGCGGATCTACCCAACCGAAGAATCGAACAGGGTCTCCTGCATTGCAGGTGGATTCTTTACCAACTGAGCTATCAAGGAGACCCCTAAAAATCTGTGTTTGGGGAATTATTCCAGAGGATATACGTGTAAGGTATTCCTGGCGGAGTCTACCACCCAGTCAGAATGCAGTTTCCTGTTTAAAAAGCCTGGGAATGGGGGTGGTGGAAATTGATGGTGTAACAGTTAGATGCAGTGTGACTGATGACACCCCTGCATAGGGCCATCCTTTTCATGCCACACATCCTTGAAGAATGTTCCTGGAATTTGGAATGTCAGCAGTGCATTTGGAGTCTTGTAGTTATCTGGTTCTGCCTCCTGGACTACTGATTGCTCAAGGTCATTTTAGGCAAAGCCCTGTGGCTGTCTTCTTTGCTGATGTAAACTATGTTCTGCTCTTATTTTTCAACTTTTCATAGTTCACCTTGGTGTTTAACTTCTCTGTCAGAGGCTTCTTGCCTAGAAGGCAGGTTGAGTTGGCAAGAGGAGACAACTGGTCTGTTCTTGCCTTTGGCTTCTTTGCCTCCCTTATTAAAAGGATACTACCAACTACTACCTGACATAGTCTTATTGTTGTTGTTCAGTTGCTGCTCAGTTGTGTCCGACTCTTTGTGACCCCATTGACTGCAGCAAGCCAGGCTTCCCTGTCCTTGACCATCTCCTGAAGTTTGCTCAAACTCATGTCCATTGAGTCAATGATGCCATCCAACCATCTTGTCCTCTGTCATCCCCTTTCCCCCCTGTCTTCAATCTTTCTGAGCATCAGTGTCTTTTCCAATGAGTTGGCTCTTTGCATCAGGTGACCAAAGGATTGAAGCTTCAACTTCAGTATCAGTCCTTCCAATGAATATTCAGGGTTGATTTCATTTAGGACAGACTAGTTTGATCTCCTCACAGTCCATGGGACTTTCAAGAGTCTTCTCTAACACCACAGTTCAATAGTCTTATAGGCAAGGACAGATTTCTTCCTCTACCCATCTTAGGTTCTCCAGCTGGAGTCCTGTAGATTGGACTGACAAGAAGACAGATTAACAAGAGAAAAACAAACAAGTTTACAAACATGTGTATTTATGCATGTTACACAAGGGAGACGAGTAACTCAAAGGCTTAGTTAGAATTTGGTCTTACATAACCTCTTTTTTTCCCCCTTGTTGTTCAGTCGCTCAGTTGTATCCAACTCTTTGCAACCCCATGGACTGCAGCACACCAGGCCTCCCCGTCCTTCACTATCTCCCAGAGTTTGATTTGTTTTTTCCTGTTCATTTAAAAAAAATTAATTAATTAATTTCGCTGCATTAGCTCTTATTGTTGTAGGAGGTATCTTCATCGAAGCACATGGACTCTAGTTGCAGCATCCATGGGCTCAGTAGTTGTGGCAAGTGGGCTTAATTGCCTGGCCAGGGGTTGAATCCATGTCCCCTGCTTTGCAAGGTGTCCTTAACCACTGGACTACCAGAGAAGTCCCCTTACATAGTTTCCTAACCAAGGAATAATACATTACAGAACTGTCAAGACAAAAGGATTTTGAGTCTCTAGGGACAGCAAATTGTGGGAAGATAAATATATGGGAGACTAACAGAAGATAAAGTCTGGTTAGCAAAGTTTGTTGTGTAAATTCCTCTGGTGCCATGCGTTAGTCACTCAGTCATGTCCAACTCTTTGTGACTCCATGTCTGTAGCCCTCCAGCCCTTGTCCATGGGATTTTCCAGGCAAGAGTACTAGAGTGGGTTGCCATTTCCTATCCCAGGGGATCTTCTAGACCCAGGGATTGAACCCAGGTCTCCTACATTGCAGGCAAATTCTTTACCATCTGAGCAACCCAGGAAGCCCTCTGGTGCCATATTCGGATTGATAAAGATCTAAAGTTTTCCCTTTAGCGATTAACTTTCATTCTTTCTGGTAGAGAGGGTGGAGGGACACCTTTGTAAGCTTATGTCCTCTTTTTAGGCAAATAGGAGGAGGACAGGAAGTTTTTCTTAAGTCTATTGTTTATCAGTTGCTTTCAGCACAAAATAATTCTTATGCCAAAGTGGAATATTTTTGAGGTCCAAGATCTGTTCTGCTTCAGTTATAATACACTGGTTCTCATGTAGCCTAGGGTAGCCTTTAATCCTCCCTCTATTATCACTTCTTCTCCCCATCCCCCATTTCAGAGCTTTATCCTGAAAGTAAATGCCAAAATTGGCTTTGTTCTTTTCTTTTTTTAATCCTACCTTTTGTGTGATTTTTTGAAGTTTTTCAGGCTGTGATCTGTTTCTCCAGTCTCTATGTTGTGATACCTGCTCTCTACTGGCATAGTATTCACTTTGATAAAAAGAAGTAGGTTTCTGCCCAAGGAGCAAACAAGGCTATTGGGAGTCTCTCAGCATTGTTTGTAAGGATGGGAGAGCCCTGTCAGGTATGAAGTCATGGGAACTTCTATTATTTCTGTTTTACTCTAAATTTGAAGCACATCTAAAATTGCTATTGTCTTTGAAGCACTTGATTCCTGCAAGTACATCCAGCTACAGTTATCTACTCTAACTTCTTTGTCAATCCAATAACCTCAACTTTCTAATCTTAAGGATTTGAGGTTCAGTGATGGCACCCTTTCTTTATTTTAGAGGTGCTATAGATGTGCTCTATTTAATTGGTTCTCTGCCTAGCTATTTCAAGAAACTTAGGACAAGAAGGAGAGTAGATTACCAGCTTAATTTAATCTTTTGGATTACTTCTATCTTTCAATGGTGGTCTGTTATTTATCAGAGCAATTTTCTCTTGATTCATACTGAAGAAATAATTTATAACTTCTGTTTTCTGCATTAACTCATTTTCATTAGAGGCTCCATACTGTTCCCAATTATGGCTGTACCAATTTACATTCTCACCAACAATGTAGGAGGGTTCCCTTTTCTCCACACCCTCTCCAGAGTTTGTTTGTGGATTTTTTGATGATCATTTTGACTGGTATGAGGTGATATCTCATTGTAGTTTTGATTTACATTTCTCTAATAATTAATGATGTTGAACATCTTTTCATGTGCTTTTTGGCCTTCTGTGTATCTATTTAGGTCTTCCACTCATTTTTTGATTAGGTTGTTTTGATGATAATAATCCACATGAGCAGTTTATAAATTTTGGAGACAAATCATTTGTTGGTCATATCATTTGCAAATATTTTCTCCCATTCTGTGGATTGTCTTATCATTTTTTTAATAGTTTTCTTTTGCTGTTCAAGAACTTCTGAGTTTAATCAGGTCCCATTTGTTTATTTTTGTTTTTATGTCCATTACTTTGAGAGATGGATCAAAAAAGATCTGGTTGGGATTTATATCAGAGTATTCTGCCTATATTCTCCTCTATGATTTTGTAGTGTTCAGCCTCATATTTAAGTCTTTAGTCCATTTTGAGTTTATTTTTGTGTATGGTATTAAAGAATCTTCTTTTTTTTTTTTTTTTCACATGTAGCTGTCCAGTAGTCCCAGTACCATTTATTAAGGAGACTGTCTTTCCTCCTTTGTATAATTTTGCCTGCTTCATCAGAGATTAATTGACCATAAGTGTGTGGGTTTATTTCTGGACTTTCTATCCTGTCCCTACGATCTATTTTTCTATTTTTGTGCTGGTACTATACTATTTTGATGACTATACCTTTGTAGTATAATCTGAAGTCAAGGAGCCTGACTCCTCCAGCTCTGTTTCTCTTTCTCAAGATTGTTTTGACTATTTTGGGTCTCTTGTGTCTCCATACAGAGTTAAAGATTTTTTTGTTCTAGTTTTGAGAAAAATGCCATTGGTAATTTGATAGAGATTACACTGAATCTGTAGATGGTCTTGGGTAATACAGTCATTTTGACAATATTGTTCCTTCAACCCACAAACATGGTATATCTCTTTATCTGTTTGTGTTGTCTTCAATTTCTTTCATCAGCATCTTACAGTTTTTGGAGTACAGATCTTTTGTGTCCTTAGGTAGGTTTATTCCTAGGCATTTTATTCTTTTTGATGCAATGGTAAATGTAATTGCTTTTTGAATTTCTATTTCTGATCTTTCATTGTTAATGTATAGAAATGCAGCAGATTTCTGTGTATTAATTTCATAACCCACAACTTTACCAAATTCATTGATGAGCTCTAGTAGTTTTCTTGAAGTATCTTAAGGATTTTCTTTGTATAGTATCATGTCATCTGCAAACAATGACAGCTTAACTTCTTTTCCAATTTGGATTCCTTTTCTTTCTTTCTCTTCTCTAATTGTCATCGCTAAGAATTCCAAAACTATGTTGAATAAAAGTGGCAAGAGTGGATATCCTTATCTTGTTCCTAATCTTAGCAGAAATGCTTTTAGCTTTTCACCATTGAGTATGATGTTAGCTGTAGGTTTGCTGTATATGGCCTCTATTATGTTGAGATAGATTCCTCTATCCCCACTTTCTGGAGAGTCCTTTTTTTAATCATAAATGGGTGTTGAATTTTGTTTGAATCTATTGTGATAATCATATGGTTTTTATTCTTCAGTTATTGTTTGTTGATATGATGTATCACACTGATTGGTTTGTGGATATTGAAAAATCCTTGCATCCCCTGGATAAACCCACTTGATCATGGTGTATGATCTTTTTAATGTATTGTTGGATTCAGACTGCTAATATTTTGTTGAGGATTTTTGCATTTATGTCATCATGATATTGGACTGTTATTTTTTTTTTGTGATACCTTTTTTTGTGGTCTGGTTTTGGTATCAGGGCGATGGTGGCCTCACAGAATGAGTTTGGGAGTTTTTCTTCCTCTGAAATTTTTTGGAGCAATTTTGGAAGAGTAGATGTTAGCTCTTTTCTAAATGTTTGATAGAATTTACCTGTGAAGCTATCAGATCCTGGGCATCTGTTTGTCTAGAGTTTTAAAATCAGTTTCAATTTCAGTGCTTGTGATTGGTCTGTTCATATTTTCTATTTATTCCTGGATCAGTCTTGGGAGATTGTAACTTTCCAAGAATTTGACCATTTCTTCCAGGTTGTCCATTTTATTGACATACAGTGGTTTATATTGACATACAGTCGTCTCATACGATCCTTTGTGTTTCTGTGGTGTCAGTTATAGCTTTTCCATTTCTAATTTTATTGATTTGAGTCCTCTCCTTTTTTTTCTTGATGAGCCTGGCTAAAGCTTTATCAAT
This sequence comes from Bison bison bison, assembly GCF_000754665.1. Classification (NCBI taxonomy): domain Eukaryota; kingdom Metazoa; phylum Chordata; class Mammalia; order Artiodactyla; family Bovidae; genus Bison; species Bison bison. Next base: position 328,505 of record NW_011494887.1, read on the forward strand.
TTTGTTTATCTTTTCAAAGAACCGGGTTTTAGTATCATTGATCTTTGCTATTGTTTTATTTGTCTCTATTTCATTTATTTCTGCTCTGATCTTATGATTTCTTTCCTTTTGCTAAGTTTAGGTTTTGTTTGTTCTTCTTTCTCTAGTTGTTTTAGATGTGAGGTTAGGTTATTTATTTGAGACTTTTCTCATTTCTTGGGGTAAGATTGTATTGCTATAAACTTCCCTCTTAGGACTGCTTTTGTGCATCCCATAAGTTTTGGAACATTATGCTTTCATTTGTCTCTAGGTGTTTTTTTTAAATTTCCTCTTTGATTTCTTCAGTGATCCATTGGTTGTTTAGTAGCATATTGTTTAGCCTTTGTGTGTTTGTGTTTTTTTTTTTATCGTTTCTTATAGTTTATTTCTAATCTCATAGTATTGTGGTCAGAAAGGATGCTTGATATGATTTCAGTTTTCTTAAATTCACCAAGGCTTAATTTATGACCCAAGATGTGATCTGGCCTGGAGAATGCTCTGTGTGTACTTGGAAAGAAAGTGTATTCTGCAGCTGATTCTATCACAGTTGTGCCCCTCCTACCATCTGGTCATGGCTTCCCCTTTGTCCTTGGATGTAGAGTATCTTTTTTGGTAGGTTCCAGTGTTTCTTTGTCAATGGTTGTTCAGCAGTTAATCATGATTCCAGAGTTCTCATAAGAACAGGAGAGCACAAATCCTTCTACTCTGCCATCTTGCTATGCAGATCTCTTAGGGACTTTTGTTTATTGAAATATCCCAACTGCCTAGGACAGAGTCTGCCAGAGTGGCACACAAAATAACTTGTTGATTAAATGAACAAATATATCTCCATTTGCCAAATATATGGCATTGAAAAATTTTAGAAGATAAATTTTCACAATTGATTTGAGATGATACAGAAAATGTACAGGTTCCCTATTGACAGAGATGCAGTTCTCAAGTGAATTTTACCTATATTTTAAGAAACAAACAATTTAAATTTAATTTGTTCTAGAGTGGGGTACATGAAAGAAAATCCTGCTCTCTTTTTGACAATGAAAAGAGCACAATCTGATAATTGCACTAATTAAAAAGAAAGCTGAGCACCGAAGAATTGATGCTTTTGAACTATAGTGTTGGAGAAGACTCTTGAGAGTCCCTTGGACTGCAAGGAGATCCAACCAGTCCATCCTAAAGGAGATCAGTCCTGGGTGTTCATTGGAAGGACTGATGTTGAAGCTGAAACTCCAAGACTTTGGCCACCTGATGTGAAGAGTTGACTTATTTGAAAAGACCCTGATTCTGGGAAAGATTGAGGACAGGAGGAGAAGGGGACAATAAAGGATGAGATGGTTGGATGGCATCACCGACTCGATGGACATGAGTTTGGGTGGACTCTGGGAGTTGATGATGGACAGGGAGGCCTGGCATGCTGTGGTTCACAGGGTTACAAAGAGTCGGACATGACTGAGTGACTGAACTGAACTAAATTAAAAAGAAACTAATTTTAAAAAGTGAGTTAAATACTAATTTAAAAAGAAACTAAACAGTATACACAAATAAAACTATATAATAGTCTTATACATAAATTTCAATACAAAAATGCTCAATCAGTGTAGTTCAGTTCAGTTCAGTCACTCAGTCATGTCCAACTCTTTGAGACCCATAAAACACAGCACGCCAGGCCTGCCTGTCCATCATCAACTCCCGGAGTTCACTCAAACTCATGTCCATCAAGTCGGTGATGCCATCCAGGCATCTCATCCTCTGTCGTCCCCTTCTCCTCCTGCCCCCAATCCCTCCTAGCATCAGGGTCTTTTCCAATGAGTCAACTCTTCACATGAGGTGGCCAAAATATTGGAGATTCAGCTTCAGCATCAGTCCTTCCAATGAACACCTAGGACTGATCTCCTTTAGGATGGACTGGTTGGATCTCCTTGCAGTCCAAGGGACTTTCAAGAGTCTTCTCCAACACCATAATTCAAAAGCATCAATTCTTTGGCGCTCAGCTTTCTTACAGTCCAACCCGCACATCCATACATGACCACTGGAAAAACCATAGCCTTGACTAGACTGACCTTTGTTGGCAAAGTAATATCTCTGCTTTTCAATATAGTATCTAGGTTGGTCCTAACTTTCCTTCCAAGGAGTAAGCATCTTTTAATTTCATGGCTGCAATCCCCATCTGCAGTGATTTTGGAGCCCAGAAAAATAAAGTCTGACACTGTTTCCATTGTTTCCCCATCTGTTTCTCATGAAGTGATGGGACCGGATGCCATGATCTTAGTTTTCTGAACATTGAGCTTTAAGCCAACTTTTTCTCTCTCCTCTTTCACTTTCATCAAGAGGCTTTTTGTTCCTCTTCACTTTCTGCCATAAGGGTGGTTTTATCTGCATATCTGAGGTTATTGATATTTCTCCTGGCAATCTTGATTCCAGCTTGTGTTTCTTCCAGCCCAGCGTTTCTCATGATGTACTCTGCACATAAGTTAAATAAGCAGAGTGACAATATACAGCCTTGATGGACTCCTTTTCCGATTTAGAACCAGTCTGTTGTTCCATGTCCAGTTCTAACTGTTGCTTCCTGACCTGCATACAGGTTTCTCAAGAGGCAGGTCAGGTGGTCTGGTATTCCTCTCTTTCAGAATTTTCCACAGTTTATTGTGATCCACACAAAGGCTTTGGCATAGTCAATAAAGCAGAAATAGATATTTTTCTGGAACTCTCTTGCTTTTTTGATGATCCAGCGGATGTTGGCAATTTGATCTCTGGTTCCTCTTTTTCTAAAACCAGCTTGAACATCGGAAGTTCATGGTTCATGTATTGCTGAAGCCTGGCTTGGAGAATTTTGAGCATTACTTTACTAGAGTGTGAGATGACAGTACATATCAAATAGCAACACAGTTTAAAAGCATATGTTCAGTCATTTCCACTAGTTGCTCCTCTCTGACCAACATGCGACCAACCTCAGCAGGACTTAAAGTGAGGATTACCCAGCTCCAATTCCTTTGGCAATTTTATCTCTTCCTGACAACCCCCAAGACAGGATTAAAGGTGCCCTCATGCTCCTAAGGATGCCACATAGTATTTGTAGAAAAATTTACCAATAGCCAGATTTAATGGAGGCTCTACAAAGTTCATGTACTTTTGTCAAGACCATGTCTATTCCCTTCTACCATATTCTGCATCTCAGCTCTCAAACCAGCTAAAATGCCCATGTCCAGAAGAGATTGTGATTATCAATTACTCCTCCGCCCCCCCACCCCTTCAAGAGACGTGCAAACTTGGGGATTTGGTATCTGGAAGTAGAAACATGATGGGTACAGCTCAGATTCAGGAAGGGTTCACATTCAAGACCAGAGATCTACAAGGTACCGTGATTTAGTTACTAGTCTGCAATGGTCAGAAATTGAAGTACCCAATGAAAGCTGAAAATTTTAAGGGAGTTTCAGGGAAATTTGGAATCTGGGAAATATAATGTAGCTCAACCTTTGAATTTCCACAACTGTGGTCATGAATTGTGCAATTCGTCACAGTGCTGAAACCTGCCTATAGGCACCTACCCCATATGCACATGGGGTAGATGCCTATGTGCCACTCATGTGTTTTTCCACTAACCTCTGTATCATTATCTATGGAAGACAGTGCCTGGGGGAGGTCCTCCAGGGAGAACAGTTAGTCATGGGCAAACAAAAAACTTTTAGCAGGCTGGGGCAGAGTGTCCTTGCTGTTCTCGTCCATGTGTTTTTATGGATCAGTGGACATGGTCTTGGCCTCCTCTCCTTTTCCAGTCAGGTTATGTAACTATTGATTTATCTTACTCCATATTCCATTAGAGATCTCTGATTAGCACAGAGATTGATTTGGATTAACAAACATCTCTGGGGTTGCAAAGGTCCCCAAGAAGGTAAAAAGCATTGGTCATCAATATTTGAGCTCAGTTAAGCATTGACTAAGGCCATTTTTATTGCTGCTGTCAGCTTGAGAGGTTGGAAAACTTGATAGAGAGATGGTATATTTGTTTGCTATGGCTGCTTGAACAAAGTGCCACAAACCAGAGACATCTAATAGAAATTTATTGTCTCACAGTTCTAGAGGCCAGAACTTCACCTTCAAGATCAAGGTGTTGGCAGAGCTGGTTCCTTCTGAGGGCTCTGAGGGAGAATCTGGCCCAAGCCTCTCACCTAGCTTCTGGTGGTTTGCTGGAAATCTTTGTAAAAACATCACCCTGATCCCTGCCTCTATCTGTAGATGGTGCTATCCCTGTGTGCTGTCTGTTTCCAAATTTCCCCTTTTTATGGGACACCAGTCATATTGGATTAGGGACTTCCCTACTCCAGTATCACCTCATCTTACCTAATCACATATGTAATGATCCTATTTCCAAATAAGGTCACATTCTGTGGTACTGAAGGCTAGAACTTCATATAAATTCTGGGGGGATACAATTTATTCCAAAATAGATGGGAAGGAGTCAAGTGAATGGAGAAATGACATGCAGAAACTCATGTAGACCATCACTCTTTCCTGATCTCTTTTCTGTCTCCAACTCTTTTTTCCTCTATTTCTATTTAGACTAAGAGGGTATTCCCTCTTTCAATCTAGAAACATTGGGTTGTCCAAAAAGTTCATTTGGATATTTCCATTAGATGTTATGGGAAAATATTAACGAAATTTTTGGACAACCCAATACATTTCCCCAGACAAATAATGGGGCTCTTTTCCAGTGCCTATCTTTTAAAAGTGGTGTGATAGGTGTGGTTCTTCTTCCACACCAGTCCCCTAAAGTATTTTGAAGAATTTTGACAATAGGGATCAGGAATTGAGTTTCTGTTCTTTCCTTATAGTATTCCCTTTTCTTCCCTATCTTCCCAGTGCTAAATGTATAGTAGGAATTCAGTCAAAGGCCTTTAATTTAAATGAATTCAAATGATTCTCCCCACCCACCTCAAGCAACAAAATAGAGATTCATGTCCTAGAATAAATCATCATTTTTATTATTTCTTATGAACAAGCTATTTCCCACAGAACAGCATTGTAACTATTAATTTTAGAATTAGTGGAAACCATAAGTAAAGATCAATTTTTTAAAGTGATAATTCCTCAGAAATGTATGTCTTCAGGTCATAGAAGATTACCTATAAGCAATTGGTCTTGGACAAACATAAGTTTGTCTTGAAGTTTTAAAGAGCTCTTTTGCCCTGTGAGAATGACTTAATATGAATAAAATAGATTCCTCTGGGTGGATTGAAAATAGGTACATCTCTACTATGGAATTCTAATAATCTTTTTATTCACTTAAAAATTTACATACAATAAAATTATCAGTATTCTTTTGAACTTGCTACTTTCTCAAAATTCAGTTATCCCAATAACTTTCAAAGTCTTAAGTTTAATGAATTTACAAAGCCTCTTCTTTCAATACATTTCCTAACACTTTCTTTTTATATGTCTTATTTTGAAATAATAGTCTGTGGACTACTTTATAAAACAGAGTTTTATTTCTATTGGTTGTCTCAAGTCACTTTGCATAATGGCGGTTGTTTAATGAATGGGGGCAAGAGTGATAGGCAGTGGTATCATAAATCACTAGCTTGTTGAAGCTCAGGTCCTTTAAAGCATGCAAGAGAGAACCACCAATTATCCATCTCTCAAGCTGGATAAAAGCTACACAAACACACTGGATGGAAACAGACAACAACCAAATCAGTATGGCTTTGTTAACTGCTCTGGTGTTAAATTAGCTCTCTCTCTCTCTTTTTAAAGATTTTACTATACTTAGCCCTCTCTCCCTACTCAAGATAAGGTGAAGCACGTCCTTGTTAATAGTGCATGTGTGGCTCTTAACTTGACTGTGTCTATATTACAGTCAGTGGCTCAAATCATCAAGCCCACTGCCAGCACACTGGCATGGTCTAGCTCTCTATCCTCTTCTTGCCCTGTTAACAGCTGAAGAACTCAGACTATCCACGACAACAGTATCCAAATTCATGAGTTATTATCCTCATATGTTACTTCTGAAGTCTTCTCTAAAGCCTAATGTTTTTCTGTCTGAAACCCAGAAGACATTGATTTAATAAAACATTAGCTGAAATTTCCAACAGTTATTTCAATAGATTTAAACCTCCTCCCAGCCCCACATAGTTAAATCAAAGTCGCTAACACTACACACAAGTTAAATATCTCTATCACCACTTGATCTGAGGATAGTAAGCCATTTCCACGGCTGGAGCAACCACCAACCCAAAGTCCTAGCACACGTAGAAGGGAAAATATCTGCTGTGGAGTTCTCTGAAGTCAGTATTCATCATGGAATGGGTATTCGGGATGGTCACACCACCTGCCAAAACAATTCCCCCAAAGGGAAAAAGTTCACTTCTAAAGTTGCACGTCTGTGTGTATTACTAGCATCTTTTGATAATTTTGCCAACCACTCCCTCTTTTCTCTTACTCATTACATTTATATTTTGTGCCCAGCTTCTGCCCATGGTTCCTCTCAAGCCAGTGCCTTTTACTGAAGCCCCAGATAGCACTCTGGTGTAGGTGTGTGTGTGGAGTAGGGGGTGGGTAGAGGAAGGCTGTGTGTGCATGTGTGCTCAGTCATGTCCAAATCTTTGCATCTCTTTGGACTGTAGCCCACCAGGCTCCTCTGTCCATGAGATTCTTCAGGCAAGAATAATGGTGAAACAGTCTATAAAAGGACTGCAGTGTGTGCGCCTGTCCTGAAACACCTAAGATTTAGTTCTCTGTAAGTATTATGTGCTTTAAATTGTCAATAAAATATTAAACAAAACCAAAAAGGCTCTCAAAGCTCACCCAGATGAAAAATAGAACAGTGGCCCAGCATTTCTAAATGATATATTTTTAAAATCAATCTTTGTTTCTCCTTGCTGATTTTTCTAGTTATTTCCTGGTGCAATGAGTTATTTTCGCAGTGTTGTTAGAACTAGGTATTAAAAATGTCAAATGTCAAACCAATTAATGTCACCAACCAACTGTAAAAATAGCAGCACATTGGTGGATTTGCTTCTCTTACTATCTCTTTTTAATTTAGATATTTATTACATAGAAATAGTTTATCTTTGAGATCTGTTAGTTAACCTATAAATGTTTGTTAGTTACATGTTTGTGTTTACTTTTTTGTTCTTCAGGCTAGGAGGTGCTTTTTGATGTCAATTAATTTCTTCCCCTGGAAAAGTCACATTAGAAAGCTGTTTTATTAATTCAGAAATTGATTTAGAAATTCAGTATCAGCATAGTCAGCAGTTTCTGACTTATGAAAAATAGTGAGACCAATAAGTAAGTGCCCAAACTATATGAACCATCTTAATTAGCATTTTAAAAATACTCACTTGAAGAGAAGATTGTAAAAAGATTAGTATCCATATGATTTTAAGAACTGGAAATACTAATGAATAATGATTAAGCAAAAAAGGTATGTGTGTATACAAATATATACATGTATATATGCATGAACTATATTCATTTTTAATTTTTAAGGCTCTGTAATATTCAGAGATTAAAGGGTTATTTCTGTTGATAGGTGAACTTGGCTACACTTTGAAGGAATTTTTCTGTTGGAAGTCAGGCAATTTCCCTGGTGGCTCAGACGGTAAAGCGTCTGCCCACAATGCAGGAGATCTGGGTTCCATCCCTGGGTTGGGAAGATCCCCTGGAGAAGGAAATGGCAACCCACTCCAGCACTCTTACCTGGAAAATTCCATAGATGGAGGAGCCTGGTGGGCTACAGTCCATGGGGTCGCAAAGTGTTGGGCATGACCGAGCAACTTCACTTTCACTTTCTTTAAAGTCAGGCAATAGGTAAACCAAATACTCCAACTCTTATAGGCAAACATTTGTCTAAAACTCAAGTTTCTTGTTTCCCAACTTGGTGCTGTTTCTCCTACACTCTCATGCCTCTTTCCCAAGAATTGTTCTTGCTGACAGCTTTGCTCTAATTTGTGCCCACTTTGATTTTTAAGGAAGAAATAAATATGTTGTTTGAATATGCCACCATTGTATTAACATATGAACACAGTGACTTATTTCTCCTCACTGTCTTTAGCCTGTTATGCCTTAACGTAACCAATGGAAATGTCCTAAATGCCAGAAGTCTTCTTTTAAATAAAAATGCAGGTTTGTACGAAGTTCCTAATCCAATACATGCTGCCCACCGACCTTTACCCTTGTTCCTTCTATGGACATGGGCCTGATTTCTAAGAGCCTGTTGGTTGACTCTTGACAACCCAGCACCACTGGGCAGAAACTGATTCATGATCCCCCAGAACTCACATGAGCATTTCCACAAAGCGGATGTTTTTATTTAAGGCTTCAATGTCCTTCATTTCTTCTTCAGTGAAAGAAAAGTCAAAGATCTGAAATAACAGAAACAAAAAAACAGACATTTGGAATAGTAGAAGATGAGTCAAGCTTGGGATCAGGGAGAGGGGCCAGCAGTGAGAGCCCTTCAAAGATTATGGACATCTCTGCAAATGTCCTAAAGGAACTAGGCAGATGCTGGGAGGCCATCCCACCTATGGGGAGCTGGAATTCTTCTTGCCCTTGGTCTTTAAGACAATCCTGCTGGGGACATCTTGCAATAAATTTCAGGTGTTCTGAAACAATATGCATTCAGAACATTTCCTGAAATTCTAGAAGTAAGGAATTCGTACTACTTTGGTATAAGATGCTGAGCTTTTGATTCTGGACAGTGATCTTCATACACTTTTTTTTACAAAAATATTCCCTGGTCTCTAAATTTGCTTATGTATTTTTTTTAACTTTTAATTTGCTTTATTTCATCCTGTTAATCCTTTCATCACTTTTAATGTCTCTTCATCTACCTTTTAATTCTAATTACATTTTCATTGTTTTATTTTCTTTTTAGCTTATAGACTTTATACCTTGGTTTTATGATGGTCCATTATGAACATTTTAATAGTTTGTTTTAGCTTATTTTTATTTTTAATGCTTGGTTTATCTGTTTACAATCTATCTTCTATTACTTTTGTATCTTTCTAAAAAGCTTTTATTTTAGTAATTTGCATTAATAAATTTTAATTATGTAATACATAAATATATGTAAAGAAATGAAAGACTTCTTTGTAAATGAAAGACTATAGAAGTACATTGACATTTATGGAGTAAAAAAAACGAAAGTGCCTTGATATCCACCACATCAGTCCTAGTCTCCTTCCTACAGATTCCTTCCAAACATTGAGCACACCAAGAGCAAAATGCAATAATTGTATCATATTTTTATCATTCTGCAGCTTTATCTCATTCGCATAATATGTCTTGGTGATTTCTTCTGCCAAAATATACAGACTGACTATCTAGCCACTGCATCCATCATATAGATGTGTATGATTTACTTCATCACTTCCCCAAGGATCATTTCCAAGTGGTCTTTTCAGAGCATTCTTTCCTTTGATTATTTATTATCCAAGTATTAGAGTTTATGATATTGTATAAGGAATTTTATTATAACATAAAACAGTCATGAAGAAATCACTTAAAAAATAAATCCTTACAAGCTTCCTTTCTTCTTAACACCTTCCCCCACTGAGAGTGGCTATCTGTCACATGACATCACCTCCTTTAGCACAGGAAAAGGGATGGCGCTCAGGGGACCAATCAAGGTATCTTGTTCATTGGACACTGATTATTATGAGGGTAGCAATGACCCATAAAGGGACAAGCAGGGATTGATAGAGATAGAAGGCTTTCTCTGTGATTGTCCTTACTAAACATGAGTAATAGATTAACCTGGACTGTGTGTGCTACCATATGGAGAAAGGGGGTGGGGAGAACTCAGTCCCTTTATAAATCATTTGAATAGATGTGTCCAGTCATGTCTGATCTATCCATGAATTTTCCAGTTATGAGAATCAGTAAATTGTATCTTTTTTTTCTTTGGTAAGTTTGAATTGCATTCCTTCATGTGGTAGCAAAAAAGCCCTGAAGATAATTATCTGATATGGATGTCTTCCCACATCGGTATTTATATTTTCACTTCAGTATTTAAAAATGGATATAAAGACACACATACTATGTAAATTCATTTATATGACATTCTAAGAAATGCAAACTAGTCTTTAGGGATAGAAAGCAAATCAGTACTTGGCTTGGGCTTGGGGACCAGGAGGGATAGATTCTAAAGGGGCCTAAAGAGACTGTTGGAGATACTAGAGATCTTTATTCCGCTGATTGTGGTGGTTTCATGGTGTGTACATATGTCAAAACTTTTCCAATGTTACGCTTTATGTTCAGCTCATTGCATTTCAATTTAACCTCAATAGAGTTCTTTAAAAAAGAAAAGTACATAAAAATGGATATATAATCTTTCATTGTACAAATAAATAATAATTTCTTTTTTAAGATCCTACTGAAAATTGTTTCCAGTTTTTTTTTTTTAGCTGATAAAATATGCTGTAATAAACATCTGTATACATGCACATAAACATGCAAATGCATCTATAGGAAAAGATTGTCAGGTCAGTGGAGATATAGATATATATATATAGATATATATATTTGAAATTTGATGGAGCTGGAAAAAGATCTTTCTCCAAATCTTACATCAATTAGTATTTCTGACAGCATTATATGAAACTGCCTGTTTTCCCACATATTTTCAGCATTCTGATTATTTCCCTATCTGAGGGGGTAAATACTGTCCCATTTTTATCTTTATGAGTAAGACAAAAAACAACTTACTTTTGAGATTTTAATTATCAACTGATGGGTAATGATTAACTTTACATGGTACTTTCCTATAGCTGCATTTATTAATACCTAGCAGTTATTCTTTGGAAGAAGCATGATAAACTAATTACTCCATTCTCTAGTGACATGTTTTCTAATCTATAATTTATAATGCTGGTTACAGATTACTTATAGAGGAAATAAAGGAGGTTGGCATTCATGGCAAGAGTGAACATCAACATTCTAGGAATCAGCGAACTAAGATGTACTGGAATGGGTGAATTTAACTCGGATGACCATTATATCAACTACTCTGGTCAGGAATCTCTTAGAAGAAATGGAATAGCCATCATAGTCAACAAAAGAGTCCAAAATGCAGTACTTGGATGCAGTCTCAAAAACGACAGAATGATCTCTGTTCATTTCCAAGGCAAACTATTCAATATCACAATAACCCAAATCTATGCCCCGACCAGTAACACTGAAGAAGCTGAAGGTGAACGGTTCTATGAAGACCTACAAGACCTTCTAGAAAGTGAAAGTGAAAATGAAGTCGCTCAGTCCTGTCCAACTCTTTTCGACCCCTCGGACTGTAGCCTACCAGGCTCCTCTCTCTATGGGATTCTCCAGGCAAGAATACTGGACTGGGTTGCCATTTCCTTCTCCAGGGGAACTTCCCAACTCAGGGAATGAACCCAAGTCTCCTGCATTGCAGGCAGACACTTTAACCTCTGAGCCACCAGGGAAGCAAGATCTTCTAGAACTAACACCCAAAAAAGATGTCCTTTTCATTATAGGAGACTGGACTGCAAAAGTAGGAAGTCAAGAAACACCTGGAGTAACAGGTAAATTTGTCCTTGGAGTACAGAATAAAACAGGGCAAAGGCTAATAGACTTTTGCCAAGGGAACACACTGGTCATAGCAAACACCCTCTTCCAACAACACAAGAGAAGACTCTACACATGGACATTACCATATGGTCAACACCAAAATCAGATTGATTATATTCTTTGCAGCCAAGGATGAAGAAGCTCTATACAGTCAGCAAAAACAAGACCGGGAGCTGACTGTGGCTCAGATCATGAACTCCTTCTTGCCAAATTCAGACTTATATTGAAGAAAGTACAGAAAACCACTAGATCATTCAGGTATGACCTAAATCAAATCCCTTATAACTATACAGTGGAAGTGAGAAATAGATTTAAGGGACTAGATCTGATAGAGTGCCTGGTGAACATGGACAGAGGTTCGTGACATTGTACAGGAGACAGGGATCAAGACCATCCCCAAGAAAAAGAAATGCAAAAAAGCAAAATGGCTGTCTGAGGAGGCCTTACAAATAGCTGTGAAAAGAAGAGAAGTGAAAAGCAAAGGAGAAGAGGAAAGATATAAGCATCTGAATGCAGAGTTCCAAAGAATAGCAAGGAGAGATAAGAAAGCCTTCCTCAGCGATCAGTGCAAAGAAATAGAGGAAAACAATAGAATGGGAAAGACTAGAGATCTCTTCAAGAAAATAAGAAATACCAAGGGAACACTTCATGCAAAGATGGGCTCAATAAAGGAAAGAAATGGTATGGACCTAACAGAAGCAGAAGATATTAAGAAGAGGTGGCAAGAATACCCAGAAGAACTGTACAAAAAAGATCTTCATGACCCAGATAATCATGATGGTGTGATCACTCACCTAGAGCCAGACATCCTGGAATGTGAAGTCAAGTGGGCCTCGGGAAACATCACCATGAACAAAGCTAGTGGAGGTGATGGAATTCCAGTTGAGCTATTTCAAATCCTGAAAGATGATGCTGTGAAAGTGCTGCACTCAATATGCCAGCAAATTTGGAAAACTCAGCAGTGGCTACAGGACTGGAAAAGGTCAGTGTTCATTCCAATCCCAAAGAAAGGCAATGCCAAAGAATGCTCAAACTACTGCACAATTGCACTCATCACACACGCTAGTAAAGTAATGCTCAAAACTCTCCAAGCCAGGCTTCAGCAATATGTGAACCGTGAACTTCCAGATGTTCAAGCTGGTTTTAGAAAAGGCAGAGGTGAAGTAAGCCAGAAAGAAAAACACCAATACAGTATACTAACGCATGTATATGGAATTTAGAAAGATGGTAACAATAACCCTGTTTACGAGACTGCAAAAGAGACACCAATGTATAGATCAGTCTTATGGACTCTGTGGGAGAGGGAGAGGGTGGGGAGATTTGGGAGAATAGCATTGAAACATGTATAATATCATGTATGAAACGAGTTGCCAGTCCAGGTTCGATGCACGGTACTGGATGCTTGGGGCTGGTGCACTGGGACGACCCAGAGGGAGGGTAGGGGAGGGAGGAGGGAGGAGGGTTCAGGATGGGGAACGTGGGTATACCTATGGCAGATTCATTTCAATATTTGGCAAAACTAATACAATATTGTAAAGTTTAAAAATAAAATAAAATTTAAAAAATAATAATAAAAAAATAAAATAAAGTGTATATATAACTGAATCACTTTCCTGTATAGCAGTAACTAACACGACACTGTAAATCAATTATACTTCAATAAAAAAATAACTATGACAAATATTTAAAAAAAAAAGAAAAAAAAAAGGCAGTAAATCAATTATACTTCAATAAAAAAATAACTATGACAAATATTTAAAAAAAAAAGAAAAGAAAAGAAAAGGCAGAGGAACCAGAGATCAAATTGCCAACATCTGCTGGATCATCAAAAAAGCAAGAGAGTTCCAGAAAAACATCTATTTCTGCTTTATTGACTATGCCAAAGCCTCCGACTGTGTGGATCACAATAAACTGTGGAAAATTCTGAAAGAGATGGGAATGCCAGACTATCCTACCTGCCTCCTGAGATATCTGTACGCAGGTTAAGAAGCAACAGTTAGAACTGGACATGGAACAACAGACTGGTTCCAAATCGGAAAAGGAGTATGTCAAGGCTGTATATTGTCACCCTGCTTATTTAACTTATATGCAGAGTACATCATGAGAAATGCTGGGCTGGAGGAAGCACAAGCTGGAATCAAAATTGTTGGGACAGATATCAATAACCTCAGATATGCAGATGACACCACCCTTAAGACAGAAAGTGAAGACGAACTAAAAGCCCTCTTGATGAAAGTGAAAGAGGAGAGTGAAAAAGTTGGCTTAAAGCTCAACATTCAGAAAACTAAGATCATGGCATTGGTCCCATCACGTCATGGCAAATATATGGGGAAACAGTCGCTGACTTTATTTTTCTGGGCTCCAGAATCACTGCAGATGGTGATTTCAGCCTTGAAATTAAAAGACACTTACTCCTTGGAAGGAAAGTTATGACCAACCTAGACAGCATATTAAAAAGCAGAGACATCACTTTGTCAACAAAGGTCTGTCTAGTCAATGCTATGGTTTTTCCAGTGGTCATGTATGGATGTGAGAGTTGGACTATAAAGAAAGCTGAGTGCTAAAGAATGAATACTTTTGAACTGTGGTGTTGGAGAAGACTCTTGAGAGTCCCTTGGACTGCAAGGAGATCCAACCAGTCCATGTTAAAGGAGATCAGTCCTGGGTGTTCACTGGAAGGACTGATGTTGAAGCTAAAACTCCAATACTTTGGCCACCTTATGGGAAGAGCTGACTCCTTTGAAAAGACCCTGATGCTGGGAAAGATTGAGGACATGAGGAGAAGGGGACAACAGAGGATGAGATGGTTGGATGGCAACACCAACTCAATGGACATGGGTTTGGGTGGACTCCATGAGTTGGTGATGGACAGGGAGGCCTGGCGTGCTGTGGTTCATGGGGTTGCAAAGAGTCAGACACAACAGAGTCTGAACTGAACTGAACTGGCATTCATAATGTCTAAATGATCATCTTCAATAATTTTCAAATTTGTCCCCAATTTTTTCTAGAGCTATTAAGAAGGTGGAAAGTTGACTACTATGAATTTCAAATTTTATACCTTCTATTCCTGCTGTGCTGGCAGAGAAGGGAGAAGGTTGTGTCCAGAGTCAATAGGTAAGGAAACAAGAAATAAAGGAGCTAGACTGCATAGAAGCAGCAAAGCAATCCCTGAGTTACTAGGAACTGTTACAATTTCAGCTAAAATTAAATCCAGACATGGGTGGAATGGGTTGAGGAGTTAGTATAAAATAACATATGAAGTCATTGCAGCTTTCTTATTGATCTGAACAGAAAATTCGCTTTAAAAAAAAACAAAACAATACAAAACACTGGTTTTTACACTTCCAGAAGCAATTCTCTTACTTGAAAGTTTTCTTTGATCCTTTCAGGGTTAAAGCTTTTAGGAATGACAACCACTCCTCGCTGGATGTTGAAACGCAGAACAACTTGAGCTGCTGTTTTATTGTACTTTTTCCCCAGTGCATTTAGAAATGGATCCTTTAGCAAAGGTGGGGAAGAGACATTCACCCTTAAAAAAAAAAAGAATTCAAGACATGTATCATATTTAGGCTGAGTAATGAAATTAAAAGATGCTTACTCCTTGGAAGGAAAGTTATGACCAACCTAGACAGCATATTAAAAAGCAGAGACATCACTTTGTCAACAAAGATCCATCTAGTTAAGACTATGGTTTTTCTAGTAGTCATGTATGGATGTGAGAGTTGGACTATAAAGAAAGCTGAGTGCAGAATAATTGATTCTTTCAAAATGGGGTGTTGGAGAAGACTCTTGAGAGTCCCTTGGACTGCAAGGAGATCCAACCAGTCCATGCTAAAGGAGATCAGTCGTGGGTGTTCACTGGAAGGACTGATGTTGAAGCTGAAACTCCAATACTTTGGCCACCTGATGCGAAGAGTTGACTCATTTTAAAAGACCCTGATGTTGGGAATGACTGAAGGCAGGAGGAGAAGGAGACAACAGAGGATGAGATGGCATCACTGACTCAATGGACGTGAGTTTGGGTGGACTCCGGGAGTTGGTGATGGACAGGGAGGCCTGGCATGCTGCGGTTCATGGGGTCGCAAAGAGTCAGACACAACTGAATGACTGAATTGAACTGAACTGAATGAGAACCCGTGGTTAACCAATCACCCTCCTCCTCTGACAATCCCCCCACCTTCACCTGGTAACCTATCCAAAACACTCAGGTCACCTGTAACCAAGTTCTCTGAATGCAGAGTATTCAGAAGACTAGTGCTTAGTATGGGAAGATCAAGACAGGCAGATTCATAGACCTGCCTCTTCCAGAGTGCTCAGTCATGTTCAACTTTTTGAGGCCCCTTAGACTGTAGCCTACCAGGCTCCTCTGTCCATGGAATTTCCCAGGCAGGAATACTGGAGTAGGTTGCCATTTCCTCCTCCAGGGGATCTTCCTGACCCAAGGACTGAATCCACATCTCATCCATCTTCTGCATTGGCAGGCAGTTCTTTATTACTAGCACCACCTGGGTATCCCACTCTTCCAGAGGGTAACTAATAGTAATATTTCTTTGGCGGATCTTATAGAGAGAATGGAGTTGGAAGTAGGCACACAGGGAAAGGCAAGAAAACTGAAGGAGAAGCAGAGGCACAACTCTTAAAATCAGAGTGGAAATTTTCCTACTTAAGTCTGTGGAAGAGATCACAGTAGAAGTATTGCCACTGAATACAGAGATTCAAAAAATTCAAAAATTTGAGAATATGGCTGAATATTACTCTGGCAGGTAATAATCAAGGTACTGGTAGGCAATTTCATAGGTAGAGTCTAAGTGATTATTACACTTCAATGAGGAAGGTTTTGTTAGCTGTAATTTGTATATGTGAAGAATGACTTGAAGAGATTGTTACTTCCTTAAGATCACACAGATGAATAGTCATTTCAGTCAAGCAATTTACATTAGCCTAATACTCCAAAGGAAATATACTTACTGAGGAGACAGACTGCATTACTTACTGTCAGGAAGCATTTAACAGGAGGCTTCCTGTGTACTGTTTTGGATCTGTCAGGAATCCTCTGTTCCTTATTAATTAAGAGGAGAGGCAAGCCTCTCCTGGGGCTGAGGAATCCAGGCATTTCCTTTGTTAGTTTTTCAATACGGTGATAAGTACCCTCTTCCTTCTTATGAACCATACAGTGAAAGTGATTGTTTACAACTCTCTCTCTCTTTAATGTGGATTGCCTATGTTTTGTAAGTCTGGAATTTTAATCTTTATCTTTGTTGAGAATAATTACCTTGTAAGACAGTGTATATGCCCACACCATGTTGATTAAAACACCTTTGTTCCATCAGAGCTTTGGTCCCCATGTCTTGCTTTCTCTCTCTGTCTCTCTCAGGCTAATCCTTTGGAGTGCAGAGATGCATCATGCTCATTCTCCTGCCCAGGCTTCTAAGACCCTCTTGAGAAGGCGCACTGTGCCTTCATCCCGCTCGAGAGGGTGTCAGGTGCCTTCGTGAGTGACGCAAGCCCTGTGTCAAAGGGCTTTATTGGTTTTCTGCATAAACCAAGGAATATCAGCCTCTTTCTCTCTCTCTTTTCCTTTCTTATCATCGACTCCGGACCACCAGGTTCCGGTCCATTAAAGGACCACAACAACTTACCAGGATGGATTTCTACAGGTTCCCAAAGGGCTGTATGCAACAATGACAATGTCATGTTGTTGGCAAAATTTCAAGAGTTTTGGCTGGGTGAAATATGGATGGCACTCAACCTATGTGGTTGGAGAGCAGAGCACAAAATTAAGGACTTGTGGATGAATGCAATTTTATATAGATTTTAATAATTCAACAAAATCGGTTGCAAAGTAGTATGGATAGTGAGGCAAATCTTAAATATTTTTCCCAAAAAAGAAGTTTACATTGTTTATATATGAGTGAGGTGAAGGAAGACAAGATTAGTGAGGTCACTATCTATGGGTTAATCCTAAAATAACTGGGAAACAAATTCAATTTTTACAGCTATCATTCTTTAAAGCTATAAGTGAATGGACTTGGTTCCTTATAGTAAATATTCTAGCAAATACAATTTTCCATAACAGACACATAGTCTCAAGTTCACATTACAGTCTTGGTAAATAGAAGTGACATGTTGCAAAAGCCCTCTATCCCTCACTATCATTTAAGAACATTTTCACAAGAGTAGAGTGTGTATAAAGTAAATTTAGAGATGCATTTTGTCTTCTTGGTGGAGAGTTCTTTACAGCACTAAATGTAGACCTACTTTCATTTCCTGTATCTTATTGACAACATTCCTGCACTAAAAACACTTGTGTCAACAAAAGTTCTTCTCTAAGCTTCTTCTTAAACACTATGGTAGCTTTTGACCTATTAATTTCTTTTCTTTTTAATTAAAATCAACCAAGGCTTAATTAAAAATTTTAAGTATATAATTATGATTTTCACTACCTGGAATATTAAATACTTGACAAGTTACATTTCTAGAAGGCACAAGAAAATGCTATTGATAAAGTAGAAAGGTAAACCAGAGGTCTTAGAGGTGAGTCTTTTTTTCTTTATCTAATTTGACAACCTTTTTTTTTACTCCCTATCAGTTTCTCCTATTTCTTCTCTTTCCCCTTTGTTGTTGTTCAGTCACTAAGTTGTGTCCAACTCTTTGTGCAGACCCCATGGACTGCAGCATGCCAAGCTTCCCTGTCCTTCACTATCTCCCAGAGTTTGCTGAAATTCATGTCCATTGAATCGGTGATGCTGTCTAACCGTCTCATCCTCTGTTGCACTCTTCTCCTCCTGCTCTTAATCTTTCCCAGAATCAGGGTCTTTTCCAATGAGTCGGCTCTTCCCATTGGGTGGCCAAAGTATTGGACTTTCATCTTCAGCATCAGTCCTTCCAATGACTATTCAGGGTTGATTTCCTCTAGGATTGGCTGGTTTGATCTCTTTGCTGTTGTCAGGACTCTCAAGAATCTTCTCCAGCACCACAATTCAAAATAATCAATTCTTTGGCACTTGCCATCTTTATGGTCCAACTCTCACATCCATACACAACTACTGGAAAAACCATAGCTTTGACTATACAGATCTTTATCAGTAGTGATGTCTCTGCTTTTAAATATGCTATCTAAGTTTATCATAACTTTCTCTTCAAGAAGGAAGCTTCTTTTAATTTCATGGCTGTAGTCACTGTCCACAGTGACTTTGGAGCCCAAGAAAACTGCTTCAAATTTTTACCCTTCTATTTGTCAGGAAGTGATGGGATTGGATTGCATGACCTTGGTTTTACTAATGTTGAGTTTGCCCCCTCATTATCTTGACCTCTCCTTTTCCCTAAGACACTCTTTGGGAACATTTTTTCATTCTAAAAAGTGACACATAGTGTCCATAGTACAGTAGACCCTAGGTATCTATGTAGGATTGGTTCCAGAACACCCCTCAGCAAACACCAAAATCCTCAGATGCTCAAGTCCATTCTGTGAAATGGTGTACTACAGTGAGTCCTCCATATTTGCACCCAGGGATATGAAGGGTGGTCTGTTTCCTTCCCTTATCCTCTTCCACTCCTAGCATCACTCTCCCCCTTTAATATCTTTCCCATTTTTCATCTTATTGTCACACTAATGTTTCCAAACACATTTTAAATCATGTCACTCCATTGCTCAAAGACTAAGTATGAATTCCTTAATTTCATCCCTGCCTGATTGTTCCAAACACATTTAGTTTTCCCCATAGAGACTCCTTTCTAATCAGGTTGGAGTCCTGTTACCTGTCTTTGGCCTAAATAAGTATATTCACATGTGTATATAGCATATGTATTTACAACAGTCTTTGGAAATTCTGTAGTTTTAGATAGATATCAGAATCTTGCAAGGTAAAGATAAGAAGCTGGACAGAATCCATGAAGGAAAATAGCAAAAGTCCTTTCATTAATTAACCCCAACCTCTTCTGTCTTTCCATGAAAAACTGCACTGAATTTTCTCTTCATTGTGGAAGACACTCAACAAATATTTATTAATTTCTGTGTCAGGACATTTGTGACTTAGGCACAGTGAATAAGATCAGGAAAAATGGAAGAATTTGGAAATTATCCTTACTACTTCCTTTCTCCCTTCCTTCCCTCCATCCTTCCTTACCTCCCTTCTTTCCTTTGTTCCTAGAGTTATGTGTTGGAACTGTGTATGAAATGAAACCGCTTGAGAGAGATCCACAGTTCCCTTTGAATTGGACTGGGAGAGCACTGCTTGACCCTAGGAAGACTTTCAGACTGTCTAAGCCAGGGGCAGAGCCCAGAGGGATGTTACTCCAGATGAATGCCACAGTGAGTACTAAGGAAACTTGGATTGCTCAGGCTCTGAGAATGAGTACTGAGTGAGCTTATATTTTGTGTCAGTTTGTTCATGAAGTCAATGAAAAGTACAAATACTTGCAAACTTTATGTTAGATTTGGACTGGTGGGAAAATTCTCTGGAGCAGGAAATAGCAACAGATTCCAGTATTCTTGCTGGGATAATCCCATGGATAGAGGAGCCTGGCAGGCTACAGTCCTTGGGGTCTCAAAAGAGTTGGAGGCAACTCAGCCACTCAACAATAACAGTATCGGGAAAGTTAGTTATGAAATATGTTAATTTTGAATTATGCAAGACCTTCGGATATGTATCCCTTGTATATGAAATGTGTCCACTCTGTCCCCATGGACTATAGCCCGTCAGGCTCCTCTGTCTATGGAATTTTCCAGGCAAGAATACTGGAGTGCATTGCCATTTCTCTTAATCTTCTTAGAGAAGATTCCTTCTCCAAGGGGTCTTCCCAACCCAGGGATCAAACTCGTGTCTCCTATAGCTCTGCATTGATAGGAAGATTCTTTACCACTGAGCCATCTGGGAAGCCCAAGGCCTGCATTATGCACATTGTATTCCTGGGTTGAAAGCTGCTCATTTTGTATCTCTGGAAAAGAGACAGTTCTACCAGGGCACAGGTTGATGCTGGGGGCCAGGGGACCTGCATTCTGATTTGTGCCAGCTCTATTCATATGTTCTGTGCTAATATTTGACATATTCAAACAGCACAGAACACATGAATAGGTTCAGGCTATGATCTTCCTAACCCACTCCGGTGTTCTTGCCAGGAGAATCCCAGGGATGGGGGAGCCTGGTGGGCTGCCGTCTATGGGGTCGCACAGAGTCTGACACGACTGAAGCGACTTAGCAGCAGTAGCAGCAGCAGCATGATCTTCCTACACACCTTGCTTCTCTTTCAGGAAACATTTGTGAAGTTAATCAACAGTCTCATGCTGACAGATCAATGTATTTCCTGCTTGGCATGAGGAAACACACTGTCAAATTTTCATTCTTTTCCATTCTCAGGTCAAAAGTCACCACCTGTCTCCGTGCATTTGTAAGAAGAAAGCTGCTTGTCATTTCAACATTTTTATAACAAAATATTGTTCTTAGGGATGCAGGAAGTATATGCTGCAGAGGGGATTGGTTAGAAATAAAGGATTGGATTGAGATCAGTGAGGGAGACAAAGTTTGTTGCTCTCTGTTCCTGACAGCTTCAGGTACAGCACTAGCTGAAGTGTCAGTTTGACAGTGCTACTTCTAAATATGGCAAGACTTCTATTTAGCTGTGGGTTACTGTCATGATGTAGGTGATAATTCATTTTTCTGTTATGAACTATTTTGAGTTTCTAAAAACAATGAATTCAACCAAGTCCACCATCATCCCAACATGTGAATATTTACCATATTCAAGAACATTTTTCAGTGCAGCTTCTCAAGGTTTTATGAAGTAGAGGGAAGAGGATATCATTTCCCCATTTAATAAAGTAGATTATAGTATTTTGTTGTGATTATAAGAGTAATATACACTCACTGCAGAAGACTTGAAAATACAGAAAAGTATAAAGAGGAGAACAGAATTTACTTGTAAAATTCACAGCCAGAGATAGCCACAGTTAGCATTTGAATATATTTCTTTCCAATATTTGTACTTTTTAAATAATATAATCACCTTCATACTGTGATACATTTTGCATCCTGGTCTTTCCACTTAGTATCATGGCCATGTCTCTTTTCCTCAAAAGTGATTCAACAACATCTTTTGTTGAGAGCTTATGTATTACGAATGTTCTAAAATTTATTTAAACATTCCCTGAATTTTTCATATTTATGTTGTTTCCTTTTTTTTTTTTGCCATGATAAACAGTGCTGTGATAAACAGACACATGGGGGTTCT